>NC_137097.1:78647251-79203922 GCF_949357685.1 Gobio gobio
AAAACATATGTAATTTGGGTGAAATATGTTTCTCTAATGTTGTTATATTTGCTGCATATTTGTTTATCTCTCTCTCTCTCTCTCTCTCTCTCTCTCTCTCTCTCTCTCTCTCTCTCTCTCTGTCTCTCTCACACACACACACAGTTTTATTAAAAAACAAGACATTTCATACTTTGCATTTTTGTTAACACAGGTCAAAGATTTGCCAGATCAGCTCCTGCTGGATGCACAGGTATTTTGGGCAGGTTCTCTCCACCGTTGTCAGTAAACTACTGTGAGCTATTTGAGTGAACTATTATGAGCATTGCTTGTTAATTGTTTTTTGTATAATTTTGTATATTTTCTTCCTGTACTTTCCCCAGCTGTTGAAAGGCTCCTTTTGGAGCAGGTCGGAGAACTGCAGCTTAAAATGGATTACGTAATCAAACTACTTCAAAAAAATAATTCTGTTCCTCATGAAGATTTCAATTTAAACATGCTACCACTGCTTACACTGCAAGACCTGGAGAAGTTTGATGATCAACTTCGGACCGATAGCACCTTTAAGAAGAAAGTGGTATGTCCCGTCTGTGTCTATCTCTAAAGCACAAAAGCCCTGATTTATCGTCAGATAAGACGCCTATATATAGAGTATATACTCTTGATCCCGTGAGGGAAATTTGGTCTCTGCATTTATCCCATCCATGATTAGAGAAACACACAGAGCACACAGTGAGGTGAAGCACACGCTAACAGGTGCCTTGCTCAAGGGCACTTCAGCCATGGATGTTGTCACGGGAGAGCAGTGCTTCAAAGACAATGTAATACAGTTGTGAAATGGGATTAGTCAAATTAATTTTTTACTTTACAGATAACTAAACTGTCATTGTCTGGTGGCAAGAACTTAAAGGAAACCGTTTGGAGAGTCTGCACAAAAATATTTGATCAGAATCTTTCAACCCAGCTGAACTGGTGCGGTAGGGGTCAGAAGACGGGCCTTAAATCACGGCCTATTCATCAGGTACTCCTGAGTAAGTCCTACAATGTGTTAAAGCAACATTCTGTCACTATTCAACCCATATGTGGTGTCTGTATTTATATCAGTTGTTCTCGATATTTACACATCTGCAAACTTGTCGCTTTTTGGTGACAATCTGCATTTTCTTGGTCAATTTGGTCATTTACGTGAATCGTGTAGAACCGGAGAGTCTTTGTTTTTTGGGGGAGGGTGGATAGGTCAGCGTCAATATAACTGTAAACTAAACAATGTCATGTAACGTTAGCATCACATTTACCTCAGGTAGTCATTCAGTCTCCACAGAATTTTATTCACTAGAGAAATCAACTCTTTCACTAAATATATGCTCTATATTAGCCGTTATATTCATTACATTCTACTTAACCTGTTAGTGATGTCTTAATTATTTCATGTCATGAAAATGACAGACACTGTGTATACATTATATTTCAACAACGAAATGGAGAAAAAAAAATGATTTTATAATTACATTTAGAAGCTATTGCAAAAACTGCCTTATGTTAAGTTTACATGTTTGCATACAATGTGTTATTTGAGTATTGATTATTATACCTAAAAATAAATAGCAACTGAATTTAGGCTAATAGTTTGGGCTCTGTTGTTAACCTTTAATATTAATGTGCAAGTAAGGGCTCCCTATATCATTTACAAAAATATCTTCAATAAACTTTCAGATATAATTTAATTCATTCAAGGACACTTTTTTTCTTCTTCAGTAAACCACTGTTAAATATAAAAAATAAATAAAAAGCAATTTTGTAAAACTGCTGTACCGAACTCGTACCCAACCTGGATTTCAAAACCCGAGGTACTTACCGAACCGTGAGTTTTGTGTAGCGTTACACCCCTACTGTCAGTCTTTTATCTTTTGTGTCATGCGCCACAACACTTCCTTGAGTTCCAGGCGTTTCCGTGTTGTAAATAAAATCATTTTTAAAATAAGTCATTCTCTTTAAGTGACGCTCAGAAATGTGCCATTTGCATATTAAAATGTATTTATACTGTATTTCACACTATTCTCAACCAGAGCTCTCAAGGTTTTTTTTGTAAAATGCTCTGACTTTTCTGAATTGTCTTTATAGAAACAATCAAACGAAGATATAGACTTTTGTGCTACTGTCTTATTTTCCCCCCTGTTGCTTTTTTGTTTTTTGTTTTTTTCTGTTTTAGGTGCTGTGTTAAGAAATCCTGCCCAACCAAATTCCACTGAGGCTGAGGTAGAGATGACCGTGAGAAACTGGCTGCGGCTGAGCAGGGACAGGAATGGGGGGCGGCAAAGGCGGGGCGAGCAAGCATAAGTTAAATAATTGATTTGGAGGGAATTTCTTATTTTTGTTGTAATTTTATGTGTGATTTGTGGAGTGTTAAAATAAATGATTCTAATTTTGCAAAAACAAAGTAAAAAAAATAAATTTTCAAGGTCATCTCCCGGTGCCCTCCTGTTTATTTGTCCTGGAAAACTCCTGTAGCCTAATTTGCATGACCATCAAACTTAATTTTAAAATCACTTATCCATTATTTTTCTGTTAGACTGACATTCCCCAGGTTGTCAGATTGTGAATGAAATACACCCTACACATAAACAATCACTTACTTTCAATTTAAACTTTTGTTTGTCATAATGCATCTCAAACGGAAGCGGCTGCAGACTGCGCAGCCACGGAGTCTCGCATGTGTGGGCTAGTTAACTAGCTCTTGTCAAATTGTTAGGGAAGAAATTTTATGATTAACACATCACATAAACTGTTATTGAGTGTTGTTGATACACAATAGGAAACTTGTGTCCACACAATCTGACAGCAGTTAGCCTAAACAAATCAATAAGACCTATATAACGGTGGGATCCCACTAGAGCGAGGAAAGCATTCAGACGTCTCGCTCCCTTTGACTTAACACTGAACAGCTGATTTTCAAGCATGCTGTGACGTTTCCAGCGATGCAGCCGAAAATCAGCTGTTCCAGTTCAGTCAAAGGGAGCGAGACGTCTGAATGCTTTCCTCGCTCTAGTGGGATCGCGCCGCATAGGTCATAATTATTTCGGGTTTACGTTGGCTCACGGTCGGCGATAATTTCGGGTTTACGTTGGCTCACGGTCGGCGATCATTCTAATGCCACCATCTTCCCGATATCTTGCCGATTAGCTACCGATCTCCATAAGACATCTCACCGAGGCACTTTATGTCGGGCAGGCACACGCGCCCCGACGTCGGCAAGAGCTAATTTGTTGTCTGGGTAGCGTCATTGGGCCTTTGAGAAAATGTTTCAGGCCCTGACGTGGAGCTCAGAGGTGCAGCGGCGAGAGCAGCAGTTCTTGAGGCGGCCCATCATTTTCCATTTCAGCTCCAGATGCATATTATTGATGAACGCGATGTTTATGTTTCAACCCGGCTTGAAGAATTAATCAGCAAGCCCTTAGGAGCGCAAACTGTTCTTTTTCTGAATGCTGTATGATATAGCCTAGTGTTATGTAATACAGGCTTGATTTATTCATTTATTTAGTTTCATTTTCTTAACAATTAAGATGCTGCATGTGTTTATCCAGTCTAATCGAAGTGTGCGTCTCTCCCCCGACTTTCCCAGCAAAAATCCCGCCCCTTCTCAGAAAATACATAAAACTGACTTTTCGGAGCTATATGCGTTTAAAAGTAGCCTATTAAAATGGTACAATGGCATTGCTCAGTTCAACGTTTTGGGAAATAGGGCATTTTTGTCCCGCGTCAGCATTTATTCAAAAGTTAACGCTCAACATTCAAAAGGTAAATAAGGATTTATTGACGACCCGACCGACCGTGACCCGAATATCATTAAAAATATTTTTGGATGACTCGTAACCGCGGGTAACCGCGGGTGACCGCAGGCACCCGCTCATTTTGGATCAACCCGCGCATCACTGGTGGGCACTCATGCAATGTAAGCAATGACGCAGATCTGAGTGAACGAGACGGAGGGAAGTGAGCGAGTGAAGGGCATAATAAACATGATCTGGAACGCAGCAGTTCATTCCGAACAAACTCAAACTCAGTTCAGCTGATTTCACTTATTAATTCTACCTCCTGCTGAAAAATTGTGCTACTTAACAAATCCAGATGTTTGGAACAAAACACAGAGCAGGACTTTTTATCTTCTGAACCTGGACTTTCCACCTCTGTTCACATTTCAAAGTCTCTACCGATGTCTCGACCACGGCACGAGAGCACGGGGCTCTGCGAACAAGCTGTAGCGAGTAACCTCGTGTTATTATGTTCAACACCCACTGTGATATACCGGGATGACCTCCCGCTTTGTAATAGGGACCTTGTTTTATAACAGGCTCGTAATATTAACATCTCCAACCGCCTGAATATATTTTACGCTTGTTTTTGTTACTAACTAGTATGTTTCAACTTATGCAACAATTCTAACGTTTTAGTAACATATCAAAGATTACACTTAACCTGATTATAATACATTTATTTTCCAAAAACAACTGCAGAAACACGTTATAAGTGTCCATTAAGCCTGATTAATAAGCCTCATAATTTTCCTATAATGAAAATTGATCCGGGTTCTTATGGATTAAGGAAGTTTTTGATCAAAATCGAAATGCATTTTACCGTCTGTTGTCAAAATGGCGGCTAACGGGGACGCGTCAGAAACCGAAACTAAACAAATCTGCAACTTTTTTTCACTGTAAATATTTTACAATATGCTCTAAAAAAAATCGACATACCAAGAATCTCAACAACTATGCTATTTTTTAACGATTTAGGTAACTGAAAATAAGCGTTTATTATAGCTCACAAATAAAAATAAATGTTAGTAAAATAGGACTCTTTGACAGCATATTTAATAAACGTATTAAACAACTAAAATTACGCTACTTTATTTCAAAGTCTAGCGCTTTAAACCCGTGATGAAATGTAAACGCACTTCTGATCAATCATCAGCTGTAGCTTTTACACAACACAAAACCATTAGATTGAAGGTAAAATTGTACTCAGACTTCTTGAAACTTACCTCACAGAAGAAAATAACTCTGGATTCGTATGAATTGTCCCTCTGATCTCGAGCTTCGGACTCAGGGGCGGAGCGGGGGGGGTGGCTAATTGGGCTTAAGCCCCGAATGTTTTGTCAAAAGCCCCGAATCTTTTTGTTAAAAAAAAAAAAAATACTTAAACGTTGTTTCATTTCCTCTCAGTCTTTCAGACTGGAGCGGCAAACAATGAAACAAAAGCTCTATTACCGTGTGTGGTGGCGGTCGATAAAACAATAAAATGTACATTCGTCCCCCGCACTTTTCCCGGGTTGCACCGGTCCTAGTCGACCCGCGCCGGGCGGGATTCGTACCGGCCAGTGATGCGCGGGTTGATCCAAAATGAGCGGGTGCCTGCGGTCACCCGCGGTTACCCGCGGTTACGAGTCATCCAAAAATATTTTTAATGATATTCGGGTCACGGTCGGTCGGGTCGTCAATAAATCCTTATTTACCTTTTGAATGTTGAGCGTTAACTTTTGAATAAATGCTGACGCGGGACAAAAATGCCCTATTTCCCAAAACGTTGAACTGAGCAATGCTATTGTACCATTTTAATAGGCTACTTTTAAACGCATATAGCTCCGAAAAGTCAGTTTTATGTATTTTCTGAGAAGGGGCGGGATTTTTGCTGGGAAAGTCGGGGGAGAGACGCACACTTCGATTAGACTGGATAAACACATGCAGCATCTTAATTGTTAAGAAAATGAAACTAAATAAATGAATAAATCAAGCCTGTATTACATAACACTAGGCTATATCATACAGCATTCAGAAAAAGAACAGTTTGCGCTCCTAAGGGCTTGCTGATTAATTCTTCAAGCCGGGTTGAAACATAAACATCGCGTTCATCAATAATATGCATCTGGAGCTGAAATGGAAAATGATGGGCCGCCTCAAGAACTGCTGCTCTCGCCGCTGCACCTCTGAGCTCCACGTCAGGGCCTGAAACATTTTCTCAAAGGCCCAATGACGCTACGATGAACATTTACTACTTTTAAAAAATGCGGGTCAGGAAGCGGGTCGGGTACAATATTTTCTTCTTTTTTTGCGGTCCGAGTTGCGGGCGGGTTAGTTGAAAACGTCGGTCGGGTGCGGGTTGTTTAAACACTGACCCGCGCATCACTGGTACCGGCGTCTAGTCGCACCGCTCTTACTGGCCTACTTCTGTTACTCTGTTACACAAGCAAGTTCGTTTACGTAGAAGCCAACGTAAATAAATCTACATTTAAATTCAAAGACAAAATAATCTATACATGACCTGTTATTTTATTCGTTTCCAAAAACGAGGCAATCTGAACACTATGGAGTGCTAACGCTCTCGTGCAACACTCCAATTCATACTCGAAGCCATAGGGCGCGCTCTCAAAGAAAAAACTAAACTGTTTCGTAGAAGTAAAACCCTGTCACGTTCCAAAGGCATTCAGCGCTGTAGCAGGTGCTGAATAATCGCTATGACTGATGAAACGTGACAACAAACACGTTCCCTTTCAAGGGAACTCGCGCTGCGTCAAGCGCTGCGGGAACGCCCCTGCGTTTGCGTCATGAAGCACTCGTAAAATCAGTCCAATGGCGTGACAGGACGTCATAGGCGGGTGACGTCAGCGACCAGGAAACTATAAAGCACCCCTGAACCAAACAATGTCAGCTTCTGTGTCTTCACAAGCGCTCCATGTGAAATCGTTTGTCCAATATATATATCAAAGTGTGTGTGTGTCTCTCTAAAAGGAAAATAATGGCGAATCTACAACAATTCAGACAGTGTGCTTCTCCCTGCCCTCGTTACATCACGGGTGGGGATACACATCTGCTGTGTGTTGTATGTCTGGGATCGGAGCATGCACAGTCAGCTCTCGAGAGAGCTGACTGTGAGCACTGTGAAAAGCTCCCCATGAGAACTCTCCGATCCCGCCGAGCGCTCTTTGAGGAGGGCGCTTCGGCTCGCGTTCCCCAGGGTGCAGGTCCCGCTGTTGCTGAGGCACAGCGAAGGCTTATGTCCTGGGGATCGCAAAGGGATCTAGCGGAGGGGTTAGAGACGGGTGATCCCCTATCTCTGCCTTTACCCGCTAGATCTGACGCTTCAGCTGCCGAGTTAGAAGCACGCGCTGCGGTTTCTTCTGCTCGCGCTGAAGCGCAGGCTCAGCATCATTCCAGCTCTGAGGAGTTGGATGTGGTGAGCCTGGATTATTTAGATGAGGTTTCGCCGCCTCATTCACACGCTAATGAGGAGCTGTTGGAGGTTGTGACTCGCGCTGTTGCCAGGCTGCAAATAGACTGGCCAGCCGAGACGCAGGTGGTTCGTCAGCCGAGTAAATTAGACGAACGCTTTCTGCCATCTACATCGCAACCTCCAAGGCGGGGCTTGCCGTTTTTTCCTGATCTCCACACCGAGGTGTCGAGATCATGGATTAAACCAGCATCTTTTCGTCCATTTAACCCTACAACTGCGTCATATTCAAACATTGTGGGGTTGAAAAAGCACGGTTATGCGGCGATGCCTCGGGTAGAAGAGACGCTCGCGAGCTATCTCTCTCCCGGGTCTGCATCATCGCTAAAAGCCCCGCAGCTGCCCACTAAGCCGGTCAGAACAACGTCGGCTTTAGTGGGTAGGGCATACTCGGCAGCAGGTCAGGCGGCCGCCTGTTTACACACTATGGCGGTGCTTCAAGCATACCAGGCTGACCTGCTGAAAGACATCGATGACGAATGTGTAGAAGTGGGGAGAGAAACGATCGCGGAGATTAGGAGAGCTGCAGATTTGTCTCTTCGGGCTACCAAGGAGACGGCCAAATCCATCGGCCGTTCTATGGCAGCCCTGGTGGCCACGGAGAGACATTTGTGGTTGAATTTATCTGATATCACAGAGAAGGATAAAAAATTTCTGTTAGATTCTCCTATCTCCCCTGCTGGCCTCTTCGGCGACTCAGTTAATGCGGTCGTCGAGAGGTTCCAAGAATCAAAAAAGCAGGCGGCGGCGTTTCAGAAGTTTCTCCCTAGAAAGTCTCATGTCTCTGGGGCTGCTGGGCGGGAGCAGACCCAGCCGAGTACGTCCTCCTCATATAGAGCGCAACAAAAAGAGAGTGTTGCTACCCGCGCTCCCCCACAGAGAGACTGGGGGCCGGGGCAGCGCTCTCAGCCGAGGTCTTCCCGAGGTAGAGCGGATCTGAGGACCGTCCTTATCTCTAGGAAGGCCTCGGCGAAGAAGTCCTGACGCCAAGGGTGTCAGGCTTCTGATGGCAGTCCCCTCCAAGGGGAAGCGGTGTGCCGAGGCACCCGTATCCTCTCGGTGCCATCAGGGGGCCGTTCTGCCAACCCTGCCACCTCTGGTGCTTCAGGGCGCAGCGGTTCTCGGCGAGCGCATATCTCCACGTCCGCCCGGAAACGTAGCGGCGCGGGGATGCTCGCTCCCTCCATGGAGGGCTCAAAGTGGGTCAGTTCGGTTGCTTCCTGCCGGCGCGCCGTTTCAGGACACCAAACTGCCCGCACAACAAAATCCAGAGGCCAGCCCCGAGGGGCTGGTTCCCTTAGTAGATTTTCTGGCAGCGTGGAAACTTCTGCCGAATATCTCAGAGTGGGTCCTGCGTACTATAGAAAAAGGGTACAGAATACAATTCGGGTCACACCCACCCAAATTCAACGGGGTACTACCCACGGTAGTAAACTCCGAGCAGGCTCTGGTAATGGAACAAGAAGTACAGACTCTTCTGCGGAAAGAGGCTATAGAAAGGGTTCCTCCCCACAGCAGAGAGTCGGGGTTTTACAGCCGGTACTTCGTAGTTCCGAAGAAGGATGGAGGACTGCGTCCTATTCTGGATCTGCGCCAGTTAAATCGGGCGGTAAAGAAGCTAAGATTCAAGATGCTTACGCTAAAACAGATCGTGTGTCAGTTCAGGTCCAGGGACTGGTGTGTCACAATAGACCTGAAAGACGCGTACTTCCATGTCTCCATCCTTCCTCAACACAGGAAGTTCCTCAGGTTTGCTTTCGGGGGCGAGGCATTCCAATATCGGGTTCTTCCATTCGGCCTAGCACTATCACCCCGCACCTTCACAAAATGCGTGGATGCAGCTTTGGCTCCGCTGAGACTCCAGGGCATTCGCGTGCTGAACTACATCGACGACTGGCTAATCTTAGCAGAGTCGGAACAGCTAGCGGCTCAGCATCGAGATGCTGTGCTCGCTCACATGAAGGCGTTGGGGTTGAGGTTAAACGCAAAGAAAAGTGTGCTATCTCCACAACTGAGTACCACTTTTCTCGGCGTAGTTTGGGACACGAGCACCATGAGGGCGCGCCTGGCGCCCGCCAGGGTGAATTCGATCCTACACTCAGTAACCAGGATGAAGCTAGGCCAGTCAGTCACTGTAAGGCAGTTCCAGAGACTGCTGGGTTTGATGGCAGCAGCGTCCAACGTAATACCTTTTGGCCTGCTGTACATGAGACCCTTACAGTGGTGGCTCAAGACCAAGGGATTCTCCCCGAGGGGAAATCCGTTTCGCATGATCAAGGTCACGCGGCGATGCCTACGTGCCTTAGTCATGTGGAAAGATCCTTGGTTCTTGTCCCAGGGTCCGGTGCTGGGGGCTCCTTGTCGTCGCTTAACGCTAACGACGGATGCATCTCTCACCGGCTGGGGGGCGACCATGAGTGGCCGCCCAGCTCAAGGTTTGTGGAGCGACCATCAGCTCTCCTGGCATATAAACCAGTTGGAGCTGATGGCCGTGTTCCTGGCGCTCAGGCACTTTCTCCCAGACCTGAGGGGCCATCATGTGTTGGTTCGCTCGGACAACACATCGGTGGTCTCCTATATAAATCGCCAGGGGGGGCTACGCTCGCGCCGGCTGTGGAAGTTGGCTCATCGAGTCTTAGTTTGGACCCAGGGCAAACTGTTATCGTTACGAGCAGTGTACATTCCGGGGTATCTGAACACGACGGCAGACTCCCTGTCGAGGCAGGGAGTGGTGCCAGGGAACTGGAGACTCCACCCAGAGGTGGTGGAGCTCCTATGGAACCACTTCGGTCAGGCTCAGGTGGATTTGTTTGCGTCTCAGGAGACAACGCACTGTCCCCTATTTTATTCCCTCACACATCCAGCCCCTCTGGGGTTGGATGCCATGGTGCAGACGTGGCCGAGGCTGCGTCTGTACGCCTTTCCCCCTCTGGCGTTGCTACCAGGAGTCCTGGAGAGAGTACGCCGGGACGGGGTTCGTCTGTTGCTAATAGCCCCGTTCTGGCCGGGCCGAGTATGGCTTTCGGGCATTGTGTCCCTTCTAGAGGGTTCCCCGTGGGAGATTCCCATCAGGAGGGACCTTCTCTCCCAGGCGTCGGGGTCGATTCTGCACCCGAGGCCGGAGTTATGGAAACTGTGGGCCTGGCCCCTGAGGGGGATCAGTTCACAGACTCAGGTCTCTCTGCCGAGGTAGTGGAGACCATGTTGCACTCCAGAGCTCCTTCTACGAGGAGGCTGTATGCCCTTAAATGGAGAGTCTTTGTTGCATGTTGTTCCAACCATTCTCTAAATCCAGTTAACTGCCAAGTCAACTCAGTGCTGGATTTCCTACAAGAGAAGTTCTCTTCGGGTTTATCCCCTTCCACCTTGAAGGTTTATGTGTCGGCAATATCTGCCTATCACGTTCATCTGGATAGTGCATCGGTGGGGAGACACCCATGGGTTACTCGCTTCCTTCGTGGTACTCTGAGGCTTAGGCCTGCGGCACGCTCGAGGGTGCCGACCTGGGATCTGGCCTTGGTGCTAGAAGGTCTAGCATTGGCCCCCTTTGAGCCGATCGAGGAGGTGCCAGAGAAATTTCTATCACTAAAAACTGTATTTCTCTTGGCTATTTCTTCTCTAAAGAGAGTAGGGGATTTGCAAGCATTGTCTGTTGCCCCTTCCTGTCTTGAGTTTGCGCCAGGGATGGTGAAAGTATTCTTGTTTCCAAAAGAAGGATATGTCCCCAAAGTTCCCACGAACGTGGCAGGTCCTATCATGCTGCAGGCCTTCTCTCCGCCTCCCTTTCAGAATTCAGACCAGGAGAAATTAAATCTGCTCTGCCCAGTGAGGGCACTAGATGCTTATGTCCACAGAGCTGCCCTGTGGCGAAAATCTGAGCAACTGTTCGTCTGTTTCGGGTCTCCAAATAAGGGGAAACCCGCATCTAAGCAAACGCTAAGCAAGTGGATAGTCGAGGCTATTTCACTCGCATATGAGTCGGCCGGCCAACCTTCACCACTAAAGGTCCGAGCCCATTCTACTCGGAGTATGGCTGCCTCTTTGGCTCTTCTGTCAGGAGTCTCCCTGCAGGAGGTCTGTGATGCGGCAGGGTGGTCCTCTCCGCACACTTTTGTGAGGTTTTACAACCTAGATGTAGCTTCTACTCCAGGTTCTCGGGTGCTTATAGCTTAAATGTGCGCTACGACTTCACATGTACAGGCACTTGAGAATTATGGCGACGTGGGTATTGAGTTCCCGCAGCGCTTGACGCAGCGCGAGTTCCCTTGAAAGGGAACGTCTCAGGTTACGTATGTAACCATGGTTCCCTGAGAGGGAACGAGACGCTGCGTCGCTTTGCCATACTCCCGGCATGCCCGTGACCGACTTGTTCGACTTTTTCAGAAGCTGACATTGTTTGGTTCAGGGGTGCTTTATAGTTTCCTGGTCGCTGACGTCACCCGCCTATGACGTCCTGTCACGCCATTGGACTGATTTTACGAGTGCTTCATGACGCAAACGCAGGGGCGTTCCCGCAGCGCTTGACGCAGCGTCTCGTTCCCTCTCAGGGAACCATGGTTACATACGTAACCTGAGACGATTGCGACAATAGCCTATATGGTTTGTGTTTTTCCAGCCATCTCAAGGTATTTATTGACAATAGAGAATATGAATAATGCAGTGCTAACTGACAGCCTTTTTAATGTTTAGTATCTTCTGCTTGCCAAGGCTGCATTTATTTAATAAAAAATACAGTTAAAACATTAATATTGCGAAATATATTCACATATATTCACAGATGTTTTAATTTGTAATGATATAGTAGAGTGTAATTTATTCCTGTGATGAAAGTTGAATTTTCAGCATCATTACTCCAGTCTTCAGTATCACATCACATGATCCTTCTGAAATCCTTCTAATATGATAATTTGATGAAAAGGAAACATTTAGGATTATAATCATTGTTGAAAACAGCTGTGGATTTTATTTTTCAAGATTTTTTAATGAAAGCTAAATGAACAGCATTTATTTGCATTGAATAAAGCATGGATAATATTATAATATTATAATATTTGTTATATTATAAATGCCACTTGATCAATTTAAAGCATGTTTGATGAATAAAAGTATTAATTTCTCTATTTTTTATCTTACCACAAATTTTGAATAGTTTCATGATTTCCACAAAAATGAAGCAGCACAACTGTTTTCAACTTTGATAATAATCATAAATGTTTCTTGAGCATCAAATTAACATATTAGAATGATTTCTGAAAGATCATGTGACACTGAAGACTGGCGTAATGATGATAAATTCAGCTTTGATCACAGGAATAAATATTTATTTTTTATTTTTTACTATATATTCACACAGCTGCTTTACATTGGGATAATATTTCACTGTATTACTTTTTTACTGCATTTTTTATTAAATAAATGCAGCCTTGGTGAGCAGAAGACTTCTTTCAAAAACATTTAACAATTGTAATTTTTCCAAACTTTTGATAGGTACTGTATATTTTCTGCCTTATTCAGTGATATTTTTTTTACAAAGCATAAAATCCATGGGGACTTAATGCACAAGTGTTTGTAGTACATAAACCAATCATAAAATTGGCATAACATATAGGGAAAACATTATAGATATTAGTGGTTATTGTTCAGCAGTGTTTTTGATATCTTACTGAATTAAAAGCAAGAGATGAGATCAATTAAATCTGTCAATTAGACAAAAAAGGTCAGAAAAAAAATGGTATTACACCCGACATTTCTGTCCCCCTCACTTCTGAAAAGATGGCTACGCCCCTGGCTCTCAGTCTCACACACACCGCTGGCTAATACAGATATGGGCATTTCTTTTGTAGAACTAAAGGAGAACTAATTTAGAACTAAATACAAAACAGGTTGTAGGCTCTACTGGGTGATTTTTTTTTTTTTTTAACTGAGTAACTTATCATTTTCCCAGATAGTATATAGATTTTTAGGCATTCTATTATCTCAATCAGCCTGAAAAATAGTGCATTTAGCTGATGTAAATGGAAAAAAAATCTCCCCGGGGGTGTATGCCCCCGGACCCCCCTAGGTTTGGGCTAAGCCCCGAATATTTACATCGTCTGGCTCCGCCCCTGTTCGGACTGTCTGTGTGTCTGCGTCTGAAATCTTAAAGCACTTTCGTTTTCTGTCACTGGTGAAGGGCAGGCTCAATAGGGTTGTCACCTGTCCCGTATCTTCCTGTCCAGTTTATGGACTGCTGATCTAACCACTGATCCAACAGCAACAGTGCCGACGAGCCCCCTCACGCGCATCAGTATCGCTCCACACACAAAAATAAAATAAAATTGAGAAATCTGGCAAATGTGTGATGCTGTTCAGTCGTTCAGACAAATGGAAATTAGGATTAAAATGCAAATATGGGGACTCATAAAAAAGTCTTTGCAATATTATTGTAATTATACTAACACAAATTGTACCATCTTTAAATATATAAAAAGTATATTAGCATCATATTTTCACAATACAACTTTTAACACACTTTAAAATAATTATATTTTAGTACATTTTCTTAAAAAGTTATATATATATATATATATATATATATATATATATATATATATATATATATATATATATATATATATATATATATATATATAAGAAAAATATACTTAAAATGAAAGTTAAGTGTGCTTATTTGAACATCATGTTAAAATATATTTTGAGTATATTTTAAACTGTATGCTCAAAATTGTCATTGTAACAATAATGCACTGAATACTGTATATTTAAAATATATATTATTTAATATTCTGAAGTCGTAGTATATTTAAAGTTAAATTTTAGTATAATTAAGTTTATTTACTCATGCTTTGAATTCACTTCAGTTCTTTATTGTTCATTACTTTCAGATGTTAAAATGTATGACTAATGCATCAAAAGCCTTTTTTAAATGCAGTGTGCAAGATCTACTGTAGTTGTGATTTGAGTGCACATGTTTAATGAGTTTACACTGTACGATCGTGTTCGTACACACAAATATACATTAAACCAACAGCACACTTAAAATACAACGCAAGAAAATATGAAAATATGAGTTAGTCGAGTCTTATCAGAATTTAAATGTCTCTTCAACTTTCAGATTGTGTTGAAATCAGAGGCAGAGCTGCTGACAGTACTTAGGTTAAAGGGTTAGTTCACCCAAAAATGAAAATTCTGTCATTAATTACTCACCCTCATGTCGTTGGACACCCGTAAGACCTCCGTTCATATTCGGAACACAAATGAAGATATTTTAGTTGAAAGCTGATGGCTGAGAAAGGCTTCACACAGGCCTCCATTGGCATTCAGTACATTGACACTTCCAAGATCCATGAAAGGCACTTAAAACGTCGTTACAAAGTCTATCTCACCACAGTGGCTCTACAATAATCATACAATGCGACGACAATAGTTTTTGTGCGCAAAAAAAAATCAAAAGAACACCTTTATCCAGCTTGTTATTGCCTTCCGCGTGTGTCTCCACGACGCATGCGCGAGAATATGACGTAGCGCCGGGGCTCGGGATTCCATGAAATGCACACTCTAACCCCATTTTGAGCACTACGCCGAGACCTAAAGCACGATCAATGTAGAATCCAACAGCTTAGACACGCGCGTCTTCCTCTGCTCGTAAACAAATCGCTTCTGGGTCATATGTCCGAACGCCGGATCTGCGTCATATTCTCGCGCATGCGTCGTGGAGGCATACACGGAAGTCGAGAACAAGTTGGATAAAGGTGTTATTTTGATTTTTTTTTGCGCACAAAAACTATTGTCGTCGCATTGTATGATTATTGTAGAGCCACTGTGGTGAGATAGACTTTGTAACGACGTTTTAAGTGCCTTTCATGGATCTTGGAAGTGTCAATGTACTGAATGCCAATGGAGGCCTGTGTGAAGCCTTTCTCAGCCATCAGCTTTCAACTAAAATATCTTCATTTGTGTTCCGAATATGAACGGAGGTCTTACGGGTGTCCAACGACATGAGGGTGAGTAATTAATGACAGAATTTTCATTTTTGGGTGAACTAACCCTTTAAGTTAGGTTAAGACCACTGTATTCTTTTTTTCTTTCTTTTCACAGGGTTAGTTAATAAATTGGGTTTAGTTTAGTGGCTGT
Source organism: Gobio gobio (assembly GCF_949357685.1). NCBI lineage: Eukaryota > Metazoa > Chordata > Actinopteri > Cypriniformes > Gobionidae > Gobio > Gobio gobio. Next base: position 78,662,642 of record NC_137097.1, read on the forward strand.
TTTGTTTATTGTTTATTGTTTTGGCCTTGTCCAGCCCTGAAGAAATTGCTTTTGTGACGAAAAAAAAGGAAAACAATACAAAAAGACATTTTTGAAAGTGATTTTTCCTGAACATTTGATTTATTCTGCTTCCCTGACCTAGGCAAGGGTCGTGCTGAAGGGTATCATTTTCATCACATGGTTTATGTTTCTCAAAATAAAACGACCCCACTTCATTGATAGTGGCATATTGAACGTTATTCTTACACAAACAGACACTGTATTAAACAGTAGCCTACTTATAGTATTGAATAAAAATGTATCTGAAACATCTGCGTGTGTATTGACAAATATTGCATTTATTTCACTCCGGCTGTGTCTGTGATAAAGTATGCAAAAACAGCGCGAGCGTCGTACTATTACTATTACTGTCGACCATACTATTGAGATTCGCCATTATCTGCGCGAGTGGATCTGCAGTAGCCTAAATCTGAAACATGGCCTCCTCAAGCGCCACAACAGAGATAGCAGGTAACTTTCTGCTTTTAAGAAGAATTTGAGACTAACTTTGATTGCTTTTTAAATACATGTGTTAATTAAGTACGTATAAGTGCGTATTTTTTAATGTTTTGCTTTCGATTTCAAAGGGCAGTGTTGTTTACCAAAGGGCAGTGTTGTTTACCAAAGGGCAGTGTTGTTTCTAAAAGGGTCTACTCCCAGCAAACACAAAAACGTTACAAAAACGTTTTTTTCACGTCGTGAAAAAGTTGTCACAACGTTTTTATCCTACGTATTTAATACGACAGATGTCGGGTTTTTTAAACGTTACAAATACGTATTTTCACAACGTGGCTGAAACATTTCTTAACGTTATAAATACGTATTTTCACACCATTGATGAAAAAGTTTTAACGTTGCTTCGACGATATGCGTCATGTTCAACATTTTCAAAATGTCAATATGACGTCTTATGTGGTACTTTTTTTCCTATTGGCTTTCACCACGTTCACCCGAAAAATTCACTGAAAGAACGTGTTAATCACTAAAACCTGATATGTTTCCATCCTTGGATGTAGCCTGTAAGAGTTTGTAGCAGCAGCCGTTCTGCAACTGCTGCCACGCCTGTCTTCAAAGAATCCAGTGTGAAGAGTAATCGATCCAATGGGCTATAAACTCATCTTTAACACAATTCTTTCTCGGACCCGTTAAAAACATTGAAAAATCACTGGACACAAAACATCAAAGTTAAGCAAATTCTTTAGAATTTATTGATTAATAACACAATATGATTGATATGTTATGATTAATGATTTTAATTAATGAGTGCATTTCTGTAATATATTACTAATTCTAGAATACATAATGATACAATCTATTATTGTTATCTATTAAATCAAATCAAATCACTTTATTTGTTACTCTACCATATACACAAGTGCAACAGTAGGTGAAATTCTTAGGTGCAGTTCCGAGCAACATAGCAGTCATGACATGACATGTACAACATTTAAAGCAGCATCAGATTACACATCTGATGCGCACACAATTACTCACAGCACAGTAAACTCTACAATAACAATAAATAATTTACACAATGTGAGAGCAGTTCTCAGAGCTTTAAACAATATACACATACTTACAATATACATATACTTTAAACAATATACACTAAAACATACATTAAACAGTATACATTAAGCTATAATAATAATAATATACAATGTACAGTATACAATATTATTCACAGTAGAGATCCAATGTACAGTAGGTGCTATATGATAGATAAATGTGTATATAATGTGTGTGTATCTACAGTGGGTTGTGCTGAGTGATATTCTGTCAGTGTGTGTTATGATCCTGATGGATCAGGAGTTGAGGAGTCTAATTGCTTGTGGGAAGAAGCTGTTCTGGAGTCGGCTGGTGCGTGTTCTGATGCTGCGGTACCGCCTGCCTGATGGCAGCAGTGAGAGCAGCCCATGGCTCGGGTGGCTAGAGTCTCTGATGATCCTCTGAGCTCTCTTCACACATCGCCTGGCGTAAATGTCCTGGAGGGAGGGAAGCTCACCTCCGATGATGTAGCTGGCCGTGCGCACTACCCTTTGCAGGGCTTTGCGGCTGCGGGCGGTACTGTTGCCGTACCAGGTGGTGATGCAGCCAGTCAGCAGGCTCGCTATAGTGCTGGTGTAGAAGCGTGTGAGGATGTGGCGGCTCATTCCAAACCTCCTCAGTCGTCGCAGGAAGAAAAGGTGCTGATGAGCCTTCTTCACAACGGCCTCGGAGTGGACGGACCATGAGAGTTCCTCTGTGATATGGACACCGAGGAACTTGAAGCTGCTGACTCTCTCCACCGGTGCTCCATTGATGGTGATGGGGCGGTGTTCTCTCTCGTTCCTCCTGAAGTCGACCACCAGCTCCTTGGTCTTGCTGACGTTGAGGGAGAGGTTGTGCTCCTGACACCACCGTGTCAGAGTGTGCACCTCCTCTCTGTAGGCCGTTTCATCATTGTCAGTGATGAGACCTACCACCGTCATATCGTCAGCAAACTTGATGATGGTGTTGGAGCTGTGGGTTGCCACACAGTCATGTGTGTACAAGGAGTACAGGAGTGGGCTGAGAACACAGCCCTGAGGGGCTCCAGTGTTGAGAGTCAGTGGTGAGGAGATGTTACTGCCCATTCTGACCACCTGGCGTCTGTTTGACAGGAAGTCCAGGATCCAGCTGAATAGCAAGCTGTTTAAGCCTAGAGCCCGGAGTTTCATGTCAAGTATGGAGGGCACAATGGTGTTGAATGCTGAGCTGTAGTCTACAAACAGCATTCTCACAAATGTGTTCCTCTTTTCCAGGTGGGAGAGAGCAGTGTGTATGGTGGATGAAATGGCATCATCAGTGGAGCGGTTTTTGCGGTATGCAAACTGCAGTGGGTCCAGTGAGGGGGGGAGAACAGAGCAGATATGGTTTCTGATTAGTCTCTCAAAGCATTTGCTGATGATGGGGGTCAGAGCAACAGGACGCCAGTCGTTTAAGCAGGTGGTTTTTGATTGCTTCGGTACAGGAACAATGGTGGACGTTTTGAAGCATGTGGGGACCACAGACAGGGATAGGGACAGATTAAAAATGTCCGTAAAAACTCCAGCCAGTTGGTGCGCGCACGCTCTGATGACGCGGCCCGGAAAGCCGTCTAGACCCGCGGCTTTACGGACGTTCACCCGCCGGAAGGATCGGGTTATATCCGCTACAGTTACAGAGACTGAACTAACCTCTGCATCCTCAGCCACGAGCACTCTCTCCGCGAGGGCGGTGTTAGTTCCCTCAAAGTGAGCATAGAAGGTGTAAATCTATTATAATCTATTATTATGCATTTATGATTATTATCAGTTGTACGGCTTCATATTTATGTGGAAACGCATGTTGCGCCATGAGATCGCTGGCTCTCTCGCCAACACAACACTGATGAATCGTGGTGCTCCGTGAACATTTGTCAGAGATGTATATTTTGTGAATAAAGATGCAATGGGTTTTTTTGCACACACACAGCATTCACTTCACTTCATAAAGTTGAGGTTAAACCACTGGAGTCATATTGATTATTGTTATAATGTCTTTACTACCTTTCTGAAGCTTGAAAGTTGTAGTTGCATAAACTGTGAAATGGAGGGACAGAAAGCTCTCAGATTTCATTAAAAAGATCTACATTTGTGTTTCAAAGATGAACGAAAGTCTTACAGGTTTGCAACGACATGAAGGTGAGTGATAAAAATGTTTGGTTAAATTTGACGCATTAGGTAAATCAGTTCCTCATGGGCACCAGTAGATCTCTGACTGATCTCTGATCTTCTGCTTCTTCCACCATCCCAATCCTGGATTATTGAGCCATGACAGAAGTTTCCACTTTGAATGCTTTAGCCAGGCTATTTTTTTCTCCAGCATCTAAAGTGAGAAAGAGAACAATAACCAAAATGTAAATGTAAAAAAACAATGGTTGTCCAAAATGTGAAGTATACACTTGAGTTTTCCCTCTACATACTCTACATACATACTTCCCTCTACAACATTACAATCTTCCCTCTACAACATTACAAAATAGAGTCAAGATGGCGCCGAGGACGGCCGCAACGTCGCAAGCTCTGCTGAAGCATTGTAGTTTTTTGTTTGTTCTGTTTATAGTTTTTGTGTTTTTTGTCTTGGATGTTGTCTGCCTTACTACGTACGACAGACAGACACTTTTGGACATTGGTTCGGCAATCGCACACCGAAAACCGGACTTTAAATTCATCAACGACGACACGCCGTTTACAAACACAGCAGCGGAACCCTTTGTCTGGGTGGCCCGGCCGCGGAGACGCGGCCGGAGAAGGGGCTGTAGAGCTGGCGTACTCGTCAGATTAAGACGCCGCGCAAACCGACCCCCGCTTCCCAGTATTTTACTGGCAAATGTTCAGTCTCTGGACAATAAACTCTGCGAGCTGAGAGCGCGGATCTCTTTCCAACGAGACACGAGGGACTGCTGCATTATCTGCCTTACAGAAACTTGGATGTCCGCTGAGATTCCAGACTCAGCCATCGAAACCACGGGGTTCTCCGTGCATCGGATGGACAGAGAAAAAGATCTCTCCGGGAAAAGCAAAGGCGGGGGTGTGTGTTTTATGATCAACCGATCCTGGTGTGATCAGAGGAACGTACACTCTATCAAGTCTTTCTGCTCTCCTGATCTGGAATTTCTCATGGTTCTGTGCCGACCATTCTGGCTACCGAGGGAATTCACCGCGGTCATCATCACAGCGGTGTATATTCCCCCACAAGCCGACACAGACCGGGCACTAAAGGAACTGTATAGGTCAGTGAGTGAGCAGGAAACCGCGCATCCTGAGGCTGCGTTTATTGTGACCGGGGACTTTAACAAAGCCAACTTCAAGCGCATCGCACCCAAATACCACCAACATGTTAGCATCAACACGCGAGGGAACCGTGTTTTAGACCACTGCTACTCCCCCTTCAAGGAGGGTTACAAGTCCCTCCCTCGCCCACCATTCGGCAAATCAGATCACGCGTCCATTCTACTTTTGCCCGCTTACAGGCAGAGACTGAAACAGGAAGCACCCGCCCTCAGAACCATCCAGTGCTGGTCAGACCAATCGGACTCTATGCTACAGGACTGTTTTGATCACGCGGACTGGGAGATGTTCCGGTCGGCCTCTGATGACGACATCGAGGTCTACGCTGATAGCGTAACGTGTTTCATCAGGAAGTGCGTAGATGACGTTGTTCCGACCAAAACAATTCGGCTGTACCCAAACCAGAAGCCGTGGATAAATGGGGATGTTCGCGCGGCACTCAATGCGCGGACCTTCGCCTTTAACTCCGGTAATGCGGAGGAGCATAAACAAGCAAGTTATGCCCTCCGGAAAACAATCAAAGCAGCAAAACGCCAGTACAGGGACAAGATTGAAGGACAGTTCAACACCACCGACTCCAGAAGCATGTGGAGGGGAATTAACACCATCACAGACTATAAAGGGAACACAAACTCCACCGTGAACACCGCTGCCTCTCTCCCGGACGAGCTCAACACCTTTTATGCTCGCTTTGAGGGAAATAACACCGCCCTCGCGGAGAGAGAGCTCGCGGCTGAAGATACAGAGGTTAGTGCACTCTCCGTATCTGAAGCGGATGTAACCCGATCCTTCCGGCGGGTGAACGTCCGAAAAGCTGCGGGTCCAGACGGGATTCCCGGCCGCGTCATCAGAGCGTGCGCGCGCCAACTGGCTGGAGTTTTCACGGACATTTTTAACCTGTCCCTCTCCCTGTCTGTGGTCCCCACATGCTTCAAAACGTCCACCATTGTTCCTGTACCTAAGCAGTCAAAAACACTCTGCTTAAACGACTGGCGCCCTGTTGCTCTGACCCCCATCATCAGCAAATGCTTTGAGAAACTAGTCAGAAACCACATCTGCTCTGTTCTCCCCCCCTCACTGGACCCACTGCAGTTTGCATACCGCAAAAACCGCTCCACTGATGATGCCATTTCATCAACAATTCACACTGCTCTCTCCCACCTGGAAAAGAGGAACACATATGTGAGAATGCTGTTTGTAGACTACAGCTCAGCATTCAACACCATTGTGCCCTCCATACTTGACATTAAACTCCGGGCTCTCGGCTTAAACAGCTTGTTATGCAGCTGGATCCTGGACTTCCTGTCAAACAGACGCCAGGTGGTCAGAATGGGCAGTAACATCTCCTCACCACTGACTCTCAGCACTGGAGCCACTCAGGGCTGTGTTCTCAGCCCACTCCTGTACTCTTTGTACACACATGACTGTGTGGCAACCCACAGCTCCAACACCATCATCAAGTTTGCTGACGATACGACGGTGGTAGGTCTCATCACTGACAATGATGAAACGGCCTACAGAGAGGAGGTGCACACTCTGACACGGTGGTGTCAGGAGCACAACCTCTCCCTCAACGTCAGCAAGACCAAGGAGCTGGTGGTCGACTTCAGGAGGAATGAGAGAGAACACCGCCCCATCACCATCGATGGAGCACCGGTGGAGAGAGTCAGCAGCTTCAAGTTCCTCGGTGTCCACATCACAGAGGAACTCTCATGGTCCGTCCACACCGAGGCCGTTGTGAAGAAGGCTCATCAGCGCCTTTTCTTCCTGCGACGGCTGAGGAGGTTTGGAATGAGCCGCCACATCCTCACACGGTTCTACACCTGCACCATAGAGAGCCTGCTGACTGGCTGCATCACCACCTGGTACGGCAACAGTACCGCCCGCAGCCGCAAAGCCCTGCAAAGGGTAGTGCGCACGGCCAGCTGCATCATCGGAGGTGAGCTTCCCTCCCTCCAGGACATTTACGCCAGGCGGTGTGTGAAGAGAGCTCAGAGGATCATCAGAGACTCTAGCCACCCGAGCCATGGGCTGCTCTCACTGATGCCATCAGGCAGACGGTACCGCAGCATCAGAACACGCACCAGCCGACTCCAGAACAGCTTCTTCCCACAAACAATCAGACTCCTTAACTCTTGACCCATCAGGATCATAACACACACTGGACAGAATATCACTCAGCACAACCCACTGTAGATAAACACACATTATATACACATTTATTTATCATACAGCATCTATTGCACTTTGGATTTCAATTTTTCAATCTGTGAATAATATTTTATACTGTACATTGTATATTATTATTACTATTATAGCGTAATGTATATTGTTTAGTGTATGTTTAGTGTATATTGTTTAAAGTATATGTATATTGTAAGTATGTGTATATTGTTTAAAGCTGTGAGAACTACACTCACATTGTGTAAATTATTTATTGTTTATTGTAGAGTTTACTGTGCTGTGAGTAATTGTGGGCGCATCAGTGTAATCTGATGCTGCTTTAAATGTTGTACATGTCATGTCATGACTACCATGTTGCTCGGAACTGCACCTAAGAATTTCACCTACTGTTGCACTTGTGCATATGTAGAGTGACAAATAAAGTGATTTGATATTTGATTTGATGTTTGCTTGATTAGACATTACCTATCTAGAGATGTTATGTTTATGCTGAAATATAATATTGGTTTGTGTTTTAAAATCACCTATCACATGTCATTTTGTAGCAAACTGTCTTGTATGATTAAAGTTTTTCCGATAACATAGTGAGTTTTCAGGGAGCGATTGTTTAGTGCACTGTAAGGATTTTGTGATAAAGACGGACCTTAACCACTGACTACTGAGCTAGAGACCTGAGTGATATGCACCCAGAGTTTAGCACCTTGATTAGCTTGTTCAGGTGTGCTGGACTAGGTTGGAGTAAAGCTCTGCATGTAAGTGGACCTTGATAGTGTAACCCGCAGCTACTAGCTTATGGCGTGATAACTTTGGTACATATGATCTATTTATGTCTAGGACCAGCTTACAGAAGGGGTGGGGTCGACTCACTGGAGTATAGGGAATTGATAACAGAAATGAAAGAAAGAAAACACTCAGACTCTTCGGCAACTGTTAAGTACTAAGAAATTGAATGTATTGTTGCTGAATTAAATAAAATAAAATAAATATTTTGACAAATAAATAATAGAAATAAACCCAAATAAACAGCAGTAATAAACAGTTCAATTCACAATTCACACTTCAGTTGAATTTAGGAATTTCAATTTCAGAATCAGTATAAGTTTCAAAAACAGATTTCACAATCCAAAATGTGTGTCCAGAGAAAAAAAACAAAAATATGTTCAAGAACCAGATTCAATGTCCAGATGTCACTGAATGTTTAAGCTCAGTTTCAGTTCAACAGAGGAAAAAAAATATCCCAACGAGTGATCCAGGGGGAATCCAAAGCAAAAAACACTAAATAAACAGTTCAAGGTGAGTATTGGTTGTCCTACCAGTTCAGCAAAATGATCGTTCTATTTACTTCCAGGTACGGTCAATTAGATGATTGGCTCGCCATGTCCAAACCACAGACAGAGCATCCACAGCAGGGACAGATCAGGATTCGGTTGGGCAATACTCAGATGCAATATGAGATGGAAGAAAACAACAAAAACAAAACAAAAAAAACCCGGCCAAGGAAAAGGTAAGTGAAAGATAAAAATAAAGTAAAGTATTCCTGTGCTTTGGCCTTAATCCAGATGGTTATCTTCTTCTTTCACGTGTATCTCTAACTTTATATGTTAGTCTTGTTCTCTCTTTCCGTCTGCTTCTATCACCATTAAAGCGTTACTTTTGAGGATTTTTTCTACTAAAATAATCTATTTTTAGATTATTTAAATTCTCTTTAGAGAACTATGAAAACGCGAATGCACTCTCTCGCATCAATCTGCGTTTACACTCGTTACACTCTCAGCTGTTCTGTCTCCGAACTCACTTCCAGGAGGCGGGACTAACCTCCGACCTCATCCAATCAAAACTTCCTTTGGCCAATTTCTTTTTCTAGATTTATATTTATAATATAATATAAATTAACTTAAATCTGCTTTCTTTTTTATAATGCTAAACAGATATTAATAAAAAAAAAATAATAATAATTTTAAATAAAATAATTACTAGTGACCTTGTCAGTGACCTGGGTTACACTCTCCCCTCCTGAATGTATGCAGGTCCCTCTGCATCTGAGGTTGAACAGTCACAATGGCACGTGAACTGCCAGGAGGTTCCAGGTCTTCCAGCGAGTTCGTGAATGCTGTACTCAGGCTTGAAAACAAAGACTGAATCACCATACTGAGAGGATTTCCCAACTGGGGATAGTTTAGTCTTTTTGGAGGTTCATGGGATCTTTGGGTACGTCTTAGTCCTCCCACAGTCTCAATTTCTTCATTCTGATCCATTTTAGGATTTCCAGAAATAACACTTTCTTTTTGTGATGAACTGTTATCCCTTACATCTTCTTCATTTGAACTTTCTGTTGATTTGTCACAATCACCAGCGGATTGTTCTTGATCATTCTTTACTGCAATGTCTCTTTCAGATTCATCTTCCAGATCTTCATCAACAACTTCAACTTCCGGTAAGTTCATTACATTTTTTTCCACAGGTTCAGGGAAATTTGTGTCATTAACAAGTTCCTCCCCAATAAATTCTCCATCCTTCTCTGTCACAGGTTCCATAGCAGGTAAGTTCACAGTTTCTCCACTTGTGGTAGAAGTAACAGGGTTTGTATTTGACACAATTCTCGTATCAATTTCCAGTGTCCTTCCAGGAACATGGTACTCAATCAGATCTTCGTCAGATTCTGAATGCTCACTTTGGATTTCAAGTTCCTCAGGTTCTTTGGCAGAACTAGTTCTTGTTTTGGGTTTCCGAGGTACTTCTTTGATAAGTGTTTCTTCAGTCATGCTTGTCTGCAGGAATCCACACGGCAGCAACAAATCTCGATGTAACGTTCGAAGGGGTCCCTCTTTTCCTTCAGGTTTGACCGTATAAACAGGTAAGTTACCAGCCTTCTTAGTTACAACATACACATCAGCTTCCCATTTATCTGCTAGCTTGTGTTTTCCTCTTATGCGGACATTCCTCACAAGCACACGGTCACCCACATCCAAGACAGAGGCAACAACACGTTTATCATACCTCGTCTTGTTACGTGCTGCTACTTTAGAGGCATTTTCTGTTGCGACTTTGTAGCTCTCCTGCAGTCGATCTTTTAGGTTTTGCACATATTTTGAATGTGACTCAGGCTGACTGTTGACGGGTAGCCCAAAAGCCAAATCGACTGGTAGTCTGGGTTGTCTCCCGAACATCAGTTCATAAGGCGAGAATCCAGTCACATCATTCCTCGTGCAGTTGTATGCATGCACTAGAGGTTTGACGAAATCCTTCCAGTTTGACTTCTCCTTAGTACTGAGAGTTCCCAGCATTTGCAGAAGGGTCCGGTTGAACCGTTCTACAGGATTACCTCTTGGATGGTACGGAGTAGTTCTTGTCTTGGATATTCCTGTCACTTTACACAGCTCTTTTATTGTGCGGGACTCAAAGTCTGGACCTTGGTCGCTATGGAGTTTTTCTGGAAAACCATAGTGTACAAGGAAATTATCCCACAAACTCTTGGCTACAGTTTGGGCTTTCTGGTTTCTTGTTGGTACAGCCACAGCATACTTTGTGAAGTGATCCGTTATCACCAATATGTCCTTGGTGTTACTTCGGTCTGGCTCAATCGACAGGAAATCCATACAAACTAACTCCAATGGTCTGCTGGTTTTGATGTTTACTAATGGAGCAGCTTTCTCTGGTGGGGTTTTTCGTCTGACACATCGCTCACAGGTCTTAACTTTTTGTTCTACTGCCAAAGACATTTTAGGCCAGAAGAATCTGGATCGAACCAGATCAAGTGTTCGTTCAATGCCTAAGTGACCCATTTCGTCGTGTAGTTCCTTCATGACCACCTCACGAAAATCAGCAGGTAGTACTAATTGATATGACTCATTTCCTCGTTCTTGCCTCTTTCTGAACAACACTCCATTTTTCAGTTCGAACCGATTCCACTCTTTGAACCACAAAGCTAATCCAGGAGGCATGGTCTTAGGACAGGGCTTTTCATTGGATTCCAGATACTTAATAACTATTCCAATTTCTGGATCCGCTCTTTGTCTCTTCTTCAAGTCTTGTTCAGAGAAGGGAGACATTTCTCCAGACTGGTAAATATCTTCCTGCTGGAACGCTTGAGGTAATACATCCACTCCAGCTGCAAGTGATTCCACTAGAGTCACTGGTTGGTACAAGGAATCCGAGTAATCACACTGCTGACAAACTTGATGGCGGTCACAGATAGCTTTTATTGCTTCTGATGAAACAACTGACTGTGGCGTATCGGTCAAGTGATGGTAAGCAAACTGCCTGATTCTTTCCCTCTCTTTTCTCGTTTCCAGATCATCAGGAACCTCCTCTTGTGGGCGTCTTGACAATCCATCCGCATCCTGATTCCTACTTCCAGCCCGGTATTGGATTTTAAAGGTAAAAGTCGACAAACTCGACAACCACCTGTAGCTGGTTGCATCCAGTTTTGCGGAAGTTAAGATGTACGTCAGCGGATTACTGTCAGTCACCACGGTGAACTCAGCTCCATACAAGTAATCATTGAATTTAGCAGTAACAGCCCACTTCAATGCCAAAAATTCTAACTTATGTGCTGGGTATTTCCCTTCACTCCTGGTAAGTCCTCGGCTTGCAAAAGCAATGACTCTTATCTGTCCATCTTGTTCTTGATATAGTGCTGCACCAAGGCCGGTGGTACTAGCATCAGTGTGCAACCTATACGGCAGTTTGGGATTAGCAAATCCTAACACTGGAGCAGATGTAAGTTTTGCAATGACAGTGTCAAATGCTTGCTGACAATCTTTGGACCATCTTTCCCCAAATTGTTCCTTTGGATCAAAGTACTGTTTAGTCTCATCCCTCTTCTTCCTGCGATCTTTTTGCAGTGGAGGATATCCGACAGTAAGATCATTCAGAGGCTTCACAATCTTCGAATAATCCTGTACAAACCTTCTGTAGTAACCTGAGAATCCGAGGAAAGATCTTAACTCCTTTAGATTATTGGGTCTTGGCCAGGTTTTGAGGGCTTCTACTTTTGAAGGGTCAGTTTCCACTCCATTTTGAGATACAATGTGGCCCAAATATTTGACTGATGTTTGACAGAACTTACACTTCTCCGGTGAAAGCTTTAATCCAAACTCTCTGAGTCTTTGGAGCACTTGCATTAATCTTGATTCATGCTCCTCTAAAGTTCTTGAGAAGATTATGAGGTCGTCAATGAACACAAGGACTTCCTTCCGGTTTAGGTCTCCCATACAACGTTCCATTAGCCGTTGAAACGTGCTAGGTGCATTCGTGATTCCTTGCGGCATCCGGTTAAATTCCCAAAAACCTAATGGGCATACGAAAGCGGTTTTCTGCTTATCAGACTCTTCCATCTCAATTTGATAATAGCCCGACTTCAAGTCAAGAACTGAGAACCATTTTGATCCGGTCAAGACTGAAAAGGCTTCTTCCAAGTTAGGAAGGGCATAGGCATCCTTTATGGTCTGGGAATTTAATTTCCGGAAATCAATGCATAGCCGCACAGAGTTATTCTTCTTCCGAACAACGACTATTGGAGACGAGAATGGAGATTCCGACTCCCTGATGACACCTGCTTCCAGAAGCTCTTGAAGATGTTTCCTAACTGCGTCCACATCTTGGGGATGAATAGGACGAGCTCGATGCTTGAATGGGGTTTCATCGCTTAGCTTTATTCTGTGCTTCACTTTGTCAGTGTGACCATAGTCCAAATCATTCAATGCGAAGACATCAGGCATGGAATTCAGTAAGGATGTTATCCTCTCCTTCCACTCAGGTGTTAGAGGGGAATTTCCGAAGTCAAGAGGGATATTGGGAGGATTTAACTCCATCTTCTCATTCTCAACACCTTCTTTGGAAAGCTCTTTCCCCATTACTCTTTGGACCGCATGAACTTCAGCGATGACAGCCCTTGGAGGAATAGTCAGGTCAGTTTGGGTTTCATTTTTCATCACCACTGGTAATTGCACAATACGCTGTCTTGCAGGTAAACTGTGCAGACTGCTTGCCACTAGAAGACCACCAGGTAAGGAAGATGGCATAGATGACTCCACTGACACCCACTTCTCAAACAGGGGACTTTTCACTTGCACAAGTCCATCCAGAACTACTGTACATCCTGCTGGTACAACTTCTGATTGGTTTCCTTTCAACTTTACACATCCCACCGATCCAATGGATGCTTGTCGGTTCCTCTTCTCCAGTACATTTATGACAGCTTGATAACCATAGAAGGGTGACTTGCAAGTAGATGTTTCTCCTTGAGTGCAGTTTGCATATAACACGTCAAGTGAATTTGTTCCAATGAGAATCTGTAGTGAGTTCATCAAATCAGGAACTATTAATGCCAGGGTGGGGACTTCAGCTTCCACGCCAAGAAAATCTTTGGGAAATTTCAAACAGAGCTCCACATAACCCAAGTAGGGTACGACCTGGCCATTGGCTCCTTCAACTTCTAACAGATGCTCCAATGATTTCATGGGGTGTCTGGATAAGTACCTTTCGTAGTAGGAACTAGGAATGGTGGTTACCTGTGATCCAGTATCTAGAAGACAGTTGACTTCTTTTCCTTCAATGTGAATCCTGGCAGTGCACCTTGTTCCCACCAATCCTGCAGGTATATCATGACATGGAGTGTCATAAACATTTTGGTTGTACAGACGGCCATGCTTCTTTGGGCATTGTTCTCTTTTGCCAGTCTCTGTCCGCCCAACGACGGAGACTGATCTCAGTTTAAAGGTTGCCAGTTGGAGGGATTCTTCAAGTCCCAAGCGGCTTGACGTTCCCTCAGCTCACGTCGCTTTTCTTCAACTCTGTGAGGGTCTGGATCATTCTCACAATTGACAGCAAGATGTCCATCCTCTCCACACCGAAAGCAATAGCCAGGACGAGGTCTGTTGGCTGTATTCCAGGTGGGTTGTGAGCGTTCATCCATCTCTGATTCCTTCATCCTAGGTCTATGTTTCAGAGGGAAGTTCCTAGAAGCTGAAGGTTTCTCTGAAAACTTCTCTGATACTCTTGGAACAAGATGAGCTTGGAGCTCAGCTACTTGCTGTTTCAGTTCATAAAGTTCTCTCTCATCAGGACGTGTCTTCTCTTTTTTAACAGGGTCAATCTTCATCATAGAAATCTGGGCTTGAAGCTTTGCGACTTCTTTCTTAAGTGCATCTACTTCAGACTTCTCAGCATTGCTTTTAGGTTTAACTGACTTCTGCCTTTGACTTGGGTGATTTTGAACTTCATCCTTGGGCTCATCGCATGCATCACTGCAGTAGACAGACTGTTGGTGAGTAGTCGTCCGGAACTTGACTGGAACAGAAGCATGCTTATTTAATCCGAGATGTTTCCTCATCCTTTCTTCTTTTAGAGATTGCTTGTCTTCTGCAGTACGAATAAGCACCACAAGCTCAGAAAAAGAAGGGGGTGACGTTTTCCTTCCATCTAGCTGCAGGTCGGCAATCAAGCTGTTGTCCCAGCAACCTCGGCAGAATTGCTTGAGAAGACAACGATTTCGTTCAGCCTCTATAACACCACCACGTCTGATTGTGGCACTCAACATCACATGAAGACGATGCAGATAGGTTGAAGGTTTTTCTCCCTGGTTTTGCAAAGCACTTATAAACTTAACTAGCAGCTCATCTCCGTCTTCCACTGAGCCATATACAGATTCCAAAAGTTCAAGACACTGTGCTGGTAAAGCGCCGGGACCAACATGCCTGACAACATCTGAGGCTGGAGGCAGCAGACTGTCAAGAATCCTTCGGGTTTTGTGCAAGTCAGAAAGTGACTGGTCGTTAAGTAGAAAGTCAACGCTGGCCCGCCAAGTATCAAAGTCAGGCTCAGTACTCGGCCTCGGACTTCTTCCTGAGAAAACTTTAAGACGAAGAACAGCATGGGAAGAGGACATTGCATCATTGGTTTTCACTACATGCTCCATTACTACTCTTTGAATACCTGGAGGATTCAGAGCACTTGTAGGTAAGTTCAAGGACATCGTTTCAGCAACACTAGCATCAGAGCTCCTCAGATGGTAAGATGACTTTACCGGTGTGCTCTCCTTGGCAGGGTTTTCAGTGTCTTTATTCAATTGTGTAGGAGTACCTGGTCTGGAGGAATCTTTGTCTGGAAACTTCAAAGCAGATATCTTTTGTAGCTCCATTTGAAGAACATCCTGCAGAGGCTTTCCACTGGCTTCGGCGATGGCTTGCAGCTTCTCCAAGTACCCTTCAGTAGCACTGCTGCTAACTTCAGAGACGTACACACTCCCTAGGCTGCGAACCTGAAAGATAACACTTTCATCTTGAGTGCTTTGGATAATCATAGGCAGTAAGGGCTCCAGGTTACTCATGGCAGCTTCATAGACAAACTCCACAATTGCATTGCGGTGGTGCTCTGATTCTGGATTGTCGATAAGCAAGTTGCGCTTGATCGAACCATAGCTCTTCAGACAGTCTTCTAGCTCTTGGTCCAGGTCAGAGAGAGTCATGCCACTGACAATAACTGAATTATGAACTTTGATATTTTCACGTTTTACAATCTCCATGTCTATTAATTTAGCTGCTTTCTGTGTGTTTAAATCTGTTACAATTAACCGTATATACTCCTGGCTGGCTTGCCAACTTTTCACCTGTAACCCGCAGCTACTAGCTTATGGCGTGATAACTTTGGTACATATGATCTATTTATGTCTAGGACCAGCTTACAGAAGGGGTGGGGTCGACTCACTGGAGTATAGGGAATTGATAACAGAAATGAAAGAAAGAAAACACTCAGACTCTTCGGCAACTGTTAAGTACTAAGAAATTGAATGTATTGTTGCTGAATTAAATAAAATAAAATAAATATTTTGACAAATAAATAATAGAAATAAACCCAAATAAACAGCAGTAATAAACAGTTCAATTCACAATTCACACTTCAGTTGAATTTAGGAATTTCAATTTCAGAATCAGTATAAGTTTCAAAAACAGATTTCACAATCCAAAATGTGTGTCCAGAGAAAAAAAACAAAAATATGTTCAAGAACCAGATTCAATGTCCAGATGTCACTGAATGTTTAAGCTCAGTTTCAGTTCAACAGAGGAAAAAAAATATCCCAACGAGTGATCCAGGGGGAATCCAAAGCAAAAAACACTAAATAAACAGTTCAAGGTGAGTATTGGTTGTCCTACCAGTTCAGCAAAATGATCGTTCTATTTACTTCCAGGTACGGTCAATTAGATGATTGGCTCGCCATGTCCAAACCACAGACAGAGCATCCACAGCAGGGACAGATCAGGATTCGGTTGGGCAATACTCAGATGCAATATGAGATGGAAGAAAACAACAAAAACAAAACAAAAAAAACCCGGCCAAGGAAAAGGTAAGTGAAAGATAAAAATAAAGTAAAGTATTCCTGTGCTTTGGCCTTAATCCAGATGGTTATCTTCTTCTTTCACGTGTATCTCTAACTTTATATGTTAGTCTTGTTCTCTCTTTCCGTCTGCTTCTATCACCATTAAAGCGTTACTTTTGAGGATTTTTTCTACTAAAATAATCTATTTTTAGATTATTTAAATTCTCTTTAGAGAACTATGAAAACGCGAATGCACTCTCTCGCATCAATCTGCGTTTACACTCGTTACACTCTCAGCTGTTCTGTCTCCGAACTCACTTCCAGGAGGCGGGACTAACCTCCGACCTCATCCAATCAAAACTTCCTTTGGCCAATTTCTTTTTCTAGATTTATATTTATAATATAATATAAATTAACTTAAATCTGCTTTCTTTTTTATAATGCTAAACAGATATTAATCAAAAAATAATAATAATAATTTTAAATAAAATAATTACTAGTGACCATGTCAGTGACCTGGGTTACAATAGACAATGTTGAGATCTCCTGCAATATGTTCTGAACTTACAACACTGGGACACCTGAACACTGGAACACTGAGCCCAAAGTTCTCCAGAGTTTCTGGTGATCCTTGACCAGCTGCTCAGGTCTGCTTAATTGGGTTTGGAGCTAAACTCTGTGATCAGGACTAGATGGCAAACAATACTGTAAAGGGGAGAAGACATCCATCCATCCATCCATCCATCTTCTTCCGTTTTATCCGGGGCCGGGTCGCGGGGGCAGCAGTCTAAGCAGAGATGCCCAGACTTCCCTCTCCCTAGACTCATAGCTCATTTCGGCCGCCTGTATCCGGGATCTTGTCCTTTCGGTCATGACCCAAAGCTCATGACCATAGGTGAGAGTAGGAACGTAGATTGACCGGTAAATTCATAGGTGAGAGTAGGAACGTAGATTGACCGGTAAATCGAGAGCTTCGCCTTACGGCTTAGCTCTTTCATCACCACAACAGACCGGTACATCGACCGCATTACTGCAGAAGCTGCACCGATCCGTCTGTCAATCTCCCATTCCATCCTCCCCTCACTCGTGAACAAGACCCCTAGATACTTGAACTCTTCCACTTGGGGCAGGAACTCTCCACAAACCTGAAGTGGGCAAGCCACCCTTTTCCAACTGAGGCCATGGTCCTCAATTCGGAAAAGGGGAGAAGACAAACAATATTATTTTGTTGTAAATAATTTGTTCTGTGTTCATCTGCTTACCTGTACAAAGTATGCATCGTGAATAAGCGGTAGGCTATATATTTAATTTTATCTTTTAATAACACTGTTTTACTACATTAATACTAACTACAAACCTGATAAAAATGACTGGGCAGAGGAGGAAAGCCTTATTTTGCCCTCCGGGTGGGCGTAATGGTGTGACGTCACGTGATAACTGAATTAACCATACAGTGCTTACTTTTATGTTAAATAAATTCGCTTATTTCCATTCATCCATTGACCAATTGTCAGCAAAACCTTTACAAAACTATCAAAATATCTCATCTACACATAAGATGTGATTAAAAGCCCAAACTTACAGCTCAAGTCTATAGTCAACCTAACATTACCTCTAGATAGCTAAAGTTAGTTAGATGCTTACAGACTTTTTCGAAGACACTAAACCATTTCTATTAAGTAAATATTCAACGGAAGCGAGTGATTTACATGAAAGAAAGTCTCAGAAACATTTGTATGTACTATTTGTGTAATTTTATGGACTAAACTTACCTTAAAGTTGTTAAAACAACAGTGAGAGACGGAGTTTCCATGGTAACGCCCTCTGCTCCAGTTCAAATGTGGCTTGAATGTTCAGCGCGCGCACATTAAAATACGTAAAAGTCACGCAGCATTTATATTTAGATTGATGGAATGAATTATTTGATAATCAGCTAAAATATCCTGAAACTTGATACATTATTAAGTGGATAGTAGGCCTGTGGCCTTCGCAAACTGTAAATTGAATGAAAATATGAAAGCATTGAAAATGTAAAACAATGTTTTAAGTCATTTATATATATAATAGGCTAAATTATAACATAATAGACCTATATAGGTCTACCTTTAGAAATGGTAAACGAGGTGTAGAAATAAAATAGCAAAAACTCCATGATATAATTATGAACATATTTTCATATAAAGTATGTCAATCATCATTAGAGCGTCACCCTCAGGCTGCATGCAAGGATACATTTATTTATTTTTTCAGGGGGGGTACAACGAGTAAAGCAGATAAACAAACATATTTTATGTTTGTTTATCTGCTTTACTCGTTGTACCATACATAACATACATAAACAGCGACAAATTTACAAGTTGAATAAACATGTTAAAATTTTTACAGATTGAGACACACTTTGTAGCTTTCTTATTTTTCAAACCCAATATTGTGTTCAGGTATTGTAAATATTTCTGCTCTTAAAATGAAAAATAAAGGGAATGCAAGGACATTAACATTTTTCCAAAATGTGACATGTTCAGTGATGATTAGCGTAAAAAATGGTATCAGAAAATGTATAGGCTATTAAATGAGAAGAGACAACTGAAAGTAAGCATTCACATATCACCTTCAAGTCCTTTTGATACTTGATAATCAGGCTGCCTATGCGGTCTCGTCTGTTAGGCTATAGCCTACTCGGTCAATGAAGAATCGCTTTAATGTTAAAATGTTATACTGTTATAGGCTATTTTATACACAAACAGAACGTACCATTGGAGATTTGGCATGGTATTAATACTGTTGTGACGTTTCTTTTAAAACCTATTTCAACGTGCAGAGTACGTTATTTTAACACCTAAATAAAATCTCGCCAAAGTTGCATTTTGGTCTGGTTTTGTTTTCGTAGTAGACAAACGTGATATTTACGTTTTTTTGACTACCTAAAGAAAACATACCTGGTTGGTATTTTCACAACGTTTATAAAACATGTTACATTATTTTTTTTTATTTTAGGTGTGGTTTCTTAAACGTTTTTAAAACATGGCACTGCAACATTACCTAATTGCAACCAAAAAACAACGTTGTGAAACGTTGTAAAAACGTTTTGTTTTACCGTTTGTCCCGCCCCTCGGATTGAGCCCTGTCAATGGTGTGTTCCCAGACCCAACATCTTGATGTGGGTCTGGCTTGTCAGGCTATGTTAAAGTCACACTGAAACAGTGTTAAAGTTAATGAGATAATTAAGAGATTAATTCAGTGATGATTGATCATTAGTGATGAACACCTGATGATAATGAGCAGAATCACTGAACGAAAGAGAAACAAGAAGAACAGAACAACTGGCTATAAAAGACATTAAAACTCTGAAGATCATATCAGAGGATGATTAAACAACTCCAACTTCACACATTACTAACCAGACTGACTTTATTTCTGTCAGATGACTACAGACACCTTTATTGAGAATCAACAAAGGTTTAGATGTTGGTGTTTTATCGAAAATAATAAAGTTATCATTATGGTGATGAGTGTTTGCTTTAGTTGTGCAGTTTGACTCTTCATGTGAGTTTCTGGTCTTTGAAACAGTGTTAACTAAAACACATTATGGGAGAAAAATCTTTAGACACACACACAGACATCAAGAATCAAAATATGAATCTCAACAATGGTGACGTGCTTCATGCTGCGAGCCATGATTTTTATACAATGGTGAATGCTCCCAGAATGCATTGCAGCATGAAGCATATCACCATTGTTGAGTTTCTTATGTCGATTCTTGATATCTGTGTGTGTCTAATGACCCCATAATAAAAAGAAGAAATCTGAATTAAGAATGTCTGATCTGTGGCACAAACATATTTTTGGTGAAAATAATCTATTAAAAGATCAGAAGTGTTTTTTTGTTTAGGTTATCCACTTTCCTTGCAGCACATTATGTGTTTTAGTAAACACTGTTACAAACTTGCATGAAAAGCCTAGTCAAACTGCCCGACTAAAGCAAACACACAAACAAATAAAGTCAGTCTGGTTAGTTATGTGTGAAGCTGATAATGCTGTTTGTGGAGTTGTTTAATTCTCCTCTGCTGAGATCTTCAGAGATGTAATGTCTTTTATCTTAAGTTGATTTCATCTAAAGCTGTGGCTGAAGTCAGTTTTAGTTCTTGTGTTTCTCTTTCCTTCAGTGATTCTGCTCATTATCATAAGGTGTTCATCACCGATGCCCAATCATCACTTAATAATCTCTTAATTATCTCATTAACTCCAACACCGCTTCAGTATCACTTTAAAGCTGGGCATACACTGTGCGATTTATGTGCAATTTCAGCAAGATTACCTACTCACACTGTACGAGTAGATCGCATGCGATGTAAAAGCCAAAGCTCACGGTTTATGTGCTCACACTGTGCGGTCCGATCGTCGAGCGCGACTTGTCTGCTCACACTGTATGAGTGAAATATGTGCAATAAAACCCCCGTGCCTAGTGCGACGATAGACCATGCAGGCTATAATAGAGCGATAGCCTATCAAATGCATCAGCTATCGATATCAAGAGGATTTAGCATTTACAATTTATGTATATAAATGATTATTATTATTAGGGTAGGCCTACTTTTAATATTAAATTGATATTAGCCTACATTTATTTTGCCCCCGCAATAATTTCATAACGCATCAATGCATAACCGACACGCTGCATAATGAAATAATAGATAAATTAGCTTACTCCTCATTATTTAAATACATTTTGCTCAATTAAACAAGGAATTATAGGCCTATAATTAAAATGATTATCAGCCTATAGTATGTCAGAACACTGCAATAATATCAGTATTATTATCAGAAAGTAAGAGCAGCCAAAAGATAAATATTAAGAATATACAGGTCCTTCTCAAAAAATTAGCATATTGTGATAAAGTTCATTATTTTCCATAATGTAATGATAAAAAATAAACTTTCATATATTTTAGATTCATTGCACACCAACTGAAATATTTCAGGTCTTTTATTGTTTTAATACTGATGATTTTGGCATGATCTCAAAAAATAAGCATATTTCATCCGACCAATAAAAGAAAAGTGTTTTTAATACAAAAAAAGTCAACTTTCAAATAATTATGGTCAGTTATGCACTCAATACTTGGTCGGGAATCCTTTTGCAGAAATGACTGCTTCAATGCGGCGTGGCATGGAGGCAATCAGCCTGTGGCACTGCTGAGGTGTAATGGAGGCCCAGGATGCTTCGATAGCGGCCTTAAGCTCATCCAGAGTGTTGGGTCTTGCGTCTCTCAACTTTCTCTTCACAATATCCCACAGATTCTCTATGGGGTTCAGGTCAGGAGAGTTGGCAGGCCAATTGAGCACAGTAATACCATGGTCAGTAAACCATTTACCAGTGGTTTTGGCACTGTGAGCAGGTGCCACGTCGTGCTGAAAAATGAAATCTTCATCTCCATAAAGCTTTTCAGCAGATGGAAGCATGAAGTGCTCCAAAATCTCCTGATAGCTAGCTGCATTGACCCTGCCCTTGATAAAACACAGTGGACCAACACCAGCAGCTGACATGGCACCCCAGACCATCACTGACTGTGGGTACTTGACACTGGACTTCAGGCATTTTGGCATTTCCTTTTTCCCCAGTCTTCCTCCAGACTCTGACACCTTGATTTCCGAATGACATGCAAAATTTGCTTTCATCCGAAAAAAGTACTTTGGACCACTGAGCAACAGTCCACTGCTGCTTCTCTGTTGTCCAGGTCAGGTGCTTCTGCCGCTGTTTCTGGTTCAAAAGTGGCTTGACCTGGGGAATGCGGCACCTGTAGCCCATTTCCTTCAGTCCACTGCTTCCGCAGGTCCCCCAAGGTCTGGAATCGGTCCTTCTCCACAATCTTCCTCAGGGTCCGGTCACCTTTCTCGTTGTGCAGCGTTTTTTGCCACACTTTTTCCTTCCCACAGACTTCCCACTGAGGTGCCTTGATACAGCACTCTGGGAACCGCCTATTCGTTCAGAAATTTCTTTCTGTGTCTTACCCTCTTGCTTGAGGGTGTCAATGATGGCCTTCTGGACAGCAGTCAGGTCGGCAGTCTTACCCATGATTGCGGTTTTGAGTAATGAACCAGGCTGGGAGTTTCTAAAAGCCTCAGGAATCTTTTGCAGGTGTAATTTTGATTCAGATGATTAGGTTAATAGCTCGTTTAGAGAAACTTTTCATGATATGCTAATTGTTTGAGATAGGAATTTTGGGTTTTCATGAGCTGTATGCCAAAATCATCAGTATTAAAACAATAAAAGACCTGAAATATTTCAGTTGGTGTGCAATGAATCTAAAATATATGAAAGTTTAATTTGTATCATTATATTATGGAAAATAATTAACTTTATCACAATATGCTAATTTTTTGAGAAGGACCTGTAAATTCAGACAGTTATTAGCTATACGTTATCAGCATACGTTAAAGCAGATTTATCTCTCAATGTCTTTTTTACTTTCACTTTCTGTTGTGAATAATTGACTAGGTTTGAGACTTCACCGACTCTCGCGCACATTGCATTTGCACATTGCTTGATATCCACTGATTCGCCTTGTTATTCGGTGTACAATCTATCTAGATCCCACACACCTTCTACCCAGTTTTAGTTTATAATCTCAGGCTAGGTAAAGCAGGTTGAGTCCTTAACTAGATAATAAATATATACATTTATACTTACTCTCTAGAAGAACAGACCCCCTCCGTGTCTGGTTCAGCTCAACTCGTTTAGAAAGCAGAGACGTGGAGAACTGTTTCTTTTTTAAATCGATTATAAGTATATTTATTTTTC
Organism: Gobio gobio; assembly: GCF_949357685.1. Lineage (NCBI taxonomy): Eukaryota > Metazoa > Chordata > Actinopteri > Cypriniformes > Gobionidae > Gobio > Gobio gobio. The sequence goes on from NC_137097.1 coordinate 78,685,812, forward strand.
CTGTAACAAAATTTTTTACATACAATCAATAAAGGTTACATAAAAGAAAAGTTTTAAGATTCAAAAAGTCGGTTCACAAGTATCACCAGCAGATGTCAGGCTCGGATCATCAACCAATGGAGAAGCAGCTGTGGCTCACAGCTTCTGATGTCCATACAGAGATCAATACCTTATATACCATTAACATCACACCTCTTCATCACATATTCATTCACATATGCACAATTTATCCAATCCCAGATTTTGGACCATTGTCAACTCCCTAAATTCCTTCAACATGTTAGTATAAAATGCCCTGTATTCTTTCATCCTTCTTCTTCTTGCTTGGATCCTTAATCTTCTCCTTCGTCTCGTCTGCAAGATATCATCCCGAGGTAAAACTTGCTTCTTTGTTTAATACTTTGTTACATGCTTGCATGCTAATACAGGTTACATTTCATGTGCTTGTCCTTTACATCAATAGATGACTTTCATACATATGGCTCAGTGTCTTTCTTTATCTTTTCAATAAAACATATTTTAAAAAACATGTCTCAGTGTGGTCATTACGATAACCCTAATAAAATACTTTTTTACCAAACAATGTCTCTTGTGTTTTTACTATAAAACCAATCCAGTCTTTGTTTCCGTGTCTTTACTATAAACCAAAATAATGTGTCTGTGTTCTTGCTATGAACCAAAGTAAGACATTTCTACAAAATCATGTTTTTGTGTTTTTCCATGTTTACAAAGTCATTCATAAAAGTTGTATAAGAAAAACTTCCTTTAAGTTTTTCGGCCATATAAACAACTCTTTATTTCACTTTGCTATCTCTATTTTTCTTATAAGGCTCTTATAAAGTCTAACATAAAGGTTCTCCATAAAACCTCGACTGTCTTCCTTCTGACTTCTTATAAAAGTCTTTTGGCTACATCAACAACGTCCTTATAAAAGTTGTATTAAAACTGCCTATACAGTTTTAACATAATAAAACAATACATAACGTCCGGTTACGTATGTAACCCTCGTTCCCTGAGGAGGGAACGGAGACGTACGTTAGTGACTAACGAATGGGGGTTTCGCTTAGAAGCCAATCATCTTCATCGTATTCAACAGCGCCCAATGGCAGTGCCAATGCCATGGGCATGCGGAATTTGCATGCGTAACTCCGCCCCACCTCGTGGGTATATAAGGAAGTACGCTGCGAACATCGCATTATGTTACTGCTGCAGGAGCCAAGACTGAACTCCTCGCGTTCCAGGCAGCACAGCTGACGTGGCTAAGGAAACGTACGTCTCCGTTCCCTCCTCAGGGAACGAGGGTTACATACGTAACCGGACGTTCCCTTTCGTTCAGTCACTACGACGTACGTTAGTGACTAACGAATGGGGGAACCTGTAAAACAGCGCCACTCAGCTGTCATCCAGTGCCCTGCGTAAGTGTGAGATCCCGCCACTTAAGGCCCTAGGACTCCCACTTATCACAGGATTACCAAGGTACACTGGGAAGCATATCCCAGTGAGGGAATGCCAAGATGCCTACCGTAGGGAGGACTTAGAGAATACACATATGACCCGCTGAGGGTTGCATATGGAAGATCTCTAGGGTACCAGCCGAAGGTGGATTTTTAACCCTAGGGGTGGCAGGGACTTGCCAAGGGAAAGACACCTGCTCACTGAGGAGGCTTACGGTGGGAATACTCGTGTGGGGGTCGCCAGAGGGGAACCATGCACACGGAGCACCTGGCCGGACATGAGGGTCTGGGCTCGAAAGGGCAGACTGAACTGATGTCGGCGTCGACAGTGCTGGAGGAGCTCAGGGCTCTCGGGGAGCTCACCTGAGGAAAATATCGCACGTATCCAGTCATGGGAGTGGAATGGCGAGCAAGCGAAGACACCTGAGCGTGGTCCATTACCGGCCCCTCGGGGGGGCGAGTACAAAGTCGGACACTGGCTCCACTCGGAGATTGTAGAATCTGGCGAATGTGTTGGGTGTCGCCCAGCCTGCAGCTCTGCAGATGTCTGTTAGCGAGGCGCCATGCGCTAGAGCCCAAGAGGAGGCCACACTCCGGGTGGAGTGTGCCCTCACACCAAGGGGACATGGTCGACCTTGCTGCTGGTAAGCCAAAACAATGGTGTCCACCACCCAGTGAGACAACCTCTGCTTTGAGAGAGCACTTCCCTTCCGCTCTCCACCATAACAGACAAAGAGCTGGTCTGAGGTCCTGAAACACTGCGTCATGTCTACGTAGGCGCGGAGAGCGCGTACTGGACAGAGCAATGCCAAGGCTGGGTCTGCCTCCTCCAAAGGCAGCGCTTGCAGGTTCACCACCTGATCTCGGAACAGAGTGGTAGGAACCTTGGGCACATATCCGGGCCGGGGTCTCAGGATCACGTGAGAGTTAGCCGGCCCGAACTCAAGGCACGCTTCGTCAACCGAAAATGCTTGCAGGTCCCCGACCCTCTTAAGCGAGGCCAATGCGGTCAGCAGAGCCGTCTTCATAGACAAGAACTTAATCTCGGCCGACCGCAAAGGCTCAAAGGGAGGCCTCTGCAGAGCACTTAAGACTACTGAGAGGTCCCAAGAGGGAACGAGAGGAGAGCGAGGAGGATTCAGTCTCCTCGCTCCCCTCAGGAACCTGATGACCAGGTCGTGCTGACTTACCTTTTTGTCTCCCAGGAGATCGTGGTAGGCAGATATTGCGGCCACGTACACTTTCAGGGTGGAGGGAGACAGCCTTCGCTCCACCCCCTCCTGGAGAAACGATAGCACGGACCCGATCGGGCATTTCCAGGGGTCTTCTTGGCGGGAAGAGCACCATGTGACGAAGAGGTTCCACTTCAACGCGTAGAGACGTCGTGTAGACTCAGCTCTAGCGGAAGTGATGGTAGCGACCACCGCAGGTGGAAGGCTACTCAAACCTGCCGTGTCCCGTCCAGAAGCCACACGTGGAGCTTCCAGAACGCTGGACGCGGGTGCCAAAAGGTGCCCCGTCTCTGAGTCAGAAGGTCTGGTCTCAGAGGGATGGGCCAGGGAGGGGCTGTCGCAAGGAGTAAGAGTTCTGGGAACCAGGTCTGGCCGTGCCAAAGCGGGGCGACCAAGACGACCTGCTCCTTGTCCTCCCTGATCTTGCACAGTACCCGTGCAAGAAGGCTCACTGGGGGAAACGCATACTTGCGTAGCCCGGACGGCCAGCTGTGCGCCAGTGCATCCGTGCCGAGGGTGCCCTCGGTCAGGGAATAATACAGGGAGCAATGGGAAGAGTCCTGGGAGGCAAACAGATCTACCTGTGCGTCGCCGAACCGTTCCCATATCAGCTGGATCGTCTGGGGGTGGAGTCTCCACTCTCCGGGGAGAGGCTGAAACCGTGACAGCTCGTCGGCTGCACAGTTCAGGTCTCCAGGGATGTGGACAGCACGAAGGGACCTCAGGCGCTTCTGACTCCACAAAACGAGATGGCGGGCGAGTTGAGACATACGGTGGGAGCGTAGACCGCCCTGGTGGTTGATGTACGCTACTACGGCCGTGTTGTCTGTCCTGACTAGCACATGTTGACCCTTCAGCAACGCTCGGAAGCGGTGCAGGGCGAACCGTACAGCCAGTAACTCGAGGCAATTGACATGCAGAAGGCGCTGGGGTCCTGTCCAGGAGCCCGCGGCTGCTTGTCCATTGCACATGGCACCCCAGCCCGTGGATGATGCATCTGTTGTCACAACAACATGCCTGGAAGCTCGTTCTAAGGACACTCCGGTCCGTAGAAACTTGAGGTTCGACCACGGGGTGAGTGTCTGTAAGCAGGCCCGAGTCACTAGTACCCGGAGCGTGCCAGACCGCCATGCCCATCTCGGGACTCGATCGCGTAGCCAGTGCTGAAGCGGTCTCATATGAAGCAATCCGAGCGGCGTTACCGCGGCTGCAGATGCCATATGCCCCAGGAGCCTCTGAAAATGTTTCAGTGGAACCGCACTCTGGCCCTCGACTTGTCGAAGGGCAGTCAGCAGAGACTGCGCGCGCTCGCTCGAAAGCTGCGCGCACATGGCGACCGAGTCGATATCCATACCGAGAAAAGAGATCCTCTGCGCGGGGCAAAGTTTGCTCTTCTCCCAGTTGACCCGAAGGCCCAGACGGGCTAGGTGATGGAGCACCAGATCTCTGTGTCCGCAAACCTGCTCTCGAGAGGGACCCAGTATGAGCCAGTCGTCGAGGTAGTTCAGGATGCGGACCCCGTGCTGCCGAAGGGGCGCAAGGGCTGCCTCGGCAATCTTCGTAAAGACGCGAGGGGACAGAGATAGCCCGATTGGTAGAACTGCGTACTGATATGCCCGCCCCTCGAAAGCAAACCGTAGGAACGGTCTGTGTCGAGGCAAAATGGAGACATGGAAGTAGGCGTCCTTCAGGTCGATCGCTGCAAACCAATCGTGTGGACGAACGCATTCGAAAAGGCGTTTCGCTGTCAACATCTTGAACGGAAACCGGTGAAGGTAACGGTTCAGGATGCGCAGGTCCAGGATTGGCCGTAGCCCACCGGTCTTTTTGGGTACAATGAAGTACGGGCTGTAAAACCCGCAATTCATCTCGGCTGGAGGGACAGGTTCGATCGCACCCTTCGCCAGTAGGGTGGCAATCTCCGCTCGCATGACGGGGGCGTTGGCCCCGATCATGGTGGAACGGACTCCCTGGAAGCAGGGAGGAACCCGTGCGAACTGAATCGCATAGCCGCGCCTGACGGTCCGCTCGACCCAGCGGGACAGCCCTGGAAGCTGAAGCCAGACATCCAGAAACTGCACCAGCGGGGTCATACGGTGTACAGACGTACCCGGTGTGGGCTTGCAGCGATGCAGCGTCACCGGCCCGGACATGGGAGGCTGTGGGGCGTCCCGGTGCGGGGGCACGGTTGACAGCTGCGTCCTGACAGAGGAGACCAGGGAAGGACCAGCGTTCCACTGGGGTCTGCTCTGCCAGGAGGCTGGCGACAGAGTGGGATGCGAGTGGCGGGACCCGTGGGTGGCGCGCACCGTCATCACCGGACTCTGTGGGCTCAGGGATGGGAGTGTTAATTCTTTCTTTGACCAACATAGGGTGCTGCTGACCCGGGGGCCAGCAGCTGAACAAAGGATTCTCCCCCGGCCCTCCACCGGGGGAAGGAGTGGTCCTGCTACCATCTCCTCGAAAGAATTTCCCATCCCTGAGCCGTCCGTCTCAGGAGCGCCGCTTGGCCTGGCGTTTAGCGGGGCGCGGGGCGGCCTGAGGGGACTTGGACGCCTTCCTACGGCTTCCTCCGCGACCCGGCCCGGGTGAAGGCTGCTGCTTGGACCGGGTGGGAGGGGCGGGAGCCTTAGGAGGGCGTCCTCGGCGTGGAGCAGACTGAGTTGACTGCGCCGGCGGCGGGGTGGAGGCAGCAGCTGGCCGCCGGGGCAGTACGTGCTTAATAGCCTCAGTCTGCTTCTGGGCGATTGAGAACTGTTGGGCGAAGTCCTCAACCGCCCCGCCGAAGAGGCCGGCCTGGGATATGGGGGCATCGAGGAACCGGGTTCGCTCGGTGTCCCGCATATCGGCCAGGTTCAGCCACAGGTGACGCTCCTGGACCACATTTGTGGACATCACTTGACCCAGGGAGCGTGCGGTCACCTTCGTCGCCCGGAGAGCGAGGTCGGTGGCGGCACGCAGCTCATTTAAGAGCCCCGGATCAACTCCACCCTCGTGCATGTCCTTGAGGATCCTGGCCTGGTAGACCTGGAGGATCGCCATGGCATGCAGCGAAGCGGCAGCCTGCCCCGCGGCTCTGTGCGATTTCGACACCAAGGTTGATGTGAATCGACAGGCTTTGGAGGGGTGCTTAGGATCACCACGCCAGGTTGAAGCGCTCTGAGGACACAGTTGCATCGCAACAGAACGTTCAACTGGAGGGACCCCAGTGTACCCTTTAGCTGCCGCCCCATCGAGGACGGAGAAGGCGGAGGAAGTCACCGAACGGTCACGGGAAGACAACGGGGACTTCCAGGACCGCGTGAGTTCCTCATGCAGCTCGGGAAAGAAAGGTATTGAGGGCAAGGACTGACGGGTGTCAGCGCGAGCCCCCAAAAACCAATCGTCGAGCCTTGAGCGTTCGGGACAGGGTGGAGGGTTCCACTCGATCCCTAAACTCGCGGCTGCCCGAGACAACATGGCTGTCAGCTCTGGATCTGACTCGGGCAATGCTGGCACGCCCGAGGGCGGCAGCACAGCCGAGTCATCATCTCCAGAGGACTCGAGCCCACCTTGTGATGCGGTGATCGACATCGCATCCTCCTCTGGAGCGTCAAATGAGATGCGCGGGGGGGCCGGAGCCGGCCCCGCGATCTGCATCTGAACACTCGCGGGTTGCAATGTGCAAGACGGGGGTGTGGCCCGAGGCATGAGCGTCGGGGCTTTGTTCCACACCGTAACCGTCAAGTCACCCTGACCACCAGCCGAAGTACTGGGCCTCTGGGACTCAGTAGATCGGGGTGTGGTAGAGGGGACTCTCACTTCAGTACGAAGGTCATGGAGTCTTGACCGCAACATTGCGATGGTCATGTTCCCGCAGTGAGAACATGACTCATCCGCGAACGCTGTCTGAGCATGCTGAAAGCCCAAACATATCAGACAGTGTTCGTGCCCATCAGAAGAGGAAAGCAACCGACCACACCCAGAAGTACACGGACGAGACATCCTGAAAAGGACGCGTCACGTGTAAGCTCTTTTATGAGAGGAAGCCTCGCAGAGAACGCCGAAGCGCCCAGGGACCACACACCAGCTGTCTAGCGGACCACTGCGCAGATCAGCAGGCAGGCAGTATGATGATCACTGGAACGCGCCGTAACACCAACGCCTCTGGAAAGCTGCTCGTCTCGAAAGCTGTCGATGACTCAGATCAGGCTTGTAGGAGTGAAGAGATCCTCTTGGCTCCAAAGCAGAAACATAATGCGATGTTCGCAGCGTACTTCCTTATATACCCACGAGGTGGGGCGGAGTTACGCATGCAAATTCCGCATGCCCATGGCATTGGCACTGCCATTGGGCGCTGTTGAATACGATGAAGATGATTGGCTTCTAAGCGAAACCCCCATTCGTTAGTCACTAACGTACGTCGTAGTGACTGAACGAAAGGGAACATACTTGTGTGGTTAACATTGGCCTCTTTATACTTGGCATCATTCTTGGTTATATATTGGGAATAAGGCCTTTTTATACTTGCCATTATTCTTGGTTATATATTGGGAATAAAATAAGAAATTTCATAATTATTCTAACAGCCTTCATGATTTAAAATGAAAAAAATCTATATTGTGCCGTAACATTTTGTGTCAAATGATGGACAACGGGTCACATTTCCCATGATTTAAGTAAATAGTAATAGTAAATAAAAGTAAATACAATTATTTGTGAAAGTAAAACAAGTAAATTCATGATCAATTAGCTAAATGAATCAGAGGCACTGGATAGGCTAAACATGGTTGTTTGAAAGAGATTATCCATTTTACAACACGAACTGGAGGCAAGCAACAGTTTGCTAAATTGCTGCTGTTTGAAACTTCACATAAGGCAGTTTTTGCATTAAATTCTAAATCTAATTATAAAATTATGTTTTTACTCCATTTCGTTGTTGAAATATAATCATTTGTGGCTGTCATTTTCATGACAGATTTATTTAAACATACATTAAATAATCAAGACATCAGTAACAGGTTCAGTAGAATATAGTGAATATAACGTCTAATATAGGTCACATATTTAGTGAAAGAGTTTGTGTCTCTAGTGAACTCACAGCTGTGGACGCTGAATGACTTCTGAGGTAAATGTGATGCTATGTGACATTGTTCTCAAGCTGTTTATTGATGTCTTACCGCCGTTGAAACACTGATTGAGCGATTACACCACATATAAGTTTTAGTAAGTTGTAATGTATCCTTCATTCATGTTTATTGTTTGACTAAGAAGAGATTCAACTGATGCGCCTATACAGTGATCACCAGTCACGTTAGATTTAAGAGCGTCAAATACCTTATATGTTTGTATGGGAACTATGATTGAAGTGTGTTCTGCGTGTAAAACAAGCCAACTGTACCAAAATGGTTCAGTACGAATACGTGTGCCGTTAGACCCTTATATATTACATGTATATATTTTATATATTGTGTATATATAAAAAACATTCATTACACAAGTTCTGATTAAAGACCAGAATGCCAACAGTGGCTGCTCAACTGGCATCTTCACTAACAGCAACTCTAACAGCAACTCCAACAACATCTCCAGCAACAGCTCCACCAATAGCTCCAACAACATCTCCACCAACAGCTCAAATAAAAGCTCCAGCACCAGTTAAAACCAAAGCTCCAACAATGATTCCACCAACAACATAAGATGCAATCTGAAAATGACGGTTGTACTTGGAGCAGAATTTTAAAAATCCACTCTGGCTTGCTTCTCTCTCTGATTTGGAATATAACTCTTCTCTGAGTCTTCCTTCTTTCTCCTTTATCATTTTCTCAAACTCATCTTTTCTTTGTTCCTCTTTTCTCTTTTCTTCCTCACTTCTTTCATTTTCAGCTCCCATCTCTGCTCTGACTCTCTCCTCTTCCTCCTTTCTCATTCTCTCAATCTCCTCTTGTATTTGTTTCTCCACTTGTAGTTTTCTCTGCTCTTCTTCCTCTTGTCTGAGTCTCTGAGCATCTTCGTACATCTGATTACTGTAGTCTCCTCCTCCATTCTGCTCTATCATTGAGTCAATCTTCTGCAGTAGATCATTCACCTGCTCTCTGTTATTCTGAGCTTTATTGTTGAAGACGTGAAATCTGCCTCCACACTGATCAACTAGATCTCTTAATCTACTGTTACCCTGAATGAGCTCCTCTACTGTCTGTCCTTCTATCAGATCTCCATGAGTGAAGAGAATGATGGAGTATTTTAACACTCCCTTTCCAAACATCATCTCAATCATCTGAGGAATCTTCTGCTCCTGCTCAGTGAATCTCATATTCACAGGAATCACAATGAGAAAAGCGTGCGGTCCAGGACTGGATATATAAACACTTCTGGCTATCTCTGTCATTAACTCTTCAGGTTTCATCTGTGTTTCAAAGAATCCAGGAGTATCAACTACAGACACAGATCTGCCTGAAACAGTGGCCTGAGCAACGGAGGATTCACTGGTCACTGCATTCATTCTCATCACAGAGTCAAACTCTTTCTGTCCCAGTATTGTGTTTCCAGCTGCACTCTTTCCAACACCAGTTTTACCCAGAAGAACAATCCGTCTGGATGAAGGACTGGAGACAGGAGCCACTGGTTCATCATTTTCTGGTATTTTTCTCATCAGTTCTTCAACTGTAAACAGAAAATAAATAAATTACATTTTTAAACTCAACTCACTGAAGTATTTTTCATTAAAATATGTCCAGAATATTTAATATTGCTATGAAAGACTCACCCATTTTGTCAATGTATGTCTTAACTATTTTTATAAGCAGCATTTTAACTTGATCACTGGGTCTTTTCTTCTTGTTGTTGAACACGTGGTATCTCTGCTCATATTTCTGAACGAGTCTCTTCAGTGGTTCAGAGCCATCGATGAACTCTTTTATAGTTGTGTTATCTTCCTCCAGTTTGTCTCCTCTGGTGAAGAGAACCCAGGTTTTCTCCAGTCGTTTCTCTCCCAGCAGCTCCTCAATCTTCTCCACATTTCTTCTCTCTTCTTCAGTGAATCTGTCAGCTTTGATGACCAGCAGAAACACACAGAGACCAGATTCACATTTCTGAAAAAGGTTCTGATCATTTAACTGTATTTCCTGCTCCTTCAGCTCTGTGTCAAAAAACCCTGGTGTGTCATAAACATGAACTGGTAGTTCACAAAAAGCACCAGATTCCATGGTTATGTTTTTAGTGACTGATTTGTGGCTTTTCTCTGAGATGAAAGCTTGTCGTCCCAGGATTGTGTTTCCTGTTGAACTTTTCCCAGCTCCTGTTTTACCCAGCAGGGCCACAGTCAAACCGGCAGGCATTTCTGTAATTTTCAAGATGTAGCCTAAAAATAAAAAGTGAAGCACACATGAGAGGTGAAAAACACACAACCCAGCTAACAATCGTAGGTTATAAGAACGTTTCCATCATGTTCCCATTAAGTTATAAAATCATTATTTCTCAGAGTTCTTAGAACATTCATAGCGCACAGATTTTAGACGTTATATTAATGTTCTTATTTGGTTATAAGAACGTTCCAAGAACACAGTAAATTATCCGGTGTTAAATTAACACTGCTCTGTGTTTATATGCACTCTAAAAGGAGATGTGTTAAAAACAACACACTTCAGAATGAGATTAGCATGTAGCAAAACATTTGGCGTGAGACACACGCTTTCAGGCTCTGTCTCACAGTCTCACTCGGCCCAACTTAATCTCATGCCAAATTGCCAAACCTGCTTTTGCTATTAAACAAAGTCTAAGCTTTTACATTTTTTTAAGTTTTAATGCGAAATTCAGTCAATAAATATCGTTTTGCGACATGCTTTCATCTCACGGCGGCGCGCACGATCACGTGGTTCACGGAACGCTCAATACTTCTAGCGCTGTGTCCATAGACAGTAAAAGAAATGGACACAGCGACCCCATAGGCTTCGACGGGTAAAAGTGAAGTCAATTAGAAGCACTCACTTCCTGATGGCTGATGTACTGCAGCCTCAGACTGAGCTTGACGACGTAGATGTGACGTGAGCAACCTGTCTGACAGTGGCAAGTCTTCTAGTAGTTGTGCAAAGTGAAATCTGAATCACGTTGAAATATTTTGCCCCGTTGCTTTTGGCTCTCTATGGGCTTCTCCACATGCTTCACCCTTGTCTTTATCCAACACAGTCTCACTCCCACTCGTCACATATTGACGCTTGGTCAGGACCCCTCGTCGTCACTTTTTTACGTACAGGGTACCCCTTGAAAGGCATTTTTCGACGTTAAGGGTACTGCAGTGATTCCAATGAGACACCTTTGGCGTCATACACAGACGTATTGGGCATGTGAATGTTATCATGATGTAACTATTTATATGGTTATAATTTTTCCATTATGACATGTTGGAGTATGATTCTCAATTTAATCAGCCAGCATTATTTTATTTACATTTATTGATTTGTATTTACGCTATTCAGACACGTTTGAAAGTAGCCCAACCCCGCCCCTTAACCTACCCATTTGCGTTATATGATATAAAACACAGAATATAACAGACAACATGCACACTTTATTGAAAAATGTCAAGTATTCCAACTGTTCCGAGGCCAAACGATTGATTTGTGTGAAGAAAAGACCCAAAAGCGATCTGCGTTTCCCTCCGCACCCCGGCGTCATACTGAAGACGCCACAGGTACAGCCATACCCCTCGGCGTCAGTCTATAGACGAACTGGGAACTCCATTGCTTTCAATGGGAAACCTTTGCCGGTATTCTATCGGTATGAAATCTCGCTGAAGAAGTCTCATTCAGAATACATCGCGATGTTTGGCATCAGTGCACGTGGGCCACATGTTGGTGAGTAGCCATGAATATTTGATATAAAGTATTTTCTGTCGTTATTGATCAGATTATGTTCAGTCACTGCATTATATCTTTCATTTCCACTCAGGCTTCGCTTTTCTTTGCTTTCTAAATCAACACACCTTGCTAATAGGGCGATTAAACACTGTCACGTGACGTGCTATAGACCTTTTAAACAGTTATTCATATTTAATAATAACAACTAGTGTAGTTCCAACGTGGCATTTGTAGTAGAAGCACAATAAAAACAACCTTAGTTGTAATGTGATGATTGTTGTAAATAGACAGTATCCACAACACTTACCATGCTTTTTAATGCCTTTTAATGTAAAATCCAAATATTGTGATGTAAATAGTACTTTGTCCTGTATATAATGTATCTGTTATATATTATGACTTTTTCTCCTTTTTTTTTTTTTTTACCTGAAACGACCAAAAGGGCCTTTCGGACTCAGTCAGCCCATTCTTGTTCATGGAAAAGTAATGGAGAAGACCGAAAGCAGCAACAGCAAATATTTGCAATGGTAAGTATGTGTTGGTTTGAACTCTTTATCAAGCATTTGTTATTTCTTAAACATATTCTTACAAACCCCATGGCTCAATCAGTGAGAACATGTTCTCAAAGTCTTAATAATTCACAAGATTTAACAAACTGTCAAATTCATATGATACTCGTACATATTTGTACAAATACTCATACATAATCCTGCAGCTTTTACTCCGACTCCTGCCATTGGCTACAGCCTCAATTCCTGTACATATTTATCATGATTTTTGTAAATCAGTTGCTCCCCTTCTTGGAAAGCAGTCCCAGAAAGAAAAGTTTATATTAGGTCCAATGTATTCTTTAAAATGATTACAAATTGGGCCATTGGGGAGGTCTCTTCACACCTCATGACCTACCTCTGTTTGCAAGAGCGGAAATGCTCACATAACATCAGATATTCTATTATTTTGTCATCAGTTGCACTGCTGATAACGTCCTGTTTGCATGTAAATAATTTACGTGATCAAAAGATCAAGTAAATAATCAACATTTTTAAACAAATTCATATGTGCTACTAAAAATATACTTTTAATAATGGAAATGCACACCTATCAGTGAACTTGTTTCATAAATGTATTTAACATTTAATTATGCAACACTTTTTAAAGAAAGAAACAGTTATGTATGAAATCACAACTTGCATGCAATGTAATGAAATTTCCTTTCTTTCTGTTTTGCAGGATTACTTGCAGATTACTTTTATGAGCCAACCCTCACAAGAGCTACTAGTTAGTTGTAGTGAATCTTGCCGTAATCAGGTAAATAATATTTTTAGTATATCAGTATTTACTCATGAAATGCTCCCCTGAATTGTATGTAAATTCATTTTATTGTAACTGTCTTAATGTATATGTTTCAAAAACAATAGTAATTGCACATAAAGTAAGTGAGACTTTCTTGTTTTACAGCAGAGAAGAAAGACCAGACCCTTATATCGAAGCAAGCTAATCGAATAAGTCCTTTGTTTAGGGTGAGGAAGGAACATGGCCATCTTGTGCCCAAAGACGACAGAAAAGTGCGCAAGTCCATTGGTATGTCTTGTATTGATGTATTGTCTTGCTGTAATATGTTGTACAGAATTTGATGTTGATCTCTCAAAGGACAGCTGTGATCATTCTTTCTATACTCTGATAAAATACACACCATTATTCATGTCTAAATCTTTTTATAACTCCTAAAATTAGCAAATTAGGTTCTGTATCTTGGATTTATCTAAAATGGTAAATATTTGTTTCCCTTTTTGATACAATTATTATTAAAATGATTGCCTTTTAGCATAAAGGCTGGAACTGGACTTTTGGCCTTCAATTCTTAAAAATGGCACCATCTGTTTGTCTTAGATAAAAGCAGACATGTATTGAAGGGTTAAAAAAAGCATTTAGTTGGTATAAACTCCAGGTATTTCTCTATTGTTTTGTAGACCATGGGTGGTTCTGTGTAGCTTTGGAAGATAATGAGTTGTGGCATATATTAGGAATCAAATAGTAAATGTTCTTTGAATTATGTGAAATATCTGGTTAGTTTTTTGGCTTGAAACAAGGCTTTATACTCCACAGACTAAAACACATTGCATTTGTGTTTTAAGATGGATAGCAAGAGAAGGCACACACTTCAGAAGATTCTACAGGAAAAGACTAATGTGCAGCCAAGGAGTAATACAAGAGGCAAAAACTCCAGTCTCTGAGAACTATGCATGGCCATGGGTGCTTCATAAGCATGGTAAGTCTTGTGCCTCTGTACCTATTGTATTGCCTTATTTTAACAATTTTACATTGTGCAGGCTATCACAAGTGATGCTCTTGAAACAAGTGACAGAAGAGTGTGTTGTCTTAAAAGAAATCTAGCATCACTGGCAAAGGCTAAGAAGAGACCATGCCTTTCTAAAATATATTTTTAAAGATCTGCTGTTTAAAAGGTTGCTGTTGATATGGGTAAAATATTTTTTGTCAGTATTTGGCTAATATAATGTGCTGCAATATTATATACATAATGCTTCAATGTGTATATTATATAATGTACTGACTGCGGCTTTGTAAATTTAAATTAGGAATGGGCAAATCTGGGCCTTTTGAAATGGAGAGTTTACCTCCAAGACTAATCGAGCATGCCTGAAAATTTGTAACTAAAGTCTTCAGGTTTACTTCTAGATAATTATAGGCAGGTGGGTTTGAGGTTGGAGCTAAATCTGCAGGACAATGGACACTGAGGCCCAGAGTAGCCCACCACTGCTTAAATCATGCAGAACATATGCTAACCTGACTACGTTAAACTTAATTTGAATTGTGTTTTTTCTTTTACTTTTAGACCAGGACTGGAGAATGCCTGACAATGGGATGTTACAACTTCTTCCTCTGGTTGAGAAAAGGCTACACCACATCAGTGACCACATCATCTGTTTATCAGTTATACACTGTAGGGTACAAGTGGGCAAACTGTTTAGAAGAAGAAGAACATGATAGAACATGAACATGATAGAGGGAAGAGCAAGAAACCAGTCTAGCTGTGATAATGAATCATTATTTTTCAACACTATATCAAATCTGTTTTCTGTATCATAGTTGACTGGATGGGATTCTGTGGCACTCATTTGTGTGGCTTCAGCAGCTGTGAATGGATTAATATGATCTTAATGTATTTTTGAAGACACATTTTTATTTATCTTGAATATAATTTTTCTTTATGCTACTTTATCAACTGTATACTGTATCCTCCAATAAAGAGTTGAGTGATAAAGTATGGTGAAAATTGTGTATGGTGTGTTTAAAGTAAATACACATTTTATGAGTTGATTTAGGTTATCAAAGTAATTAACAATATTATTTTACTTGAAACATAAACATTTTTCATATGGTTATATTATATTTGGTACAACAATGCACCAAAAAGTTGTATTTGCATGCTGTGACAATATGCCAGTTTTCAGTGAAATAAAGGGAAGGATTTCAAACACTTCAAGATTAACTGACGATGATCCATGTTGATAAATCCGGTACATCTACTACTGCAATAAAAATTAAAGCATGCACATTACCGATGTCAGGTACGTGAAATTACATACAATTTTGGCAATGTCTCTTGTTATTTTACTTAATGGTGCATTGTCCTATATTTAATAATAATGGTGAAGTGTAAATCTAAATAGTTTTTGTTTACACTGGAAACTGGATAATGGCAAGTTGTTGTGGGTTCATCCATTATATTTATGGGTGTTTATCCATAAAAGAAAATAAATATTAATAATTATATTACATTTCATTCAAATATTTCTGTATTTCATCAGATGGTCTCACAATACCCATCAAAACCTAATACAAGCATGATGTTAGAATAGAAAAGAGAAAATACTGATATTTAAATGTGCCTCAAAGTTTGTTGTCCATGATGAGGAGAATAGATCTGTGTATGTTGTACTGCCCTTCCGCCCTCAGGGACCCAATGGAGGCCCCTGGAAGAGCAAAAAAAGCACATTTCAAATGGCTGTTACTCAAAGTCTGGTTAGCGCATCACAGAGAAAATCGGCAGGACAACTGCTTATGCTATGTTTACTAAATAATGTTGGGCACAGTTTTCAGACAGATATGAAAAGCTGGCATAAAGGTTTTCTAAAAGTGCTCACAATAAAATATCAAATTTCAGCCTGCCCCTCATATATGTCATAAAGGTTTACACAATACATATTTAGATATCCAGTTGTCCATTAAAGATGTAATTTACTTAACATTTATTGTCTCATTATTAAACGTTTTAAACTACATTACCCATATACCTTTGTCAGTGTATCAATGCAATGGGAAACATGGCGCTGTAGTTCATTGAAGTGTGCAGGAATGCTTAGGGTTAGGGTTGGGATCTCGGTAAAGGAGTAATTTCTCACAACATAGCGACACTTTATAGTTAACTTAACGTATTACTAACGTAACAATAACACCAAAACATACTTTGTAACATGAAACGGCGTTTTATATCGGTTAAAAGATAGTCCAATCACAGCGAGTTCTGCGATAAAGTCCTAGCCAATGACAACGCAGCAGAACAGAGGCGTCACACTTACTTGTCCATTTATGGAAAATGATGACAGATCTCATCCGGTTCCAACTGAAGGGATATCCTTAAATATTTAATATTTAGGCTGCTAAATATTTATTTCTTCTAATTAATTAATACAACTCACATTTTAAAACAAAAATCTCCTTTGTGTGGTTAAACTGATGCATAAATATCTCTCTCTCTCTCTCTCTCTCTCTCTCTCTCTCTCTCTCTCTCTCTCTCTCTCTCTCTCTCTCTCTATATATATATATATATATATATATATATATATATATATATATATATATATATATATATATATATATGTGTGTGCGTGTGTGTGTGTGTGTATTTATATTTATATATATATATATATATATATATATATATATATATATATATATATTAGATCACTTCTTTATGCCATCGTTCACCATCTGAACTCTTGGAATTAAAATAAATTTAACAAAAACATAATGAATGCACACAATTTTGTAAGCATATTCCAATATTTAATGTCAAACAGTTTAAATACAAATGTAGCGGCCAAACTACTGCACAACAGTATAAAATAACCATGCTGCGGTACAAATAAAAGAAATGTGGTTCATGTGGTGTCCCCCAGGGTTCAACTTTGGCGCCATTACTCTTTTCTTTGTATATGCTACCTATTGGATCGATATTTAGGAAATTCGGGGTATCCTATCATTGCTATGCCGATGATACGCAATTGTATGTACCATTTAAGCACAACAACAGGTCGGCTATAAATCAATTAATTGACTGTTTTCAAGAGTTAAAAACGTGGCTATCGGATAATTTCCTGCATCTGAACGAGGACAAAACACAAATTGTCCTGTTTGGCCCCACTGAAAAAACAGATCTGAGCACTGTTGATTTGGGCTCCCTCACTCCGTATCGCTCTTTTGTGGCTAAAGATCTGGGTTTCATTTTAGACAGCGGATTAAAACTGAACAAACAAATAAATTATGTTGTCAGTTCCAGCTTTTACCATCTACGAAGATTAGCGAAAGTTAAACCCTTCCTAAGTAGGAAGAGTTTTGAGATAGTAATACATGCTTTTATATCATCACGGCTTGATTACTGCAATTCGCTGTATCACGGGCTGCCTGTCTCGTCTATTCATAGACTTCAACTGGTCCAAAATGCTGCTGCCCGTTTGCTCACAGGCAGTCGAAAAAGGGACCACATTACGCCAATTTTACATTCATTGCACTGGTTACCGATTCAATATCGTATTGAATTTAAAATCTTATTATTTGTCTACAAACCCACAAACAGTCTTGCTCCTCAATACCTGTCAGATTTGTTTACTGCGCACAATCCACGCAGAGCACTCAGATCACAGACTAGTCACCTATTACGGGTACCCAGAACTAGACTGAGATGCAGGGGGGACAGAGCCCTGGCTGTAGCTGGCCCAAAGCTATGGAACAAACTGCCCTTATCGATCAAAACTGCACCCACAGTATCTGAGTTTAAAAGTCTTTTGAAAACCTATCTGTTTTCTTGTGCGTTTAATGTCTTGTGAATGTCTATTTTTATAGGTAATTTCTGTACAGCACTTTGGTCAACCAAGGTTGTTTTAAATGTGCTCTATAAATGTAATAAACTTGAAACTTGAAACTTGAAATGAGGTTCAACTTTATCTGAAAATATATTGGTTTCTTGCCTTTAAGAAATAAATAGGCAAAAACATTAAGAACATTTTACATTCTCAACTTTAAAACTATATAAACTATATCCTTGTGATTATTGTTCACTTCTATTGTAACTAAATGAAAGGCCAATTCAAATAGTTAATGATTATTATAAATGTTAACCATTTTCAGTAAGAAAATGCTTTAATAAAAGACATTCATGTTACATTTACATTAGCAAGGTAGTGATATAATGATACCATATATTTAGTTATGGAGGACATTTACTATAGTGAATACTATACCACTGTAATAAAAGGTTTAATGAATACATATTGATTTCAAAAGGTGTTCACTCTCACTATCTTCATTTGTTCAAACAAACACTGTTATACAAATGCATATATATGCAAATATACAAATGCAGATATATACATTGGAATATAGCATCATGAAGTCGATGGCAATAAATATGTCCTTTACTAAAACTCCTGATGAGCACTGATGCTTTTTTGATAAAGGCATAAGCAGACATCAAGTACAGTTTATGAATATTGGTTCTGCATATATCGAAGAGATCATGAGGAGGAGTGGTACTCCACGTGAAGACTTAGAGAAACTGTGACATAGCAAAGGGTGCACCTCACTGGACATATCCTACGCCAGAGGTGGACAGTAACTAAGTACATTTACTTGATTACTGTACTTAAGTAAACTTTTTGAGTATCTGTACTTTACTGAAGTATTATTTTTTAAGGAAACTTTTACTTTAACTTCACTACATTTGAAAGACAAATATCGTACTTTTTACTCCACTACATTTCTATCAAGATCCTCGAAGTCAAAAGTAATTTCTGTAGCAGCTTTGCAAGTCAGTGGATGATTTTTTTTTTCTTCTTTAAAATGTTTTTTTTTTTTTTTGCAAAATGTAAATATCTGGGAGAAAGAGAAGCAGACATATGGATGAATCTGAAAAAGCATGATGAAAGTGTTCAGTCTTTTTTGTGCCTCTGAGATGCCAGAGCACGAGTACTGAATAGAACTTTCTTTTGTGTTTTTTTCGCACTTAAACAGACCAATACACACAAAATGCCACAATTTTCATTTTGGAAAGTATTCACGTAAACAAAGTTGATTATGTCTCAAGTGAACGTAAACAGTTGGGGGAATATCAGATGTGTATCAGTGTGTAGGATTTGTGCATTCAGCCTTAAAGTGACAGCAGCTTTATAAAAAGCTTTGTAACTTTTAAGTATTTAAATTAGTTCAAGGTGGTCGTATGCTAGCATGTTGGCCCATGATGGAATAGCGTGCATTTATACAACAATGCAACAATAATGAAATAATGCATTGACATAAAAAAGGAAATTTACTTTTGATACTTAAGTACTTTTAAAAGCAAGTACTTCTGTACTTTTACTTAAGTAAAAATAGTTTTTAACAACTTTCACTTGTAACAGAGTAATATTTGACAAGTGGTACTTTTACTTTTACTCGAGTAATGGAGTTGTGTACTTTGTCCACCTCTGTCCTACGCATGCCCAAACAACAACACCCCAAAACAGTTATGAAGTGGACACCACCAGGAAGACACAGGAGACAGGGAAGACCAACACTCTCAGAAAAAAAGGTACAGGGCTGTCACTGGGGCGGTACCCTAAGGTACAAAAGTGAAAAGGTACATCTTTGTACCTTACTCACCCCTGAAAGGTACATTTTAGTACCTCAAAAGGTACATATCAGTACTTTAAGAGTGCATATTAGTACCTTAAAGGTACATATTAATACCTTAAAGGTACATATTAGTACCTTTTTTGTTATGTACCTTAGGGTACCGCCCCAGTGACAGCAATGTACCTTTTTTTCTGACAGTGAAGGAAGACATGAGACAGATATTTCGTGAAGACCTGAAGAATGCAGGTGTTCCATGAGAAGATGTGAAGAACGTGGCCACATATCGAATATGTTGGAGGACACATGTTGCCCAGGACAGGACATGATGATGATGTTGTTGTTGTCCCTTTACATAACTGTAGGATTTCCTTCTGTAAAAAGTGTTGCATAATTAAATGTTAAATACATTTATGTAACAAGTTCACTGATAGGTGTGCATTTCCATTATTAAAAGTATATTTTTAGTAGCACATATGAATTTGTTTAAAAATGTTGATTATTCACTTAATCTTTTGATCACGTAAATTATTTACATGCAAACAGGACGTTATCAGCAGTGCAACTGATGACAAAATAATAGAATATCTGATGTTATGTGAGCATTTCCGCTCTTGCAAACAGAGGTAGGTCATGAGGTGTGAAGAGACCTCCCCAATGGCCCAATTTGTAATCATTTTAAAGAATACATTGGACCTAATATAAACTTTTCTTTCTGGGACTGCTTTCCAAGAAGGGGCGCAACTGATTTACAAAAATCATGATAAATATGTACAGGAATTGAGGCTGTAGCCAATGGCAGGAGTCGGAGTAAAAGCTGCAGGATTATGTACGAGTATTTGTACAAATATGTACGAGTATCATATGAATGACAGCTTGTTAAATCTTGTGAATTATTAAGACTTTGAGAACATGTTCTCACTGATTGAGCCATGGGGTTTGTAAGAATATGTTTAAGAAATAACAAATGCTTGATAAAGAGTTCAAACCAACACATACTTACCATTGCAAATATTTGCTGTTGCTGCTTTCGGTCTTCTCCATTACTTTTCCATGAACAAGAATGGGCTGACTGAGTCCGAAAGGCCCTTTTGGTCGTTTCAGGTTAAAAAAAAAAAAAGAGAAAAAGTCATAATATATAACAGATACATTATATACAGGACAAAGTACTATTTACATCACAATATTTGGATTTTACATTAAAAGGTATTAAAAAGCATGGTAAGTGTTGTGGATACTGTCTATTTACAACAATCATCACATTACAACTAAGGTTGTTTTTATTGTGCTTCTACTACAAATGCCACGTTGGAACTACACTAGTTGTTATTATTAAATATGAATAACTGTTTAAAAGGTCTATAGCACGTCACGTGACAGTGTTTAATCGCCCTATTAGCAAGGTGTGTTGATTTAGAAAGCAAAGAAAAGCGAAGCCTGAGTGGAAATGAAAGATATAATGCAGTGACTGAACATAATCTGATCAATAACGACAGAAAATACTTTATATCAAATATTCACTTAAGTTCTTTGAAATACTCTGTGTGAAGTCATGGTGGGCGACTTCGAAACACTGCTTTATGAAGCTTCGAAAACTTTACGAATCATTTCTTTTGAATCAGTGGTTCGGAGCGTGTTTCAAACTGCCAAAGATTAAAAAAAAAAAAGCTTCGCTATGTTTCAAATTTCAATGGTTCACCATATTAACATTGACATTAACATTTAATCCTTTAGCAGACTTACAAAGAAGGAGAGCTATGGAAACCATCAAACCAACAACATGGCAACAAGCAAGTGCAGTTACCAGTCCCGGTAAGTCTAGCGCAGAACACACAGCATTTCTTTAAGACAGAATAGTAAGTGCTATTTATGTCACGTCCAAAAGAGAAGAAACTGATGCGAGGACTCAAGTGCAGAAATAAATTATTTATTTATACAAAATAAACATAAATACAAAACAAAACCCAGGAGGGGGCAACATAAACTAGAAATAACAAAACAAACTGAAAACATACCTAACAGAAACTATGAGTGCGACGTAGACAAAACAACGATCCGACGAACACACAAAGGAACTTATAAAGGGGACAAATCAAGCAGGGAATGAGGGCACACAGGTGGGGCAAATGAAACCAATAACGAGATAACAAGGGGGGTGGGATCTAGACAGAGACAGGAAAATAACAAAACACCACGGCTGCGTTCGAAACCGCATACTTCCCTACTATATAGTATGTAAAAAGCAGTAGGCGAGCGAAGAGTATGCTCGAATCCTTTGTATTC
Organism: Gobio gobio; assembly: GCF_949357685.1. Lineage (NCBI taxonomy): Eukaryota > Metazoa > Chordata > Actinopteri > Cypriniformes > Gobionidae > Gobio > Gobio gobio. The sequence goes on from NC_137097.1 coordinate 78,707,523, forward strand.
ATAAAGGAGTAGGCGAGAACTACCAGGGTTTTGGAGTATTTCTCGCGAGATTCGGACGTGCGTATACTGATGTTGCGTTCAAATATGCCTACTTAGTACTTACCTACTATATAGTAGGCGAAAACAGTACGTGAAAGGAGAAGTATGTTCGAAACCTCAGTAATCATAAAAGAGAAGGCGAGAAGTTCCCGGATGGCCTACTGATTCCGCCCAGATTGTGAAGTACCCATCGTCGGATACTTTTCTATCCCTGCCTTCCCATGAGGCCACAGGAAAGGATACGTCAGGCGAAGAAAAGCCAATCAAATGTGAGTATTACAAACCAAAATCACCGTTCCTTGTGTTAAAATCGCATTTGTTGGACTACTGTGGAGTAACGTTAAACTGTTGAAAGTGTAAAGACGACAGACAGTGTAGTGTAGTTGTGATTGGGCTGTAAAAACACGTTTTATTATGTATGAGCTCCAGTAACACACACACACGTCTCCAAAGTGGATTTACATAAACGATATACTTAAAGATAAAGATGCTTACTAAATGTTTATTTAACATCTGACAGGAACATTTTCGATAAGTATTGCAGATGACATCACAGCATGAAATAGACATCTGATCAGAGTGATGTGTGTGTGTGTGTGTGTGTGTGTGTGTGTGTGTGTGTGTGTGTGTGTGTGCTATAATGTAGAGTTCACTGTGGTCAACACTGTTAACTTTACATGAACGTCAGTAATGTTAATAGATCTACATAAAGTAACTAAAGATAAGTTATCTTTTTTATTTGTCCATTAGTACTGTTGATGAATTGAGGAACATTAACACATCAGCAACTACCTCAACATTTAAGGCTATTGAACACATAAACTTTTATGCTTTTATCAAGGTGTTGTTTAAGATCCAGGTAACATGAAAGTTGTCTGATGTTACAGGGGTAGAAGAGCACGTGTGTGTTTATCTGGTGGAGACTGGAGAGAGGGTGAGGAAGGAAGGCTGTCATCAAAGGCTTTGAGTATACTACAGAAATGAATAAAACATACATTTAAATCTTAAGTTGTATTTTATTTTAATTTCAAACAGAGTTATTTCAGCACTTTTCTGATTCTTGATGTCTGTGCATTTGCTGCAGAGCTTCTGTGGTTGAGCCTTGCTCAAGGACACACTGGTGGTGGTGACGGCTGCGGAGATCCAACCAGAAACCTTCTGCTTATCAGTTCAGTGTTTAGCCCACTACACCACAAAAGTCATAAAGCTACAATACAAAGAGCATGTAATTGTAAAAAATATTAAATCAAATATGGCAAGAAATGGGATGCTGACAGCATGAATTGTAAAGCGTTTTAAGTAGTCATGCTGATGGAGAGCAGGCACACGGATGTTTGGAGTAGACACATCAGCAGTCAGAGATTGTCCCACACATGTTCTCCCACTCGTGCTTCAGGGTTGTGGGGTTCAGGAGGGACATGATGGACGGCTGGACAGGTGAAGGTGTTCACGGTGCTCAACTGCTTCATTAAAATAAAGCCACAGAATTGGTACAGCTGTGTTGAGATGGCAGCAGATGTGGGGCTCACCGCCTGTAAATGTGTGATAGTTTGTTAGAACAATACGTTTGAATAAAGCTTTGTTTCATGGTGACTTATTCATTTGTGATGTTTACTTTTATTCATTCTTTTACTCATTAATTCATGTTTCCTATTGTTGTCAGTAAATAAAATATTTTATTAACTCATGCATTTATTCATTGCTTGACTGAAAATTGGTATTCACATCGGCTGCATTTGTCTAGTGTATTTTCATGCATCGCTATGTCATATGACAACAAGTTGCATTTTGCTTGTTTTACTAAAACAATATAATTTTCAGTAAAAAAAAAAAGTAATATAATTAAGTATTGGTCAGCATTTGTTATTATTATTATTGTAAGTGTTTTAGTGGGCTAGCAATGCAATTCATTCTGGGGTAATCTTAATTTTGAATAGTGAACTTACATTTTAAGAGAATAAAATCAACAGTTTTCTCCCAAGGTGAGATCTTCGAGCAGCTGAAAGACGTCCTCGTTGCAGACTCTGAGGGAATCTGCACAGGTCGGGCTGTGGAGTTACTGATGCTTTGAGCTGTTACTGCACCTGTCACTCATAGGCCTATCTTTTATTTTATAATTACATGGTTGTATCTTTAACAATCCTAATAATAAAACAAATATCATGGGTTTGCATACATTATATACAAAGAAAAAACAATAACAAGGTTAGATATCTTTGAATAATTCATCATAATGCAATTAAATTTTATTTCATAAGCTTGAGGGATAAAACAGGAGTTAAATTTAAAAAGAAAAAGGAAAATATAAAGGAGATTTAGGCCAATTTTGTTTGTGGATGAAATGTTTTGCATATAAAATAAAGAAATTAACAACATTCAAGAGATCACGATTTTGGGTTTTGGTAAGGATAAAACTGGGTCAGATTAGAAGGGTTAATATGACAAAATAAATGGGCAGCTGTTTCTTCAACAAGACCACTAAATTAGCAAGTTTAATTCATATTAAGATATTTATAGATCGATGAATTAAACCTGTCACTCGTCTTTCAAGTCGTTGCGCTTGAGATAACGTTGTAGGTCACATGATAACGTCAACATGGCGCATAAAGTGCGGATCGCATTCATACTTAACGAGATCAGGCAATATAGTACCTACTCTTTTAGAACTCGTTAAGTAAGTACTTATTGAAAATGAGTACCTACTCAATGAGTATGCGGTTTCGAACGCAGCCCACATGTGCTACACGAGACAGGACAGGCATGTGACAATTTATTAATGGGTCAAGGCGTCTTCAGCAGTTTCTTGAAAATGGCTAAAGACTCAGCAGCTCGGTTTAAGATAGGCAGGTCATTCCACCAGCTTTATCACTTGCCCTTGTCATTAAAATAGTGTTCTGAAGTGTTTTAAATCAGCAAGGTTAAAACAAACAGTTACATTAACTTATAGCCCACTAGTTTATTGCTGCATTATCAAATAATTTCTAATGAACATAGACTGGATCCAAAATAAGAAATATTACTATTACAATAACATTCATTATTAAAAATTGAGTTTTTAAGAATACATATAACAATATAATACTACTACTACTAACACTACCACTATTAATAATAATAATATTTATATTTACAGAAAACTATTTTACAAACCTGTTACCTAACTAGTTACCTGTTAATATGCAGACAGCTAGACTAAAAATCATCAGAAAGGTCTAAGGATTTATTGCAAAATTATTATTATAAAAATTTGTGCTTTTTATCTGTGATATCAATTTCTTAAAGTCTATGTCTTTAATATGAAATATGAGCATCCACTGTGGTGATTAAAACTCCTGTACATTGAAGAAAAACATATGGATTGTCATTGTTTATTTAGAGAAAAGTAGCCTATTAATTTTCTTATTTGTTACCAAAAAGTTTCATTCATACTGGAGGCCAGAGGAAGCCCTCAAGCAGACACTCCACATACGCCTCAGAGAAATAATAATTCGTTTTCAGGAAATCCCTAATGTGAAGCTAAGCTAGCGCTGCAGGCTGAATAAAAGGAAGATAGAAACGCTTTGATTGATTAACCATGAAGACAATAAACACGACTGCATCAAGATTTGATGTATTTGATTTCGTCAAGCCTTCTCTGTTATTTTCATAATAGAATTCTATAGTATGGAAGGATATCGTGGACAATTTTCAAAAGGAATTGCAAATTGCGCATTGTCGTTTGCATTTTCGAAAAATAAACTTAAGTAAGAAATTTACTTTTGTCATGGTTAAATAAATGTTCAGTGATATCTTCCAGAGATTTTTTAATTTTAGCACAATTTTTTCTCTAAATAATGTTGATATGGCAACTTGCAATTACACTGAGTTAAGTCATCCTGGCACTTGTGGAAAGTGTTGTGCCCCACTTTGTTTTCCACCACTTGAGGGCGTGGCCTACTTTTAGGCAATAGGCTTGTTCGACTTCACCCAGCGATGCGCAGACCGATCGGCGGCTGACTTGAAGCAGTGCATGCCGGTTAGAAATTTTGTCCGACTTGAGGCAGCGCTGACGCCACGTGACAGGGACGTATGTCAACAAAGCACCGCGAGAGCGATTCGAGAGCAGTCGGCTAATAAAGCCGGTGCAGTTTCTCCGGAGCGGCTGCACGGACTCTGATGACGACACAGCTGTTCCACAATTGGCCAGATTCACCGCATGACAGCGATCACGTGTGTTTCGTGTTTATTCCAAAACCTTCAGCTCCACTAATGCGCACAAATCTGTTTTTTATAACAGTAAAACCTCCTTTCATGTAGTCGTGATGTTATATTGTTATGTTTATCAAAATAAAACTGATAAAAACGTAGACCCCATTTCATTGATGGTGTTGCTGCTTATATGTTGAACTTTATTCTTGTACAAACACACGCTGTATTAAGCAGTGCATAAAGTATTACATGACAATAATGTCTCTGAAACATCTGTGTATTGCCAAATATTGCATTTATTTCACTTCAGCTGATAAAGTATGCAAACACTGCGCAAGCGTCACTACGGGAAGCAGAAAGTGTCCGAGTTCACATCTCCTCACATAAAGCCTGATTGACAGTTGACTGTATTAGACATCGGAAATGCAAGTGCAAAGGGGATTGTGGCAGGACACGGAGGAAATGAAATAACAAATAGATGATTTTCCAAAATGGCAGGGTCATAACTTGTAAGACTTTGGAAATGCAATTGTAAAAAGAGTTTGCTTTTCCATTTGAAATTTGGCAGTCGTTGTGCGTTCGCGTAAACGAAAATGCAAATGGCAATGCGTGATTTGCAATTGCTAGATTAGATTATGTCACATTTTATGCGTCCACAAATTGAAAACGCAATTGCAAATACAATTTGCGATTCCTTTTTTTAATTGTCCGCAATACCCTTCCATACTATAGAATAATTGGAAATAATAATCGCAATTACAATTTCAAGGGAATAATCGACAATTATGATTTTTGGCATAATCGTGCAGCCCTAGCTCCAACTACTTTAAAAGCCGACATCTGGCCGACACATTTCAGCTTTTATAAACAACCTGGTAAGCACGACCTGGAGAAAACACACGTTCTGTGTAAATCAAAGCTATCTGATTTATGAAACCGATTTCATTTACACTTGGGCACATAAATGAGTCTCCGCAAAACGGATATGAATCCAATCTCCAATATATGCAGATTTAATGGCGTTCACATCACTGAAAATAACAGATATGAGCGGCATTATATTGATCATCAGCTCATTTCACAATCAAAGACCTCAATAGGAGAGATCACGGCAACAGCACTGTAAGATCCTTCAGTTTCTTTACTTTTAATGAAGATGATCGTATGTTAAGCACCTGCGTTAATGTTAAGCCAATAACACACTCTCACACATTCATTTTTACACTGTAAAAAAAATAAAATAAAAAGTAAGTTACCTGGTTGCCTTAATTTAATTGAGTTCATTGAAATTAAAAATTTTAGTTAATAAAATGAACTTTTTTGAGACTCGACATCACCCTTTATTCAAATATTATTAAAAGATTTTGTAAGCATATTGCTAAATTGTGTGAATTTGAAGACAGACGCCAACGTTGCTAATTTTCTCCTGGACAGGTAAGGTTCATCTATGTTTGGCTAACTTGTACTTAATGTAAATGGACATTTCAAATATTCATGACAGTCGAACAAAGTTATGCATGTTCGTGCAAAGTAACGTTAGGTTAGCGCATATGGAGGAGGTGGGTCATTGAATTGAAAAGGTAACGTTAAGGAATTGTTTGGGAAATAAAAAAGGGCGAGTCGTCATTGCTAACATTAGTAATGCAATTTTCAGAGCCCGTTTCTCTGTCATTATACTGAGACGCTGAGGAAAACCACATTAGCACGCCCATTATGGCAATGTGAAAACGTATTTGAGACAGTAGCCTAACGTTACCTCGTTAAAAATGATTCCTCATTCGTTCTTCGTATATATATATAGTGGACAACACATGCTGCAAGTTGACCTGTATGACCATTGGATCCTGCAGCCTAGCTGGCAACCTCGAGTCAGGGGGGATACACCGCTCTACAGTAATTTGAAAGTGTAATTACAGTTATTACTCCACCTACGGGGCATGTTGCCACATTTCACTTCCATTCTTTCGGGGTAAATCAAGAAAAAAGTACACACTGTATTAATGAAACAAAACCAAATAACTGTACTAGACATGTGTGACATTAATGTGAAATACTCTGAACCCCAAGTGGATATACACAAACTGAGACAGTCAAAAAGCGTTAGGTTGTGCCGTTCTCCCCTAATATTCCTGCTGCGCTGCTGTCTGTGTTTTAATGTTCATCAAACAACAAAAGACCAACAAACAAAACAATAAATCACTCACTACTCTTGACTAAACTTTCATAATGATTAATTTCCATGATGTGGACAACGCAGACAGAATCCAGTCATAAAAATGGAATGGCACGGAATTTGTTTTGATGAATAAATAAAACGTTGGTCAGTCACTTAAATCAAATCGCTATATAATATGTATGTGAATATTAAGCCGCAAAAAAGACGTGAATGTGAATTAATGGAGCAGACGGGCGGTTTCATTTAGCCTACCCCTCTCTCCCTCTCCATCATCTCCTTCATCTCTATCTATCTCTCTATCTCTCTCTCTCTCTCACACACACACACACACACACACACACACACACACACACACACACACACACACACCTCAACTACACCAAGCCTGTAGCACTCTTCTCAGAAACTGAAGCCCCAGTAGTTGGTCCAAGTATAGCTCATAAGCCCCGCCCCTCCATGTATAACATAGGACGCGAGACAAACTAAACAATTAAATTACACTTCAAATAATTGTTTCCTAAAGATGGTTTGTCATTTTAGGCAGTTTTTATCACAGTGATTTAATTAAACTTCAGTTTAACAATGTAATTGTGACAGGATTAATGTGGTACAGAAGAGCTACGTCTCAGTTAGGGCTGCACAATTAATCGAAATCGAACCGCAATCGTGATTTGGCTTATGTGCGATTAGGAAAGAACAAAGGCTGTGATTTTAGTGAAATAAATAAAGGCCCAGTGTGTCAGTGAAGAGTGGCTCTGTGATCATTAGTAAACGCTGGTTCTGTCTGAAAGCTCTGCGATTATAACGTGCGTTTACAAAAGCAACACGCGTTCAACATCTTCACAAACTAGTAATGTGAAGTGTTTATAAACCTGTTGTCCAACAAAATATGTTAAATAACATGTTTTAACTCACTCATATAATCAGTCGAGTGTTTGTGAGCTGACGTGGCTTCTTATCACAGAATAAGGCAGACAATGCATTATTTTATAGGCAGTGATAAAGTCTATGTCAATCAGCACTATATCAGCAATATAGTATTCGCACATATGCGACAAATGATGTCAGAAAAGAATCAGTACATTATAATTGTTTATGGTCTATTACTGAACTGATACCGAATCGTCCTCATCTGCATCACGATGCATCGTAGAAACGATTAATTTCGACACCCCTAGAAAACAGAAATAAAGCTATTAAAATACCCGTAATTATAAACAGAAAACACATTATAAAACTCAATCAGTGTCTATTGTGTACAATTGTTTCCATACAGTGTGTCTCACATTTGATCATAAAGATATATTTATAAGTTTTAGTGTGGAGCTACAACAGAACCGACTAACCCACAGCAGTTCTCTCTGGCTCTGCTGCAGATCTTGCTAAGAAAGAGTTATTTTTCTGTGTCCACTGTCCTTCAGTGATTCTGCTTGTTATCACCAGGTATCTTCAATAATGCTCAGTCATCACCAGTGGTGTAAAATAATGAATTACAAATGCTCACGTTCCCATTCAGTCGGTCACTCTCGACGCCACGTCGGAGTACCGACGAATAGGAATTTCGCTCGCGAGAGCCAATCTACTTCGAGTGAAACTAAACGAGCCAATGCACATTGGCATGCAATGATTGCACCAGGTGTTCATGCCACGCATCGCCGGTATAAATGAGACACAGGTGCTTGCATCAAATCAACCTTTTGCTTCAGAGCCGAGTGGTATCTGGTTATGCTAGACATCACTCACCTACTTCGCAGTCCTGACTGGAAGCCTGCCCTTTTGGAAGCGCTCTTTAGTCGGTGTTGGTGTGACGGCACTGCAGCGGGTCGTGTGGTTCTACGATCATCTCTCTTTTTTGCTCGTGAGAGCAAACACAAGGGCTGTTCTCACAGCTGGTTCGGTGCGCCTGGTGGAGACCGCTAAAAAGCCGTTCTTACGGCTGGTAGAGAGCGTCCGGTGAGAGAGAGCGCGCACGTCAGGCTGCACTATTCCCTGACTGTGTCGCCGCGACCCCTCCCCCCTGCGTGCTTCAGCACCAAGGAGAGCGGTCCTCTAAAAGAGCAACACAGAAAGAGCTTGCGTCTTTTTCAAGATGACATTCTTTCTGTGCGTTTCTGGATCCGGTGGTTGCCTGTCACCGAGGGATGGTCACCAGTGCTGTATCTCGTGTTTGGGCATTCAGCACGCTGAGGCAGCGCTGGTGGATGATTCATGTTCTCACTGCGGGAACATGATCATCTCAGAGTTGCGGTCTAGACTCCGTCTCGCAAGGGGCGGAGTTCCCGTGCCTCTGCTTCGATCTAACCCCCCACAAAGGGTTACTTCAGGCAGTAGCGTGGGTGATTTGAGGGTTACGGTGAGCGCGCTTCCCCCAGGGAACCAACCCCCGGGGAACCCTCATTCCTCACGCACTCTGCAGCCAGTTGAGCTTCCGTTGGAACGGGCTGGGCCATCCACGAGGTGTGCACCAACTGTATCCTTCGGGGCTCCCCCCGATGACCAGATGTCCATCGCTGCATCGGAGGGAGGGTCAGAATTCTCCGGAGATGACGTGTCGGCGCAGGGGGCTCCTTCGGGAAGATTCGCTGATTCGATACCGATCCGGAAATGATGGCCATGCTTTCCCGGGCCGCCGAGAGAGTCGGGCTCGTGTGGAACCCTCCACCGTGTCCCGAACCCTCGAGGCTGGATGATTGGTATCTCGGGGTGGCCCGTGCTGGTTCTCAGCGCCCCACCCCGGTTCCTTTCTTCCCGGAGGTGCACGAGGAGCTCACTAGGTCGTGGACGGCACCTTTTACTGCCCGAAAACCGGCCTAGTGGATCCTCCTCCCTCACCACCCTCGATGGCGGACCTGCAAAGGGATACACGCAGGTTCCTCCCGTGGAACGGGCCGTTGCTATGCAACTGTGCCCTAACTCCACTTCCAGGGGGAACCCGTGTCTCCCCTCCAGGGCCTGTAGGTACTCTTCCGATCTGATCGGGAAAGCCTACCAGGCTTGTGGAGAGGCAGGCTCCGCCTTACACGCTATGGCGTTGTTGCAGGTCCATCCGGCCCATGCACTGAAGACCTTGCACGAGGGTGGTCACGATCCCGCAGTTCTCCAAGAACTGAGAACCGCAACGGACCTCGCGCTTCGTGCGACGAAGGTTACGGCGCGGGCAGTGGGTCGTGCGATGTCCACTATGGTGGTCCAGGAGCGCCATCTCTGGCTATGTCTGGCTGACATGCGGGAAACCGACAAGATCAGGTTCCTTAATTCCCCCGTGTCCCAGACTGGCCTCTTCGGCGACGCGGTCCAGAACTTCGCCCAACAGTTCTCGGCCGCACAGAAGCAGACTGAGGCGATCAGTCACATCCTGCCTCGGCGGTCAGCTGCTGTCTCCACCCCGCCGCCGGCAGCGCCTCAGACTGCTCATCGCCGAGGGCGGCCGCCTGCGTCTGCCTCCGCTTCCACGCCGCAGTAGCAGCCTCCACCCAAGCGACGTCGTGGAGCCGGGCGCAAGCAGGCCGCCCCGCCCGTCCAGGCCCCTGTCAAGAAGAGGGGTGGCAAGAGTAAGAGCAAGCGGCCCTGAGACGGGCTACCCGGAGATGGGGAGGATTGCTCTTCAGGAGACGGTGACCATCCCCCGGAGGAGGGCCGGGTGGAGAATCTTATGTTCCGTTTTGTTTCTGTTCCGCCGCTGGTCCCAGCACCAGCGATACCCAAATTTTCAATAAAAGAGCAATTTCCTCCATCTCTGGGTCCCAAGGGGGTGCGGAGAGTGATGGCCGGTCAAACGCCGGACCACACTCATCCTCCCCCCTCGCCAGCAGGCAGCAGTGGACGTCCTCCCCGCATCCCTCCTGCCCTCAGTGCACAGCACACTCTCACCCCGCTGTGGGCCGCCTCCACGAGACAGCCGCCCCAGTGTGGTACCTACATTCCACCTCGCTGCCCCACGGTGGGTACGCCAGTGGTCGCGATAGAGCCGGTCCCTCCAGCCGATATGAAGACCGGCTTCTACAGCCCGTACTTCATAGTACCCAAGAAAACCGGTGGGTTACGACCAATCTTGGACCTGCGAGTCCTGAATCGGAGCCTCCACAAGCTACCGTTCAAGATGCTCATGCAGAAACGCATTTTCGAGTGCATCCGTCCCCAAGATTGGTTTGCAGCGATCGACCTGAAGGACGCGTACTTTCATGTCTCGATTCTTCCTCGACACAGGCCGTTCCTGCGCTTTGCGTTCGAGGGTCGAGCATATCAGTACAAAGTCCTGCCCTTCGGGCTGGCCCTGTCCCCCGTGTCTTCACGAAGGTCACAGAGGGGGCCCTTGTGCCCATGAGAGAACAGGGCGTTCGCATCCTCAACTATCTCGACGACTGGCTCATTCTAGCACAGTCCAGGGATCAGTTGTGCGAACACAGGGACCTGGTGCTCAGACACCTCAGCCAGTTGGGTCTTCGGGTCAACTGGGAGAAGAGCAAACTCGCCCCCGTGCAGAGGATCTCTTTTCTCGGTATGGAGTTGGATTCGGTCGAACGGACTGCGCGCCTCACAGAGGAGCGCGTCCAGTCGATGCTGAACTGCCTGAACACGTTTCAGGGCAGGATGGCGGTTCCACTGAAACATTTTCAGAGGCTCCTGGGGCATATGGCAGCCGCTGCGGCAGTAACTCCGCTCGGCCTGCTTCATATGAGACCGCTTCAGCATTGGCTACACGGCCGAGTCCCGAGATGGGCGTGGCAACGCGGCACTCACAGGGTGAGCATCACACCGGCCTGCCGCCAATCCTTCAGCCCATGGTCAGACCCCTCGTTCCTTTGGGCCGGCGTGCCCCTGGAACAGGTGTCCAGGCATGCTGTGGTTTTCACGGATGCCTCTGCCATGGGCATGGGAGCCACGTACAATGGGCATGCAGTGTCAGGGGTTTGGACGGGCCCGCACCTGCATTGGCACATCAACTGCCTCGAGTTGCTAGCGGTACATCTTGCTCTGAGCCACCTCAAAGGACGGTTACGGGGCAAAGATGTACTGGTCCGCACGGACAACACTGTGACCGTTGCGTATATCAACCGACAAGGTGGTCGGTTCCTACCACTCCCTTCAGGGACCAGGTGGTGAACCTGCAAGCGCTGCCCCCGGAGGAGGCAGACCCAGCCCTAGCTTTGCTCTGTCCCGTCCGCGCCCTGCGGATCTACATGGATAGAACTCAAAGCTTTAGGACCTCAGATCAGCTCTTTGTCTGTCACGGAGGCCAGCAGAAGGGAAAGGCTGTCTCCAAGCAGAGGATGGCCCACTGGATAGTGGATGCCATCACCTTGGCTTACCAAGCACAAGGTGTGCCCTGTCCGCTCAGGGTGCGAGCACACTCTACTAGAAGTGTTGCATCCTCCTGGGCGCTGACACGTGGCGCCTCGCTGTCAGACATCTGTAGAGCTGCGGGCTGGGCGACACCTAACACGTTCGCTAGATTCTATAGCCTACGTGTAGAGCCGGTTTCCTCCTGTGTTCTCACCTCAAACGGGTAGAAACACTGAGGGGCCCCGGCTCTTGTCGGCTTGCTGCGCTACGGCGTTATTTTCTCCAGAAGCAAACTCTGTGAGTCCTCCATCACCCTCGGTGCCGGACGTGGTGGAGCGTCTGGCATCAGGCCCCTTGCCGCTGAATCCTTGAGAACCGGTATTGGGCTTGGGTTATATGAGTGACCCTGCGGGGATCCCATATATCTGCCCACGGTCGCTCCTACGGGAAGCCCGTGTCTTTCCCTTGGGAGAGCCTTCCCATCAATGGGATTGAGCCCCCTCTCTCTCTGTCGCGGGCTACGACTCAGCCTGTACTCCTACATAACTCCTTCGGGGTACGATGTGGGCTCCGCAGCGTTCCCCTTCAGTAGGGCACGCTTTCCCAGTGTTATCCAATAATCACTGAGCGGGTCATGCGGATCAGCAGTGATGGTCTTCCCGGTGTGTGCCCCGTCTCATCAGGTAAGAGCTCAGGCGGCTCACACAGGGCACTGGAGGGGGGCAGAGGCCATGGGCCATGAGACCAAAGATCGGCCGTTAAATCCACACAAGACTAATTATATCTCATGTTTAACCACTACAGAGACATCAGAGCCAGCGGCAGACGTCAGAAGGACTAGCCAAGGAAAGGCTGCTCTCGCCGGGGTTAATGAGCGCTGACTGCCGCTGATCCACTGGACAACTCTGAAAACGGCAGATAAAATGTTCAAATAGGCGCTCTCTTTATAAATAAACCATAGATTTGAGCTTTAAACAACTACATTCTCGCCTGAAAAAGTCTTAAAACTATAATTCGTCACACATTAACAGTAGTATTTTTACATTACGCTGTGTTTCTCATCAAGACATTTTGTATCTCTGTACCACACAGCAGTCTTGTTGCGGCTGTTGTTATAGCAACAAAAGACGCCCTCGGCTGCTATTTTGAACGCTGCTGCTCTTGTCAAAAAAGACATCAAGTGTGAACACAGCCCATGTCAGCCATTTCTCAACGAGACGAGCCTGCTGGCAGAAGCCCCTCCCATGACGCGAATTAGTCTGTTGTGAAGTGAATGAGCGAATGAAGCGAGTAAACTCAAAATGTTCAAGCGTCCAACTACGCGCGATTTATTCGTGCAATTTGCGTCTGGTGTGAACGCACCATTAGGTGCCATCTAGCGGCCTTAAACAGTACTACCATAATGCTTATTTGCATTACGTGTTAAATATTTCAGTTCTTGTATTTGAATATGATTAGGCCTATATATGACTGTTCCTTGACTATTGTGACAATATATTGTTATTGTTGTCTATTCATTGTTATCTTTGTTAATGCTTTGTTGATTTCAGACCACATCTATACAATGTCCACTACTCTAAGATATGCCACGTGGTCTGACTGTGCTGTCAATTACTGTCAGTTCTTAATCACTCATTAAAATCTGGATGTCTTCAAAGTGCATTAGGCATTAACCGATCGTCACTGATAGATTTGTGTCCCTTACATCGATTTCGCTCAGCATGTAAACGCATTAACCTGCTTTCTGTCAGCTTATTGAAGTGCATAGTTTAATGTAATGTGTTATCACATGGCAATTTCAATTTTTAGTCCATGTATATAGCAAATAACTTTCATAAAACATCAGACTTATATTTAAATCAGGTTTATTTTTTTCAGTACTCTCAGTACACTGGTCATCACTCAATTCATCTCTTAATTAGCTCATTAACTCCATTAACATGAACTGATTCAGTGTTACATTTAACAGCCTGTAGTGTGCACACTGAGCAGTGTTCATTTCATCTTGGCTAACTCATGTGGGGTCAACATGGAAACTGATGTAAAAACTGATTGTTAGAGCCCAGGTCAAACCCATCTGGCCCCACTTCTGGCTGGGAATGTCCTCTGTCTTTATAAGTAAAAAGGGAAAAACACAACAATAACCTTTGTTACATGTTCTAATCTTTGAGATATTAGTTACTTTTGTGCTTTTCACCTTTCATGTGTGTTTCACTTTTTATTTTCAGGCCACATCTTGACAATGACAGAAATGCCTGCCGGTCTGAATCTGGTCCTTCTGGGTAAAACAGGAGCTTGGAAAAGTGCATCAGGAAACACAATCCTGGGACGACAAGCTTTCAGCTCAAAGAAAAGCTCTAAATCTGTTACTCGAGATGTAGCTGTGGAATCTGGTACTTTTTGTGAACTACCAGTTCATGTTTATGACACACCTGGGTTTTTTGACACAGAGGTGAAGGAGCAGGAAATACAGTTAAATGATCATAACCTTTTTCAGAAATGTGAATCTGGTCGCTGTGTGTTTCTGCTGGTCATCAAAGCTGACAGATTCAGTGAAGAAGAGAGAAGAACTGTGGAGAAGATTGAGAAGCTGCTGGGAGAAAAACGACTGGAGAAAACGTCTCGGTTACGTATGGTAACCCTCGTTCATCATTTTCTGGAGTTTTTCTCATCAGTGGATTCTGCTTCAGCTTCTCTTCTCCCACTGTATACAAAAGAAACAGAAAATAATACATGACATTTTAAACTCAACTCACTGAAAATATTTTTCATTAAAAGATGTCCAGAATATTTAATATTGCTATGAAAGACTCACCCATTGTGTCAATGTATGGCTTAAGTATTTTTATAAGCAGCATTTTAACTTGATCACTGGGTCCTTTCTTCTTGTTGTTGAACACGTGGTATCTCTGCTCATATTTCTGAACAAGGTTCTTCAGTGGTTCAGTGTCATCGATTAACTCTTTTATAGTCATGTTTTCATCCTCCAGTTCGTCTCCTCTGGTGAAGAGAATCCAGGTTCCCATTCAGTCGGTCACGTTCGACGTACGTCGGACGTACCGACGAATTGGGATCACTTCTGGGAGCCCCTATCAGCTTCGAGCTATCTAGAACCGGCCAATGAACAATTGGCGTGCGAGATTTGCATCTCGCGCTCCGCCCCGCGCCGCGGGTATAAACAGGAAGCGAGAGCGAATGCACGCTGTTTTTCACTGAGGAGCCACACATAGTGGCTCGACCTGCAGTGATGGTACAGCAACTGTGGCGACGGGACGTACGTCTCCGTTCCCTCCTTCAGGGAACGAGGGTTACCATACGTAACCGAGACGTTCCCATTCAGTCGGTCACGTTCGACGTACGTCGGACGTACCGACGAATTGGGATCCCCTATGGAAAACGCCATAGTTACTACCACTTCCAGCGCCCAGCGATGAGCCCCACAGACCCCGATCTGATGCGGGCGGGTAGGTTCACGCAGGGAGAGTCAAAGCTGCTGTTCCGCAAGACCCACTCAGCTGACTGTATTGGATAACGCTGGGAAAGCGTGCCTGTGAAGGCAGCTGCGGAAGCCACATCATGCCCAGAGGGAGTTAACATGTGGAGAATACGCGTATGGGCTGGCCGTGGGCAGCACAACATACGGAAGTCCCAGGGGTGGCCCCGGCCATTAGGAGGGAGACAACACGTACCTGGGACGGCAGAGGAACTCTGCCAAGGGAAAGACACGGGCTCGCCGTAGGGAGCCGTACCGTGGAAGAATACACATATGGGACCGCCGTGGGGGTCACTACATACGGAACCCAGCCTAACACAAGTTCCACCAATGCATACGAGTGTTAGACCTGGCGTCGAACGCTCCGCCACGTCCGACTGCCGCGGGTTGCGGAGGACTCAACAGGGTTCGCCGTTCCGGGGAACTCGACTGGAGCAGAATAAGCGCACGCATCCGTCTACCATAGGGGAGGGAATGGCGCAGCAAGCCGACACTAGAACGGGTACTTCGGTGTTACTGACTATGGGAAGTGAGCACACAGGAAGACACCGGCTCTACACGGAGGCTATAGAATCTAGCGAACGTGTTAGGTGTCGCCCAGCCCGCAGCTCTACAAATATCTGTCAGCGAGGCGCCACGAGCCAGCGCCCAGGAAGAGGCAACACCCCTAGTGGAGTGGGCTCTTAACCCGAGCGGGCAGGGCACGTCTTGGGACTGATAAGCCAAGACGATGGCATCCACTATCCAGTGGGCCATCCTCTGCTTGGAGACAGCCTTTCCCTTCTGCTGTCCTCCGTAACAGACGAAGAGCTGCTCTGAGGTCCTGAAGCTTTGCGTTCTGTCCACGTAAGTCCGGAGAGCACGGACGGGACAGAGAAAAGCTAGGGCTGGGTCTGCCTCCTCCGAAGGCAGCGCTTGCAGGCTCACCACTTGATCCCGGAAGGGAGTAGTGGGAACCTTGGGCACATATCCAGGCCGGGGTCTCATGATCACATGAGAGTTACCGGGCCCGAATTCCAGGCACGATTCGTCGACCGAAAATGCCTGCAGGTCCCCTACCCTCTTGATGGAGGCCAACGCAGTCAGGAGTATTGTCTTTAACGACAGAATTTTCAACTCAGCTGACTGCAGAGGCTCAAAAGGTTCTCTCTGTATTGCAGTTAGCACCAGAGTTAAGTCCCAAGAGGGTATGGAGGGAGGACGAGGTGGATTTAATCTCCTCGCTCCCCTAAGGAACCTGACGATCAGATCGTGCTTACCTAGAGATTTTGCATCTACGAGCTCATGATTAGCGGCGATAGCGGCGACATAGACTTTGAGGGTGGAGGGAGACAGCCTTCGCTCCAACCCATCCTGTAGAAAGGTAAGCACAGATGCGACCGAACATCTTCGGGGGTCTTCTCGGCGAGAAGAGCACCAGTCGACGAACAGGTTCCACTTCAACGCATAGAGGCGCCTCGTAGAGGGGGCTCTAGCGGAAGTGATGGTGTCAACTACCGCTTGCGGCAGGTCACCTAGAACCTCCGCGTCCCGTCCAGGGACCAAACATGGAGTTTCCAGAGGTCCGGACGCGGGTGCCATAGGGTGCCCCGTCTCTGAGTCAGGAGGTCCTGTCTCAGAGGAATGGGCCAGGGAGGTGCTGTCGCAAGGAGCACTAGTTCCGGGAACCAAGTCCGGTTGGGCCAATACGGAGCGACCAACAGGACCTGCTCCTCGTCCTCCCTGACTTTGCACAGTGTCTGCGCAAGAAGGCTCACTGGGGGAAACGCATACTTGCGTTCTTCCCGGGGCCAGCTGTGGGCCAGGGCATCCGACCCGAGGGTCCCCTCGGTCAAGGAATAAAACCACTGACAGTGGGTCGTCTCTGGGGAGGCAAACAGGCCCCGAAACGACTCCAGATTAGCTGGACCGCCTGGGGATGGAGTCGCCATTCTCCCGGAAGTACCTGCTGATGTGACAGCTCGTCGGCCGCACGATTGAGCAGGCCCGGAATGTGAACGGCACGAAGCGACCTCAGATGCTTCTGACTCCATAAGAGGAGATGGCGGGCGAGTTGCGACATGCAACGGGAGCGTAGACCACCCTGTTTGTTGATGTACGCTACGGCCGCAGTGTTGTCCGTCCGGACCAGAACGTGCTTGCCTCTGAGCGGCACTTTGAAGCGGCTGAGAGCAAGACGAACTGCTAACAACTCGAGGCAATTGATATGCCATTGCAGTTGAGGCCCCGTCCACAAACCCGAAACTGCAAGCCCGTTGTACGTGGCACCCCAACCCGTGGATGAGGCATCCGTGGAGACAACGGAGTCACTTGGACGTGGAGGGAACCGCTGTGCCACGCCCATCTCGGGACTCGATCGTGTAGCCAGCGTTGAAGCGGTCTCATATGAAGCAATCCGAGCGGCGTTACTGCGGCTGCGGATGCCATATGCCCCAGGAGCCTCTGAAAATGTATCAGTGGAACCGCTGTCCTGCCTTTGAACGAATTCAGGCAGTTCAACACCGACTGGACGCGCTCCTCGGTGAGGCGCGCAGTCATGGCGACCGAGTCTATCTCCATACCGAGAAAAGAGATCCTCTGCGTGGGGCAGAGTTTGCTCTTCTCCCAGTTGACCCGAAGTCCCAACTGGCTGAGGTGACTGAGCACCTTGTCCCTGTGTTCGCACAACTGCTCTCGCGACTGGGCAAGAATCAGCCAGTCGTCAAGGTAGTTGAGGATGCGAACACCATGCTCTCTCATGGGAGCAATGGCCGCCTCCGCAACCTTCGTAAAGACGCGGGGCGACAGGGACAGGCCGAAGGGTAATATGCGGTGCTGATATGCCCGTCCCTCGAACGCGAAGCGCAGAAAGGGCCGGTGTCGAGGGAGAATCGAGACATGAAAGTACGCATCCTTCAGGTCGATCGCTGCAAACCAATCTCGGGGACGGATGCACCTGAAGATGCGCTTCTGAGTTAACATCGTGAACGGCAGCCTGTGAAGGGACCGGTTCAGGAATCGCAGGTCCAAGATCGGTCGTAACCCGCCGCCTTTCTTGGGTACAATGAAGTACGGGCTGTAGAACCCGGACCTCATATCGGCTTGAGGGACCGGCTCTATCGCGTCCTTCGCCAGTAGGACAGCGATCTCCGCCCTGAGCACGAGGGCGTTCGCCTCCACTACAGTCGTGAAGTGAACGCCCCTGAACTTGGGGGGACGCCGGGCGAACTGAATCGCATAGCCGAGTCTGATGGTACGGATGAGCCACCGAGACGGACTGGGAAGCGCTAGCCAGGCTCCCAGACTCCGAGCAAGGGGGACCATCGGGACCACAGACGTACCCGCAGCGGGGCAGCGAGGCGGAACGCAGGGATCCGGCTCAGACGGCATGGGAGCGGCCCGTAGCGGGATCTGAGTGTGCTGTGCAACACTTACCTGCATCCGCGGAGGGGACGTGCGAGTGTGGGGAGGCCGCTTGTGTGCGTCCCGACAGCCGGCGTCCCCTGCTGGCGAAGGAAGAGGTACTTGAGGGTGCGAGGCATGGGAGCGTCGACCACCGCCAAGCGCGCTCTCTTGGCACCCAGAGATATTGGAAACTGCTCTTTTATTGATGTTTTGGGTGCCGCTGGCACTGGGACCAGCGGCGGAACAGAAAAACAAAAGATTTTCCCCCGGCCCTCCTCCGGGGGAAGGAGTGGTGCTGCAGCCATCTCCCTCAGAGCAGTCTCCTCCATCTCTGGGCGGCCCGTCTCAGGGTCGCTTGCGACGACGCTTGCCACCTGGCTTGGCAGCGGCCTGAGCGGGCTGGACATCCTTCCCACGGCCGGCCCCACGCCGTCGGCTGGTGGAAGGCTGCTGCGGTGCCTTGGTGGGGGCGGAGGCGGCGGCGGGTGGACGTCCTCGGTGACGAGTAGTCGGAGGCGCTGCCGCCGGCGGCGGGGTGGAGGCAGCAGCGGGCCGCCGGGGCAGGATGTGTTTGATCACCTCCGTCTGCTTCTGGGC
Organism: Gobio gobio; assembly: GCF_949357685.1. Taxonomy (NCBI): domain Eukaryota; kingdom Metazoa; phylum Chordata; class Actinopteri; order Cypriniformes; family Gobionidae; genus Gobio; species Gobio gobio. The sequence goes on from NC_137097.1 coordinate 78,726,683, forward strand.
GGCCGAGAACTGTTGGGCGAAGCTCTCGACCGCGTCGCCGAATAACCCAGCTGACGAGATGGGGGAGTCCAGGAACCGATATTTATCGGTCTCCCTCATGTCAGCCAGGTTCAGCCAGAGATGACGCTCCTGGACCACAAGCGTGGACATCGCCTGACCGATGGCACGGGCGGTGACTTTCGTCGCCCGGAGGGCGAGGTCCGTCGCCGTCCGGAGCTCCTGGAGGAGCTCTGGGTCAGGCCTACCCTCGTGCATGTCAAGGAGTGCTTGGGCCTGGTGGACCTGAAGCAACGCCATGCCATGCAAAGCGGACGCAGCCTGCCCGCAGGCCTTGTAAGCCTTCCCCAGGGCCGGCCCTGACCAATTTGCTGCCCTAGGCAAGATTTTACTTGGTGCCCCTTGTATCAAGGTTTAACACTACATGTTAACAGTCTAAGTTGTGGAAACACTGCTACTGTTTTATTTTTGTAATGCATTGATGTTTTTTTTATAGTTGTTTTATATGATATCCAGTCCTTTCTACCCCGTCATTATGTTCATGATATTATTGTTATTTATTTTTTTAAAGGCTGATGATAGTTAAACTATACAAAAATAGCACCTACAGCCTAAACACAAATAGCAAGAGTGCATGGCATTCATGCACAAACTATTCATTGAGAACTAGCAAAAGTTTCTTCCACTAAACTATGCACATTCATGTTTTCACCATGAATTAAACTGAGAAATTTAGATATTTAATGTGAAATTTACATAAAATTATGCTAAATAAACCTGTATATAAATATCATTATTAATTTCGGCAAATACATTTTAAAATTGCCATATGTCCCCTTAAAACTGCACAACTGTAGAATAAAAACATTAGGCTATTAAAAAAGTGATATTACATGCGTTTTAAAAAACAGATATGATTTTTTTTGACAAAATCACACTGTCTGTGGCCTCTGGAGAACCCAGAACGGCTGCTTGCATATAGTTTAAGGAATTAATCAGAGAACATTAGTATTTTACTTCTATGCAGGTAAATAAACTGTTCATTCATTAGCCTACGTCACTTTACCTCTGTCTTTACACTGCAAAAAATGCTCTTCTTATTTAGTATTTTTCTTCTTGTTTCCAGTCCAAACATCTAAAAATTCTTAAATCAAGATGCATTTACTAGATAAGTAAAATGACATAAGATATATTTTCCTTGTTTTCTGGGGGGAAAAAATCTAAATGAAGTGAGTTTTTGCTTAAAACAAGCTAAATTATCTGCCAAATGGGGTGAGAAAAATTCTTATTTCTGTTTGGGACAGAAACACGATTTCAATCAGAAACTAGATTATTTTTCTCACCCCATTGGCAGATCATTTAGCTTGTTTTAAGCATAAACTCACTTAAGAAAAAATATAATTTTACTTATCTAGCAAATGCATCTTGATGTAAGAATTTTTAAATATTTAGACTAGAAAGACAAAAATACTAAATAAGAAGAGCAGTGTATCCCTTATCTTCCCTGCATCAGAGTCTACACCTTGAGCGAGCGACCAAGCGCCCTAAAAAATGAAAGTAATCCTGTCTACATTAGATGCGGCGAGAGGCGACGCGACACAACAAATCTCCCCAACGTTAAACTGATAGCGCGTTATATTTCTGACGCACTTCAAGTAGCTCGGCGGGGGAGATTGATGAGGTGGACCGGGAAGAGGCGGGTTAAGTTGTTTGCACTTTATTTGGTAATATTACAAATTAATATGAATAATAGTATCAGTAATACATTTTGGCGCCCCTATAGATGAGTGGCGCCCTTAGCATTTGCCTATTCCGCCTATGCCACGGGCCGGCCCTGGCCTTCCCGGTCAGACCGGAAGAGAACTTACAGGCCCAGGACGGGAGACGTGGGTCACCGCGCCAGTTGGAGGCGGTCGCCGGACACAGTTGCATCGCGATGGCGCGCTCCACTGGCGGGATCCCCACGTAACCCTTGGCTGGCCCGCCGTCGAGGGTAGTGAGGGGGGAGGAGTCACTCGGCCGTTTTCTGGCAGAAAAAGGTGCCGTCCACGACCTTGTGAGCTCCTCATGCACCTCCGGGAAGAAAGGTGTCGGGGTGGGACGCTGAGAACCAGCGCGACCCACCCCGAGGAACCAATCGTCCAACCTAGAGGGTTCGGGACACGGTGGAGGGTTCCACTCGAGCCCAACCCTTTCGGCGGCCCGGGCAAGCATAGCAGCCATCTCAGGGTCCGGGGCAGCCGTTGCCACTCTCCCAGAGGGAGTTAGTACAACTGACCCTTCATCCCCCGAGGACTGAAACTCCCCCTCCGATGCAGCGATCGACATCTGCTCGTCTGCTGGAGCTCCAAAAGTCACCACTGGTCTCCCGTGGGAGGGTCCAGCGGGTTCTCTCGGAGGCTCTACCGGCTGCGGAGCTGAGGGATTAGGGGCCTGCGGAGGGTCACTCGGCGGGTTTGCCCTAAACGTAATCCTCAGATCACCCTGGCCATCCAAAGAAGCAGGTCCGCCCGGGTTAGGGGCAGCCCTGGTTCGTGGGATGGGTAAGGGGACTCCCCCAGCCCGGAGGTAGGAGAGTCTCGATCTTAGCTCCGAGATAGTCATGTTCCCGCAGTGGGAACATGAACTATCCACAAACGCCGCCTCAGCGTGCTGTACGCCCAAACACATGAGACAGCGATTGTGACCGTCAGCAGGGGACAGGGAACGACCGCATCCAGAAACGCACGGGTGGTAAGACATCCTGAAAAGGACGGCACGTCACCCGTGAACTCTTTTGTGAGGAAACGCTCTGTGCTGAAGCACTCAGGGGGAAACGCGACAGCACACGGGATTGTAGTGCAGCCCGTGCCTGTACTCAGCAGGAAAACGCTCACCCAGACCAACAGATATTTGCTGTTGCTGTGAAAACAGCAGTTTTTCTCTGCTTGCAGAGGCAGCCGATGAGTCAGCGCGGATCCCGCTGAAATGTGCCGTCTCTCCAACACGCGTCTCCTGGATTCTCCGGTTTTCTTTCGTAGTTCTTGCTGATAGCAGCGATAAACTCATTAACTTGAATGAGAGTCCTCTTCATCTGCCGTGTGGCTCCGAAGTGAATGACAGCGTGCATTCGCTCTCGCTTCCTGTTTATACCCGCGACACGGGGTGGAGCGCGAGATGCAAATCTCGCACGCCAATTGTTCATTGGCCGGTTCTAGATAGCTCGAAGCTGATAGGGGCTCCCAGAAGTGATCCCAATTCGTCGGTACGTCCGACGTACGTCGAACGTGACCGACTGAATGGGAACCTGGATTCTCTTCACCAGAGGAGACGAACTGGAGGATGAAAACATGACTATAAAAGAGTTAATCGATGACACTGAACCACTGAAGAACCTTGTTCAGAAATATGAGCAGAGATACCACGTGTTCAACAACAAGAAGAAAGGACCCAGTGATCAAGTTAAAATGCTGCTTATAAAAATACTTAAGCCATACATTGACACAATGGGTGAGTCTTTCATAGCAATATTAAATATTCTGGACATCTTTTAATGAAAAATATTTTCAGTGAGTTGAGTTTAAAATGTCATGTATTATTTTCTGTTTCTTTTGTATACAGTGGGAGAAGAGAAGCTGAAGCAGAATCCACTGATGAGAAAAACTCCAGAAAATGATGAACCAGCCGCTCCTGTCTCCGGTCCTTCATCCAGAAGGATTGTTCTTATTGGTAAAAGTGGAGTTGGGAAGAGTGCGACTGGAAACACAATCCTGGGACAGAAAGAGTTTAACTCTGCGATGAGAATGAATTCAGTCAACAGTGAATGTTCAGTTGCTCACGCCACTGTCTCAGGCAGATCTGTGTCTGTAGTTGATACTCCTGGATTATTCGACACACAGATGAACCTTGAGGAGTTAATGACAGAGATAGCGAAAAGTGTTTATATATCCAGTCCTGGACCGCACGCTTTTCTCATTGTGATTCCTCTGGGCAGATTCACTGAACATGAGCAGCAGATTCCTCAGATCATTGAGATGATGTTTGGTCAGGAGGTGTTAAAATACTCCATCATTCTCTTCACTCATGGAGATCAGATAGAAGATGAGTCTGTAGAGGAGCTCATTAAGGAGAACTGTAGATTAAGAGATCTAGTTGATCAGTGTGGAGGCGGATTTCACGTCTACTTTCATCTACTGCAGAAGATTGACTCAATGATAGAGCAGAATGGAGGAGGACACTACAGTAATCAGATGTTTGAAGATGCTCAGAGATTCAGACAAGAGGGAGAAGAGAAGAGACTGAGAGACGAAGAGGAGAGAAAACAGCAAGTGGAGAAACAAAGACAAGAGGAGATTGAGAGAGAGAGAAATATCACAGACAAGAAAGTCAGAGCAGAGATGGAAGCTGAATATAAAAGAAAGTGTGAGGAAGAACGGAGAAAACAAGAGGAACAAAGACAACAAGAAGCAAGCAGTAGATTTCTGCAGTTTTTATCCAAGTATAAGTATCATATTTGTATTGCAGCCATTGCAGCTGGTTGTGCAGTTGGTGGTGCATTTGGAGGAGCTGTAGTTTATAAAGTTGTTGCTGGTGGTGCTATTGGTGGAGGTGTAGCTGGAGTTGTAATCGGTAAAGCTGAAAGTGGAACTGTAACTGGAGCTGTTGTTGGAGCTCTTTGTGGAGCTGCTGGTGGTGCTGCTTTTGGTGGAGCTGTTGCTTATGGAGCTGCTGCTGCAAGCTTAGGAGCTTTTGCTAAAGCTGTTGGTGTTGGAGCTGCTGTTGGAGGAACTGTTGGTGGAACTTCTAGCGGAACTGTTAAAGGAGCTGTTAAAGGTGCTGCTGCTGGAGCTGCTGTTGGTGCAGCTGCTTTTTGCGGAGCCGCTCTTGGTGGAGCTGTTCTTGGTGGAGCTGTTGGTGGAGCTGTTAGTGGAGCTGTTGGTGGAGCTGTTGTGGGTGAAACCATTGCTAGTGGAGTTGTTGAATGAGGTGATGTTGGTGGAGCTGTTAATAGAAGTGTTGTTGAGGGTGGAGTTGCTGTTGGTGGAGCTGTTCTTGCTTGAGCAGCTGTTGGAGGAGCTGTTCTTGGTGAAGCATTTCTTGGTAGACCTGTTGGTGGTGATGCTACTGCTGAAGTTGTTAGAACTATTGTTGCATTAACTGTTGTTAATGAGCTTTACAATTACAATGATCATAATAATAATCATTCCAACTGAGTTAATTTGAGTATATTTATTCATATAAAATTAAACTATATATTATGCTGAAACTTAAAGATCAGAAACAAATAAAACATTAATTTGACTCTCCCTGTTGAAGGGAAAACACTTATTTTCAACTTTTATAAAATATGACTGTTTGGATTTCTCAGTGGAACTGCTAGTAGAAATGGCTGAGCTGTAGCAGAATCATGTAATTGGCTGATTTAATTAATCATTTATATAAATACAAATATTATACAACATCTCAATCTGAAAGTAATCTAAGATAGTAATATATGGGAGTATGATATGTAATATGATATTGTTTGTGTTATCTGAGGGTGTGGATCTGTGTCAGGACTGCAGTAATGGCATTTTATTCATTCAAATGCTCCCAGAGATGATCATAAATCTATCTTGTTAGTTTTAAATGCTTTCTTTATAAATTAGAGGGTTGTGTAAAAAGATTATCCTTTCAGTCTCTTCAATGTCATGGGGGATGAATTTATTTTAGGTCTGATAAAGTCAGATTTATTTCTTTAGTTGATTTCTTTTTATCATTATGTGTACTGCCTCCTGATTTTCCAGTTGACTAATTTTGAAAATCAAATACAAATTGAAAAGATATCTCTTGTATGGATTTTGTACTGACTGCAATGTTTTATTTTAAACACAAGGTACATTTAGCATAATTAATGTTGTTGACTTTTAAATGAACACTGCTCAGAATACATATGGTCCCACTCTACAGTTACAGAGGTTTAGATGTTGATGATTTATTGAAAATAATAAAGTCGCCATTATGATGATCAGTGTTTGCTTTAGTTGGGCTCTTGACCCTTGACTTTTTAACATTATTTTTTGAGTGAGGCTTACTACTCCGAATCCGAATAGCGAATCCAAGCACAAACAACACAAAAACACTGTACCCAGGATAAACTCAGACATTATAAAACTCATGAAAGAACGAGACCAAGCTCTAAAAATAACAAATAAAACTAAATCAACTCATGACAGAGGACGATTCACCATGTTGAGAAATAAAGTTGTAAGTTCGTTAAGAAAAGCAAAGGCAGATTTCTTTCTCACTATAATTGAAAAATCAAATGGAAATGCTAAAATAATATGGAACCAGCTTAGAAAAATGACAGGTGATCGCCCCAAAGAACAAAACATTTTAGAAATTAATAGAAATGAACAATTTACAAGGAGTATTCCGGTTATAGCAAAGGCATTCAATTACTATTTTATTGATTCTGTTGCTAAAATAGCAAGCTGTTTTACACCTGAGAACACATACACTCCTTCAATAGATACAAGTCAATCAGTTTACAGTTTAAAAAACATTACAGAATCAGAGGTAGTACAGACTATCAAATCACTAAGACCATCTAGATGTAAAGATATTTTTGGCATGGATACAGTGATGCTCAAGGAGCTCAGTTCAACAGTCACAAGCCCCATTACCAAGATTATTAATCTGTCCATTTCACAAAATATGTTTCCAAGCTCTTGGAAATCAGCTGTTGTTGTTCCCATTTTCAACAAAAAAAGCGGAGATCCTCATTCCATGTCAAATTACAGACCCATCAGCATTTTGCCTACAGTGTCTAAGATTGCTGAGAAAGTGATAGCAAAACAAATTATTAACCATCTAAATACCACACCCTACACTGTTAGACATTTAGAAGAGATTTTACAGTAACTTACTGGCAACAAAGTTACTGTATTTGAGATTTACAGTACAATAACCGCATTTCAGTTTACAGTAACTACATGTTACTGTAATTATATAATACAGTAACATTACTGTAAACCTTGGTTAACAGTGCATTAATCCTAATCCTATTCAATCATTAATTCTTACTGAATTACATTAATTCTTACATTAATTTATCCTACAGAAGTTCTAACATTTAATCCAATCAGACACAATTATTATTAAATATAAAATTCTTTATTTAAAACATTGCAAGTGCTTTAACTTAAACATGTACATGTGTGGAAAAAGTTCACTTTAAAACATCCTAGAATCAAATCTTATTTTCAGAAAATCATGTATAAAAGCAATCAGAGTGCATTCTATGTCACTTATTTTACATTTTATTTACATTTATGCATTTGACAGACGCGTTTATCCAAAGCGTCTTGCATTGCATTCAAGATACGCATTTTACATTTTGTCAGTTCTTGCTTTCCCTGGGAATTGAACCCATGACCTTGCCGTTACTAGCGCCACACTCTATTGTTTGAGCTACAATTTTAAAAACTCTGCAGAAAATAGTTGAAGAATACTGTAACTTTGGTGCAAAATACTCATATACATGAATAAAATATTAACATAAAAAGCAAATGAATTCTGAAAGTATACACAAGTTTCATGTCTGTACCGATCTGTGCCCATTTGATGATTTCAAACAGGAACCAGGATTCTGCTCCATTATGGCAAGAAGAAGTCCCTCTAGATAAGAATTATATAAAGTTAGTCATACAATTTGAGTATACACAAACTTTTTACACTGTTGGAATTTAATCATTATTAAAATAATAATCCCATTACAATTCATCATAATGGTAAAATAGTATATTATGCACAGTTAACACTTTGAGGTACACCTAGCTAAACGTATGCTGTCTAGTCTAATCCAGTCCTGCAATGGCTTCATGAAGATGTGAAATGAAATGTTCAGTTTTTGTTTTAGTTGGTGATTCAATGCTATGAATATTTTGAAGAATGTACTTTGTAGTGATGCTGAACCTGACTGCATATTACAGAGAGGTGTTTCTGTTATTTAGCTTAACAAAATTGATATAAAGTATCAAAGAAAACTGTCAGTACATAATAGTAGCAGCACAAACTACATGCTCCAAAAAAAGTCATATTCCTGAATCACCTCAACACGATTTCACAAACTATTTAATCAAAAACAACAATGTAACCTTTTATTGCAGGATGGATTACATGTATACTGCATTAGCTTTAGTAAGGTATCCTCAAACTTAATGCTGCATTCACATGGGGCGCCAACGTTAACGCTTCTCATTTACTTTGACTTTTTTAACCGGCATGACGCCCTGTGTGAATGCAGCGCAAGTGTCTGTGTACATTACATATCCTATTAAAAAAGTGTCTCACCTAGTCCAAGTTTTTCCATTCAAACTCCATTAGGTGGCGAAGGCAGGATGACACTCTGTTGTTGATTACAGTTGTCTTCCTGTTAACAACTTCTCCAGTCTTCCGACTCACTCCGGTTTTGGTGGTGCATCTTGTTCCCTCCTTAAGAGAAAATTAAGTGAGAGAATAAAGATATTTTAAATTTCATCACCCTTCGTGCCTTTGCTTTAAAATTTTTTGGTAACACTTTAGAATAATGGTCCGTCATTAAACGGATAGTTCACCTAAAAAAAAAAAAAACAACAACAATAAAAAAGTAAATTCTGTCATTTACTCGCCCTCAAGTTGTTCTAAACCTTTTAAAGAATGTTTGTAACCAAGCAATTTTGAGGCACCATTCAGTTCCATAGTAGGAAAAAATTACTATAGAAGTGAATGGTGCCTCAATCTGTTAGGTTACAAACATTCTTCATCTTCTTTTGTGTTCAAAAGAACAAAGAAATGTATTCAGGTTTAGAACAACATGAGCAACATTATTCTAAAGTTTTGCCATGTTTTTTTCATAAATTATATTTCATCTGTCAAAATCATCCAAAAATTGTCCAGGACTGCTTAAATTCCAGAAAATAAAATTATATTCTGTCAATCCTGGACAAACACAGTTTTGGATTATTTTAGTATAACGTTAATATAATTTATGAAAAAATGGCTAGTTACAGCTAAAAAGAAGTGGAAAAACTAAATCATTTTGTGATTCAGTTAAACAGACCTGACTAAAACATACAAGAAAAACATTGAATTAACAGTAATATGTGGAGAAACAAAGAGGGGTAACGTTACTTACCGTTGTAGTTCCAGTGTCACACAGCACAGGCAGGCTCCTGGTATTCTTATCTAAAATGTAAAATAAATCATGTCAATCCAAATGTAAAATTTGATAAAGAAACAAAAAAGACCTTGTTTTTTCTCCAGTGACCAACGTTAACTACACGCTGACAGATAATATCTCATTAGCCAAGTTACTTGACTTAATGTTAATGTAATCTTTGCTTGTTAACGACGTTATTTTCGCAACTAAATTAGCGGCCAATGTTAATTTACTAACTAACTTCGTCCTAATGTAAGCTTAATATGCTCAATAAACAAAACCGTCATTTTATTGGTAAGGTTTATTCAATAAACTCACTAAGTCTTTTTAAAAATAAAACGTTAACGTTACCTCAGTTTTTAGCACCAAAGCTGAAGCAAATGATAACCTAACGTTATCAGTATTGTCCGTGCCGTGAGCTCTCTCCTCGGCTCGGGCAAAATTTACGACGCTGCACTGGTTCCTAATCTAATTCAATAGACTCCTTTTTTTAAATAAAACATTAGGTTTACCTCAGTTTTTAGCACCAAAGCTTAAGCAAATGATAACCTAACGTTATCTAAAGTATGTTGTCCGTGCCGTGCCCGTGAGCTCTCTCCTCGGGCAAAACTTACGACGCTGCACTGGTTCCTAATCTAATTCAATAAACTCATTTTTAAAAAATGAAACATTAGGTTTAAGTTACCTCAGTTTTATCACCAATGCTGACAAGCTAAAATTGGGGTGCAGACAACCGCGGCTAGTTCAAATCACACTTACCTTGCTTGTTTGCCGTTCTCAAGGGGATAAAAAAATCTTCGCAGGGTGTCCGGACACAGCTCATATGTTCTCTGGAACCGTGAGCTCTCTCCTCGGGTGAAACTTTCAACGCTGCACTGATGGTTCCAAATATAAATCTAAAACAAATCCTGTCGATCCCAATTGTGCCAAAGAGGCCGTTGTGGTAAATACAGTATTATACTTTATTTTTTTTAAATACAGGAAATCACTGTATTTGGTGTCTAACGTCACAGAAAATTCCCATGATGCAACGGGAATTACAGTTATTTACTGTAAAGAGAATTTACAGTATTATACTGGGTGATATATAGTAAATAACTGTACAAATTACAGAAATGTCTAACAGTGTACGCTCTCCACCCTATGCAGTTTGGCTTTAGAGCCAATTATTCCACCGAGACTGCCACTTGCTTCCTTACTGAAAACATCAGAGCTTTGTTGGATCGAGGTGGCGTTGTTGGTGCTGTGTTCCTGGATCTCAAGAAGGCTTTTGACACTGTTAATTATAAAATCTTGTTGACAAAATTAGGCAGTTTTAATTTTTCCTCAGAAGCACTTAAATGGATTGAGTCTTACCTCACTGACCGCTCCCAACATGTTAGAGTCCAGTCATTTAAATCAGCGGCCCTCAGTCTGTCCACTGGTCTTCCTCAAGGATCAAATCTAGGACCTTTGTTGTTCTCAATTTATATAAATGACCTCCCGTCTGTCTGTCCTGATGTTTCTGTGCAAATGTATGCTGACGACACCGTAGTCTATGTTCATGGTAGTAATATCTCACAGGTAGCTGAAAAGCTCACTAATTCCATGGTTAAAATCACAGCTTGGTTAAAAAGTACTTGCCTGCTGTTGAATGCATCGAAATCTGTAGCAATGTTTTTCAGCAAGTCGAACAATAACTTCAGTGTTGAGCCCGATGTTTTTGTCTCAGGGGAAAGGCTGCAGATTGTGTCAGACTATAAATATCTGGGGGTTGTAATTGATTCAAAGCTTTCATTTAAAGCTCATGTAAAAATGGTCTGTAATCGAATCAAATTCAACCTCAGTAACTTTAGACACATTCGCCATCAAATGTCCACACAGGCAGCAAAAATGTACATGCACTCTATGATCTTCTCACATATGACTTACTGTTTACCCATTTGGTCACAAGCTAGTGTCACATCTCTGAAACCTCTTCAATCACTTTACAAACGAACTGTAAAAATATTGGATAAGAAACCATGCATTTCTCATCATTGTCCAATATTACAAAAACACATATTATTCAGCTGGGAAAACATGGTAAAATTTGCAGATTTATGTATTTTCTATAAAATTATTCATGGTCTCTCATCCCCTCCTCTATGCCAGTTTGTCAATATTCGAACAGCTGATTATAGCAGAACCAGACGTGCAGCGAGGGGAGATTGCATTATTCCATTTAGGAAAAGTGTATTTGGCCAAACCGCTTTTTTTGTTCGAGCTGCTACTGAGTGGAACCTAACCCCCATATACATCAGAAACGTAACCACATATAGTACATTTAAGATTCAGTTAAAGAAATGGTTAATTGAAAATCAGAGCTGTCAACATTAGCCCAATACTAGACCTGTTTCGCTGCCTCCTGTTTGATTCTTGCGTTGTGTGTATGTCTTCATGTATTTGTCTGCTGTTTGTCTGTTGTTGGTCGGATGTGTTGTATTGTACATCTTAACTTAGTACTTTTAAAATTGTATTGTAATTGTTATATTGTTATGTAAAATGTAACTTTTTTACTCTCTTTTAGGATGACATCTGTCTAGGGACTGCAGGTGAAAAATAGCCTTTTGGCTAACTCTGGCATATTGACAGAAATGTTAATTAATATGCACTGTCCCTGTAAATAAATAAATAAATAAATAAAATAAATAAATCCCACAGGGAAGCCCCGTGCAGCTTGCTACCTGTTAGCAACCCATGCCACGATCCGTTACCGAAACTAGGGACCGGGGAACGATCTCAGGGAGGCCCAGTGCCTCCACCTGATAGCAGAACGTGCTACTCGTAGCACTCCACGCTCACTGTCACAGAGACTGGAAACCGGGAACTCGCCCTCAGGGAGGCCGGGTGAGGCCTACTACCTACTAGCACTCGTGCTAGTCATCCAGTGACTGGCTCCCAGGAACGCCCCCTCAGGGGAGGTCAAGTGAGCCTGCTTACCCCACACCAGGCCCCTAGGGAGGCCTGGTAGGGCCTACCACCTAATAACAGCTCATGCCAGACGTCGAGGGACTAATGCCCAGGAATACCCCCTTGGGGAAGACCGGGCAAGGCCTGCTACTCATAGCAGGCTCTCAGGGAGGCCTGGTGGGGCCTACCACCTGAGCCAAGGTAACCCAAACCGGGATCCTACCCCTCAGGGAGGCCTGGCAGGGCCTACCTCCAAATAGGAGGTCTGCAGATTTTACGAACCCTGCCGTGGTAGAAGAAGGCTGGCTGCTGCACCTGGGCTGACGGTAGCTGTCTGCTGCTGATGAAGAACTGGACATCCATGCTGACGCAGCGCGAGTTCCCTTTCGAAAGGGAACATGGCGGACATTTCTCTAATTTTTAGTGGGAAAAAAAAATCTGTATTTTGAGTTAGTTTCTGCATAAAAATAAGTTTTGATTACATTTCTAGCAATAAATATATATTTTATTTTCATTATTTTCACTCATTGAATGTACATAATCACTCGCTTGCTCGGTGTTGCAAAGATTTTTCAGATCTCTCCAGAAAAATGTGAAACTGTTGCGTTTTGTTTGCTATGGGCGCTGCTATCAACACATGTGAATGTTATCATGATGAAATTATTTATTGGGTTATCATTTTTCCATTATGACATGTTGGAGTATGATTCTCAATTTAATCAGCCAGCATAGTTTTATTTACATTTATTTATTTTTATTTACGCTATTCATGCACAAACAGTAGCCCAACCCCGCCCTTAAACCTGCCCATGTGCTTTATATGATATAAAACACAGACAACGGGCACATTTTATTGAAAAAGTTCAAGTATTCCAACTGTTCCGAGGTCAAACGATTGATTTGTGTGAAGAAAAGACGTGCCCCGGCGACACAATGAAGAAGACACCACAGGCCGGCTGCAGCTAAACCCATAGATATGTATATGTAGATGCCTCATTCGACCGCTCCAGGCACGTCGATGTGCCGCCAAAGGGGTAATCCAGCACCCGGAAAGTGTACCTTCCATAGGGGCGGCCATTGCTAACCAAGCCATCACCTGCTGTTAGCATCCCATTGACTCCCATTCATTTTGGCCTCACTTTGACAGTGAATAACTTTACATCTGAGGCGTTTAAAGACTACATTCGTCCATTGTTTATTTCTAAACAAACACGACAATGTATAAAAGGCTCCATTACCTTGTATCTTACACTATCTTCTAGTCTTCTAGTAGTTGTGCAAATTTTTTACAAAAACAGTTGAAGCTGTTTTTGTAAAAAATAGGCTAACGATTGCATCATAACCACGCGACTCTAGGCGCGCAGTAGATAAATTACCGTATAGACCCAAGGAGAAGCTCGCAGGCAATCTTTTACTGTCTATGAGGCAATCAAGGGGGACGTGGAGGCATAAAGTCCAATAAAGTCAAGGGAGAAGCATGTGGAGAAGCCCATAGAGAGCCAAAAGCAACGGGACAAAATATTTCAACAACGTGATTCAGATTTCACTTTGCACAACTACTAGAAGACTTGCCACTGTCAGACAGGTTGCTCACGTCACATCTACGTCGTCAAGCTCAGTCTGTGGCTGCAGTACATCAGCCATCAGGAAGTGAGTGCTTCTATGTGACTTCATTTTTTCTCTGTGAAGTCTATGGGGTCGCTGTGTCCATTTCTTTTACTGTCTATGCATGCCGCCATAGAAACAGTCACTAATGGGGCATCTACGTATACATTCCTATGGGCCTACCCCTCGGTGTCACTTTATAGACGAACTGGGAACTCCATAGCTTTCAATGGGAAACCTTTGGCAGTATGAGATCGCGCTGAAGAAGTCTCGTTCAGAACACATCGCAATTTTTGGCATCAGTTCACGTGTGCCACATGTTGGTGAGTAGTCATACATTATGTCCTAATGTTTGATATAAAGTATTTTCTGCTTGTTGTTATTGATCAGATTATGTTAAGTCACTGCATTATATCTTTCATCTCCACTCAGGCTTTGTATTTCTTTGCTTTCTAAATCAACACACCTTGCTTATAGGGTGATTAAACACTGTCACATGACGTGCTATAGACCTTTTAAGGTGAACTATGTAAGATATTTGCAGTAAAATATCCAAAAAACCACTAGGCCAGTGTTATATATTTTGTTCAGTTGAGTACTTTGAATATCCCAAATGTTTCCAACTATTTGTAAATTGTGAGAAATTGCTATTTCAACCAAGGAACCAGGACGTGTGAGCTATGCGTGTGAGGGAGTTGCCTGTCAATTGCGTCATATCTGCGTTACCCTCGGTTACCGGTTTTATTTAGCAGAAACGCTGTACTCTCACTGCAGTGTGAACAAGTGTCATAGCAGCCGCTGAGCGAACGGCAGAGTAACGTCATAACATCATCAACACACTCGGATATATCTAATACGATAAACAGAGTTGCGTTACCTCATACTCATGACTGGAAAAGAGGAAGTGGCGCCGGCGACCGTGTCATAATAACAGTCCCACACTTCAATCGCTCCTGCAGCCTTGCTCAGCTCCACAACACTCTGTCCTGCTCTGCTTCATACTACAGTAATGTTAATAATCACATCTATGAACATGATTTATGCCCGAGTCCTATCCTGACTCTTTTCCACCAGCTGTGAGGTGAAGACCACATGTCCCAAGATTCTGCGCTCAAACGTGGTGTCATCAAACTATGACTTTGTTTTGAACAGGCGACCTCTAGCGGACGGCAAAGTTACATAGTGTAGCTTTAAACATATTTCATTTTTTATATCATATTATTCATATTTAATAATAACTGCTAGTGTAGTTCCAATGTGGCATTTGTAGTAGAAGCACAATAAAAACAACACTTGCAATGCTTTTACCACAGTAACCTTAGTTTTAATGTGATGCAGGTGCAGTAAAAGGACATTACCTCATGCTTACCATGCTTTTATCACCGTATTGGTAGTTTTAATGTGATGTTTGTTGTAAATAGACAGTAAACACAACACTTACCATGCTTTAAAGGCCTTTTAATGTTAAATCCAAATATTTTAATCTAATAGTACTTTTTACTGTATATAATGTATGTATTATATATTATGACTTTTTTTCTCTCTTTCTTTTTTTACCTGGAAAGAACAAAAGGGCCTTTCGGACTCAGTCAACCCATTCTCGTACATGGAGAAGTAACGGAGAAGACCGAAAGCAGCAACAGCAAATATTTGCAATGGCAAGTATGTGTTGGTTTGAACTCTTTATCAAGCATTTGTTGTTACTCAAACATATTCTTACAAACCCCTTGGCTCAATCAGTTAGAACATATTTTCAAAGTCTTAATAATTCTCAAGATTTAACAAGTTGTCAAATTCATATGATACTCTTACATATTTGTACATATACTCGTACATAATCCTGCAGCTTTTACTACTACTGCTGCCATCGGCTACTGCCTCAATTCCTGTACATATTTATCATTATTTTTGTAAATCAGTTGCGCGCCTTTTTGGAAAGTAGTCGGATGTCCCTGTAGCGGATTTCGGATACACCACAGGATCAACCCCAAATGACGACAAACACCAGTAATGCCTTTTCTCGGATGTTTACTGCAAGCATGAAATGGGACAGTGTTACAACAATGATCTGTTCTGGTTTCACAATCTCTCTTCAGAATGTTTCACGCAGACTCTGTATTACAGATTGTTTTCTTTACAGTATCTTAAATTGTTCCATTCAATAAAATGCATTACACCAAAGGCACATTTTATATATAGAATTAATATGATTTATGAATACTGAAAATCAATAAAACAATAATAAAATGAACAATAACTCATACCTGCAAGCATGAAATGGGACAGTGTTACAACAATGATCTGTTCTGGTTTCACAATCTGCAAATACATCATTTAGTTAGTACATTGTCCCATTTTCTAATATGCAGGCGACTTACAATACCAAAGTAACAATTCACAGTTTCAG
The DNA here is from genome assembly GCF_949357685.1 of Gobio gobio. Taxonomy (NCBI): domain Eukaryota; kingdom Metazoa; phylum Chordata; class Actinopteri; order Cypriniformes; family Gobionidae; genus Gobio; species Gobio gobio. The sequence goes on from NC_137097.1 coordinate 78,742,783, forward strand.
TGCTTCTCCTTAACACATATAACATGCTTTGAGTCATGAACTACATTACCCAAAATGCACCGCCAATTACTGGCGCGCATTTCACTTTGTGCAGCAAACGATCAACCACTCTCATCATCAAAATGTAATGAAATGAAACTCAAATTAATAAATCAAAGCATTAATAAACATCCTCATACTCATGAGAAGGAACATTCACTGTAACTTCTATTTAATATGCTCTAGGAACATGTTTGAGTTGTCCGTTAACAGAGACACATACCTCTCTTCAGAATGTTTCACGCAGACTGAAGAGTGCGGCACCAGGGGAATATACCATATCAAAGAGAGGGGTATACCACATCAGCAACACAATAGATAATAAAACATTCTTCTAAACAAACACATGCATTACAAGAAAGTAGTGTGATTATAATGTTTGATAAACCCCAATATTAAATGCTGTGTAAAAGAGACGCAATTTCCATTCTACATAAATGTTTTATATACTCCCAACCCCTCCCCCATAATGAAACAATGGATCATCCCTTACCAAGTCTTTCTGCACCTGGTTTTTCTTAACCAAAGTAACAAACAAAGTTTGATGAATTATTTTACACTATTACATCCCACACACTGACAGAAAGTTTATATTAAGTCCAACGTTTTCTTTAAAATTGTAAGAATCGGTTTTGCTGCTAAGACAAAAGCTGAGATCCAAACCCCCGCAATAGAACAATAAAAGTCATTAATCTTGAGAGAACATCTCACAGAAACTGTGACACCCCCCTGATCAAACATTTCACCCCCCTCCCCCTTTTGCCCTCTCCTTGCTCTGTTTTCAAGTCAACAAATGCAGATATACCAATGATGATGTATCTTGTAAACCCATTGTTTTATCCATTTCATGTTTGGTGTCCTTTTAAAAGTCTCAGTGCGAATGGTAAAATGGTCTCAGTTTCACTGCAGTCACTAGTAGTATTAGAAAGATTGAAAACTAATGAGAATTCTGTTCTCCTTCTGAGTGGTCTCTTCAAAGATATCTGATCCTCTCCCCCAAAACCAGGTGTTTGGGTTATAAATATTTGTATATAAACACCTGGTTTTTAAACACACACTTTTGTTCTAGTTGGAGTAGAACAGAGAGGGGGGAACATTCTGTAGCCAGAACCCCCATGTGGTGCTGTGTCAGTGTCTCTGAGGCACTCACACACATTGCTTGTAGTGTGCCAGACATAATGTCTCTTTGAAATTATTTTCATATTACTATTGCGATTGTGTTTATGTTTTTACACTGATCACTTGTGTACCATGGATTCTTGCTTAATTATTTTCTTGTCTGGCCAAAATAAATGTTCATCTTGATTTATCTTGTATAATTCTGAAATCATTATTTTAGTATGGATCAATGTAGACTCCTTTATTACCGCAACATCTAGTGTTATGATAGATCACAACGATGACGGCACGACTGAAGCATGGGCACAGAGTGCGCGATATTCCGATTTCTGACTATCGCTGGATTAGCAAATTGCAGTTCGTAGATATACTAAAATTACACTTTTTGTTGAGTGAGCATTGGGCAACCACTTAAAGGTAAAATATCCACTCTGCATCCTCTGACTAATATCAGAAGTAATCCTTTTGTGTTTGTGAACGCGCGGTCCGGACGCGTCTGTTCTGTGCGATATTGGGTCTCTTGATGAACGAATTTGAAAACTAAGAAGATAATAATAAAATCAACGATCTAAATTAGATCGTATTTAAGGAAAATCAACGATCTAAATTAAATCGCAACTAATCGTAAAATCAGCTGATAAACTCTAAACGTAACACATTTTATGGAGTCACATGAAATTGGAGTCAGATAAAATTATTAATGGAGTCAGATTTAAAACGAGATCTCAATAAATTAAGAGAACTTCACCAAAATGCTGAAAAGGCTTACACGCAGAATTCCTTTTGACCAAGCCATTAGCATCCGGTTTTGGGCTAATGGATGGAAGTTTACACAACTAATAGTAAAATCAGCTGATAAACTCTAAACGTAACACACTTTATAGAGTCACATAAAATTGGAGTCAGATAAAATTATTCATGGAGTCAGATTTAAAACGAGATCTCAATAAATTAAAATAACTTCACCAAAATGCTGAAAAGGCTTACACGCAGAATTCCCTTTTGACCAAGCCGTTAGAATACGTTTTTTGGGGCTAATGGATGGAAGTTTACAAGTTATTACAAATTGGGCCCTGTCTGTTCATGTAATATTAGATGTATCTTCAGACCTCATAACCTACCTCTGTTTGCAAGAGTAGAAATGTTCACATGACATCAGATATTCAATTATTTTGTCATAATCAGATCAATTGCACTGCTGATAACGTCTTGTTTGCATGTAAATCATTTACGTGATCAAAAAATGAAGTGAATAATCAACATTTTTAAACAAATTCAAATGTGCTATTAAAGATATACTTTCAAAAATGGAAATGCACACATATCAGTAAACATATTACATAAATGTATTTAACATTATTATGCAACACTTTTTACAGAAAGAAACACAGTTATGCATGAACTCACAACTTGCATGCAATGTAATGACATTTCCTTTCTTTCTGTCTGTCTTGCAGGAATACTTGCAGATTACTTTTATTTATTTATTTTTATTATTTTTTTTAGATCTCTACAATATCAAACTCAACAGTTCTTTTAAGAGCCAACCCGCACAAGAGCTAATAGACCTTTCTCACAAAAACCGGAAATACATAATCGTTGCGGATCCGGAGTTCCTGTCAAGCGCCAACACATCAGAAAAGCATACCCGGCCAAGAGAAAATGGATCAGCGAGTCTTCACAACTTCACTAATGGATTTGCCAAATAATTACATTTGATGGAAATGAACAATTAGGCCTATTTACATAAGTCTCATAATACGTAGCTATAAAGAACCAGCGTTACGTCTTCCTTGACCAAGATGATATCTTGTTTGTGCGGACATTGGCTACAGTTCAAAATAGTTTAAACATCACGCAGTGTGCACAATTCTATTTTTTAACATACAACATAATACTTTTAATAAAATTATATATGTTTTTATTTTAAAAGACTATAATACTGTATGTTTACAATATAATACAAAATGTTGATTAGCATCACGTTATGTTTTAAAACAAAATAAACATTTGACATTTCCGTCAAACTCCACCATCAACAGGGAAGGAATGAAACGACAGATATAGCTGCTTTTGGGCATAACAAGAACAGCCCGGTAAGCTACAATCACACTTGCTCGTTGCTTGCGCCATTTGTTTACCTGTAGCCCTGTCCTGCGAGGAAGAAGATTATCACAACGATTGCGTATTTCCGGTCGCAAATACGGAAGTTGTGAGAAAGGTCTATAGTGAGTCGCAGCGAATCTTGCCGTAATCAGCCCTTCAAGTTTCTAGAATATTTTAGTATATCAGTATTTACTCATCAAATGCTCCCCGAATCGTATTGTAACTGTCTTAATTTATATGTTTCAAAAACAATAGTAATTGCACATAGAGTAAGTAAGACTTTCTTGTTTTACAGCAGAGAAGAAAGACCAGACTTTATATCGAAGCAAGCTAATCAAGAGGCAAAAACTCCAGTCTCTGAGAACTATGCATGGCCATGGGTGCTTCATAAGCATGGTAAGTTTTGTGCCTTTGTACCTATTTCTTAATTTTTTCCATAAAATTTGTATTGCCATATTTTAACAATTTTACAATGTACAGGCTATCACAAGTGATGCTCTTGAAACAAGTGACAAAAGAGTGTGTTGCCTCATCACTGTAGCATCACTGGCAAAGGCTAGTATAGACCATGCCTTTCTAAAATATATTTTTAAAGATCTGCTGTTTAAAAGGTGGCTGTTGATATGGGTAAAATAGTTTTTGTTCAGTACTTGGCTAATATTATGTGCTGCAATATTATATACATAATGTTTCAATGTGTATATTATATAATGTACTGACTGCTGCTTTGTAAATTTAAATCAGCAATGGGAAACTCTGGCCGTTTTGAGGTGGAGAGTTTACCTCCAAGACTAATCGAGCACGCCTGGAATTTTTAACTAAAGTCTTCAGGTTTACTTATAGATAAGTGGGTTTGGGGTTGGAGCTAAATTTGCAGGACAGTGGACACTGAGGGCCAGAGTAGCCCACCACTGCTTAAATCATGCAGAACATATGCTAACCTGACTGTACATTAAACTTAATTTGAATTGTGTTTTTGTTTTATTTTTAGACCAGGACTGGAGAATGTCTGACTATTGGATGATACAACTTCTTCCTCTGGTTGAGAAAAGGCTACACCACATCAGTGACCACATCATCTGTTTATCAATTATACACTGTAGGGTACAAGTTGTCAAATTCATATGATACTCGTACATATTTGTACATATACTCGTAGTAACGCAGTTTATCTATAACGCCGTTATTCCCATCACTGGTGACCATATCATCTGTTTATCAGTTATACACTGTAGGGTACAAGTGGGCAAACTGTTTAGAAGAAGAAGAACATGATAGAACATGGACATGATAGAGAGAAGAGCAAGAAACCAGTCTAGCTGTGATAATGAATCATTATTTTTCAACACAATATCAAATCTGTTTTCTGTATCATAGTTGACTGGATGGGATTCTGTGGCACTCATTTATGTGGCTTCAGCAGCTGTGAATGGATTACTATGATGTTAATGTATTTTTGAAGACCCATCTTGTTTATCTTGAATCTCATTTGTCTTTATGCTACTGTGTCAACTGTATACTGTATCCTCCAATAAAGAGTTGAGTGATAAAGTATGGTGAAAATTGGGTATTGTGTTTGGAAAGTAAATACACATTTCACAAGTTTATTTAGGTTATCTAATTAATTACCAAGATTATTTTACTTGAGACATAAACATTTTTTATCTGGTCATATTATATTTGGTACAACACTGCACCAAAAAGTTGCATATACTGTACTTGCATGCTGTGACAAGTATGCCAGTTTTCAGTGAAATAAAGGGAAGGATTACAAACACTTCAAGCTTAACTGAAGATGATCCATGTTGATAAATCTGGTACATCTACTACTGCAATAAAAATTAAAGCATGCGCATTACCGATGTCAGGTATGTGAAAATACATGAAATTTCTTTTGCTATTGGTGCATTGTCCTATATTTAATAATAATAGTGAAGTGTACATATATGAATAGTTTTGGATAATTGGATAATTGCAAGTTGTTGCGGGTTCATACATTATATTTATTAGTGTTTATCCATACAAGAAAAAAATAAATATTAATAATAATTATTTTACAACATTTCTTTCAAATATTTCTGTATTTCATCAGATGGTCTCACAATACCCATCAAAACCAAATACAAGCATGATGTTAGAATAGAAAAGAGAAAATACTGATATTTAAATGTGCCTCAAAGTTTGTTGTCCATGATGAGGAGAATAGATCTGTGTATGTTGTACTGCCCTTCCGCCCCCAGGGACCCAGTAGCGACCCCTGGAAGAGTAAAAAAAGCACATTTCAAATGGCTGTTACTCAAAGTCTGGTTAGCGTATCACAGAGAAAATTGGCAGGACAACTGCTTATGCTATGTTTACTAAATAATGTTGGGCACAGTTTTCAGACAGATATGAAAAGCTGGCATAAAGGTTTTCTAAAAGTGCTCACAGTAAAATATCAAATTTCAGCCTGCCCCTCATATATGTCATAAATGTTTACACAATACATATTTAGATATCAAGTTGTCCATTACATGTCATTTACTTAGCATTTATTGTTTCATTATTAAACGTTTTAAACTACATTACCCATATATCTCTGTCATTGTACCAATGCAATAGGAAACATGGCGCTGTAGTTCATTGAAGTGTGCAGGAATTCTTAGGGTTAGGGTTGGGATCTCGGTAAAGGAGTAATATCTCACAACATAGCGACACTTTATAGTTAACTTAATGTATTATTAACGTACTTTGTAATGTGAAATGCCGTTTTATATGGGTTAAAAGATAGTCCAATCACAGCGAGTTCTGCGATAAATTCAAAGCCAATGACAACGCAGCAGAACAGAGGCATCACACTTACTTGTCCACTTACTAAATGATGACATATATATATATATATATATATATATATATATATATATATATATATATATATATATATATATATATATATATATATATAGACAAATGCAGTGCCCAAACTACTCCACAACAGTATAAAGATCAGTTTTACATATATATATAATTATTAAATATACAAAATTCCAGAAATATACATGTATGCAAAAATGATATAAAAGTGAAATAAAATAGTTTACTCATACGACGTGCTGGCTGTTAGTAAGAGCCTCAGCATTTAATAAAAACTGGCTTTGATCGGTTAACTATTTAATATGTTCTTCAATATGTTTCATGCGGTTTCATATGAATGTCAACAATGTTGACCATCAGAAGTTTAATGTCCCAATGCATGCTGGGTGCCAGCATAGAACAAAGCTCCCAGCATGCACTGCAACATTAATAAATTATGTAGCTAAATTATCTTTTTTTGTCACTGTTGAGATTCCTGTGCTGATTTTGTATATCAGTGTGTGTTTAAATTAGGCTGTAACTCTGTTTTATTGTGCATTATTTTTTTTACTGCATACTAACTGATTGCTGCTGTAGTTTCACAGTGGTGGTAGTGTAAAAAAGTATATTAATAATATAACACTTTTGATAAAGGATTGAGCACTGGATGAGATCTGAATCAAGAGACTGTCTGATGCAGTCCCGCCGCTGGCCATCGTGATTCCCTAAGCGTAATTACTTTATGACCATTAAAACACTAACACTATTTTCCATGTAGAAAAACTATATTTAATAAACATGCACAAAAAAAACCTCACCTTCAGTGACAGATTCTCCAGATGCCATTTTTCAGGATTCAGCGGCACATTTTCACTGTCTGACAGGTCTATATTGGGGCAGGGCAACTTGGTCTGCAGTTGCAATGTTGCACAAAGTTTCCCTGATCCCAGGTGTGTGCTCTGATTCAGAAATGGAGGAGGTCAATTGAGGGGAAAGCCCCCAGAGAGAGGACAGAAGTCCAAAAAGAAGTAGAGGAGGATGACTGTCCTTGTCATTTTGGCTGCCAGCTCATCCGCTGTCAAGTCAAATCCGGTCATCTTTATTTATATAGCGCTTTTTACAATGCAGATTGTTTCAAAGCAGCTTCATAGTGTTAAACAGGAAAATAATGCAACAGAATTTGATTCGGCCGTACAGCTGCTCTGGAGAAAATGGTGATGTCATCCGCTCATTTCAATTATCATACAGTGACAATGTAGGCAGATTAGTAATTTAGTTTATATAGTTAATTTAGTTTACTAATTAGATTTATTTGAATATTTAGTGGAAAATTGAGTGTCCCCAACTGAGCAAGCCAAGCCAAAGGCGACAGCTGTGTGAAATACCCATGCAAAACACCAATATAAAGGACATCTGGTCAATAAATAGCCATGCAGATTATGTTAGAGATGTTTTTAAAGGTCATGGACACCAGATAAAGGTACGTTTTCCGTAAGCGGTTTGCACGGTAAACTTACAAAAATAAATAAATCTGGAAGGTTTTTGACTGGCTAAGCAAGGGGTGTATTGATTTGGCCCTGTTGCAGGAGACCCACTTACAGTAAATGACGATGATCACTTTAACCTTAGACATTGGTCATGTTTATTTGTCTTCCATTACTAGTCAGAGGGTAGCTATCATTGTTAATAGAAATGTACCCTTCAAGATTTTAAACTACATTAAGGATTCAAAAGGATCCACTTACATTTTTGAGTTGTCAGAGATTTATAACTTTTTCCCCCATGTAGGATCATATAAAGTTTCTACAACGATGTGTCATGGAATGTGTGTACCAAATTTCTATTACATTTGTGATGCTTTTAAATATATACTGTCCACTGAACTTTTCTCCTGAACTTCACACAACTTTTTGAGTTATGTTTTTGCATCAACAAAATTGAATATAAATATTAGGTATAACTTGACCGACTAAGAAAGTTTAGTTGGAATATTTTTATGAACGTTAGGTGAACTCATAAATGTTAATTTAACCCAATTTGGTTTATTTTCTTCACTGTGAAAAAAAAAATAGTCAACTTAAAAAAAAAACCCACATTTGTTATACCTTCCGACTTCAAATGAATGCCGCAGCAGTGAGGTCCTCTTGAGGCCCCTCCTTGGTACTAACGGCCAACAGAGCTTAAGATCTTGCCGTTAAAGACGGTGCTCCTGGAAGTGGCAGCAATAGTGGCACTTTGGTAGGGAGTTCAGTCCATACGATATTGCATGCATTATGAGATTAATTACGAGCCAGTCAACTTCTATGAGTTTATGAGCTCTATGCTCGCCATATTTGGTAATAATTGTAAACATTGAGCAATTTAATTTAACACTAAGGATGCTGAGTTGATGAAAATGAAGTTAAAAGAATGTTTCAGGAACATTATACTAACCTTAAAAACCTTCCAATAACATTAAGAAAACATTTTAACGTTTCTACAGCAAACACGGAATGTTTGGATAACATTCTAAGAACAAAAATTTGTTATAGTTGGGAAGCCTCTCATCACAGTGAAGTAAAGTTGGACATGATCCGTAACCAAAACTATGTGCTCTCTCTTTAACTTACTGATAATGATAATAATATTATACCTAATGTATTATTTTTTTCAGAATGTGCATAACCATCATTCCCTTTCAGTCATTACACTACGAGTTACGTCAGTTACTGACAAAATGGGGGTTTCGCTTAGAAGCCAATCGCCTTTGAGATCTACAAAACGAGCCAATGGCATGAAAATGCCATGGGTCTGCTGAATTTGCATAATGCAACCCCGCCACACCGCGTGGGTATAAAGGTTGTTGCATTGCAGTCTCACATTATGTTTCTGCTGTAGAGCCGAGTGTTACTTGCCTGAGCTTCTATAACTCTTCAAGACGAGCGACTCTCCAGAGTGTTGGTATGACATAAATAGACCAGCAAAGCGTGCGTGTTCTCCCTGGGTGCTTCAGCATTTCTGCAGAGCAAAACTCCTCTCTAAAAGAGCTGCACGTGGCACATCTTTTTCAAGATGTCTTGAAAAAGACTTGTCTTGTCTACCTACTCGGCTCCTCAGCAAAAGGCTGATTTGATGCAATCACCTGTGTCTCATTTATACCCGCACGGCGTGGCATGAGCACCTGGTGCAATCATTGCATTCCAATGTGCAGTGGCTCATTTAGTTACACTCGAAGTAGATTGGCTCTTATTCGTCGGTACTCCGACGTGGCGTCTCCGTTCCCTCCTTCAGGGAACGAGGGTTACATACATAACCGAGACGTTCACTAATATAGTCCACTTGACAGAGTGAATGAAACAAAGTGAGAGAATTCTGACACTGATGAACACCTGACAAGCAGAATCCCTGAAGGACAGAGAAACAAGAACAGAAAAGAGGACTACAACTGACTTCAGCCACACTGAGTGTGAAACCAGTTTACAAACCAGTTTGTCATTATTAATTTCATACATGTACAAAAGTTCTTGTTGATAATCAACAGAGGTTTAGATGTTTTATTGAACATAATAACGTTTGTAGTCACCATTATGGAGATCAGTGTTTGCTTTTGTTGGGCTCTTGACTCTTTAACATCAGTGACAGTGAGTTTATAAAGCACATGTGTTAGGGCAAGAGAAAGCTAAGAGAGAGTTGATCAGGATGATGCCATAATCATCATGGACTCATTTGATTCATTGATAGCATTCTGTGACTAATCTTTGATTTTATAGGTATTTTAATTTTATATTTGTTGATTATAGCTATCTGTGATTCTAAAGCATGATGTCCATCAATTTTTCAGTGATCTGTTATTTTTTAAGGATTTTGCAGTGCATTAAACTTCATCATCATTTAGACACACTCACAGACATCAACAATCAGCATATGAATCTCAACAATGGTGACCATCAAAAGTTTAATGTCCCAATGCATGCTGGGTGCCAGCATAGAACAAAACTCCCAGCATGCACTGCAACATGAATAAATTATGTAGCTAAATTATCTTTTTTGCCACCATTGTTGAGATTCCTGTGCTGATTTTTTATATCTGTGTGTGTTTAAATCAGGCTGTAACTCTGTTTTATTGTGCATTATTTTTTTACTGCATACTAACCAATTGCTGCTGTAGTTTCACAGTGGTGGTAGTGTAAAAAATTATATTAATAATTGAACACTTTTGATAAAGGATTGAACACTGGATGAGATCTGAATCAAGAGACTGTCTGATGCAGTCCCGCCGCTGGCCGTCATGATTCCCTAAGCATAATTACTTTAAGACCATTAAAACACTAACACTATTTTCCATGCAGAAAAACAATATTTAATAAACATGCAAAAGAAACTCACCTTCAGTGACAAATTCTCCAGATGCCATTTTTCAGGATTCAGCGGCACATTTTCACTGTCTGACAGGTCTATATTGGGGCAGGGCAACTTGGTATGCAGTTGCAATGTTGCACAAAGTTTACCTGATCCCAGGTGTGTGCTCTGATTCAGAAATGGAGGAGGTCAATTGAGGGGAAAGCCCCCAGAGAGAGGACAGAAGTCCAAAAAGAAGTAGAGGAGGATGACTGTCCTTGTCATTTTGGCTGCCAACTCATCCGCTGTCAAGTCAAATCCGGTCATCTTTATTTATATAGCGCTTTTTACAATGCAGATTGTTTCAAAGCAGCTTCACAGTGTTAGACAGGAAAATAATGCAACAGAATGTGATTCGGCCGTACAGCTGCTCTGGAGAAAATGGTGATGTCATCAGCTCATTTCAATTATCATACAGTGACAATGTAGGCAGATAAGTAATTTAGTTTATATAGTTAATTTAGTTTACTAATTAGATTTATTTGAATATTTAGTGGAAAATTGAGTGCCCCCAACTGAGCAAGCCAAGCCAAAGGCGACAGCTGTGTGAAATACCCATGCAAAACACCAATATAAAGGACATCTGGTCAATAAATAGCCATGCAGATTATGTTAGAGATGTTTTTAAAGGTCATGGACACCAGATAAAGGTACGTTTTCCGTAAGCGGTTTGCACGGTAAACTTACAAAAATAAATAAATCTGGAAGGTTTTTGACTGGCTAAGCAAGGGGTGTATTGATTTGGCCCTGTTGCAGGAGACCCACTTACAGTAAATGACAATGAGCACTTTAACCTTAGACATTGGTCATGTTTATTTTTCTTCCATTACTAGAGGGTAGCTATCATTGTTAATAGAATGTACCCTTCAAGATGTTAAACTACATTAAGGATTCAAAAGGATCCACTTACATTTTTGATGCTTTTAAATATATACTGTCAAATGAACTTTTCTCCTGAACTTCACACAACTTTTTGAGTTATGTTTTTGGATCAACTAAGTTGAATATAAATATTAAGTATTTTCAACTTGACCGACTTAGAAAGTTTAGTTGGAATATTTTTATGAAAGTTAGGGAAACTCATAAATGTTAATTTAACCTAATTTGGTTTATTTTCTTCACTGTGAATTTTTATTTTTTTGTCAACTTAAAAAAAAACAACACATTTGTTATACCTGCTGACTTAAAATTTCATTATTTAAAATGGGAATGAAAAAAAAAATCAATCTCAATCATTAAGTTGCAAAAGCAAAAAATATTGAAATCGGAACAAATTTTGAATCTGAGCGGACCCGGTTCCTCAATTCTCCCATTTCCCAGTCTGGGCTTTTCGGCAGGGCAGTCGAGGATTTTGCCCAACAGTTCTCGGCCGCTCAGAAGCAGACTGAGGCAATCAAACACATTCTGCCCCGGCGGCCAGCTGCTGCCTCCACCCAGCCGCCGGCACAGAAGCCTCAGTCTGCTCCCCACCGAGGCCACCCTCCTGCAGCTCCCGTCCCTCCCACCCCGGTCCCAGCAGCAGCCTTCACCCAGGCCGAAGCGCGGAGGACTTTGCAGGAAGGCATCCCCGCCCGTCCCAGCCCGCTAAACGGCAGTCTAAGCGGTGGTCATGAGACGGGTCGGAGGTGATCTTGGTTCTTTCCCAGGAGATGGTAGCAGGGCCACTCCTTCCCCCCATTGGAGGGCCAGGGGAGAATCCTTGGTTTTCGGCAGCACCCTATACATGGTCAAAGAAAGAACTGACACATTCACCTCCGAGCCCCAAGAGGGCGCGGCTGGCAGTCTGCGACGTACAGAATCGCCACTTCCAGCCCCCTCTGTTGCCAGCCCCCTGGCAGACGAGACCCCAGTTGAACACTGGTCTTTGCCTGGTCTCCTCTGTCAGGGTGCAGAATTCGACCCCGCCCACACCTCGGGACGCTCCCACACCTCTCATGTCTGGGCCGGTCATTCCACTTCGCTGCACCATCGTAGGTACGCCTGTGGTTCGCATGACCCCCACTGGTTCAGTTTCTGGGAGCCTGGCTTGCACTTCCCAATCTGTCCAGCTGGCTCGCTCGCACCCTTAGGCTCGGCTATGTGATTCAGTTCGGTTTCCAGTCCAGTTTCGAGGAGTCCGCTATACCATGGTGGGAGGCAATGCCCCTGTCATGCGTGCAGAGATCGCCACCCTACTGGCGAAGGGTGCGGTCGAGATTGTCCCTCCAGCTGAGATGGAGTCCGGCTTCTACAGCCCTTACTTCATTGTACCCAAGAAAACCGGTGGGTTGCGACCAATACTGGACCTGCGTGTCTTGAACCAAACACTTCACAGGCTTCCATTCAAGATGTTAACAGCCAAACACGTTTTCGAATGCGTTCGTCCTTCGGATTGGTTTGCAGCGATCGACCTGAAGGATGCATACTTTCATGTATCTATTCTTCCTTGACACAGACCGTTTCTACGGTTTGCCTTCGAGGGGCAGGCATATCAGTACACGGTTCTCCCATTCAGGTTAGCCCTGTCCCCTTGTGTCTTCACGAAAGTCGTCGAGGCAGCCCTTGTGCCACTCAGGCAACACGGGGTTCGCATCCTGAACTATCTCGACGACTGGCTGACTCTGAGTCACTCTCGAGATCAGGTATGCGAACACAGGAACCTGGTGCTAGCCCGTCTGGGCCTTCGGGTCAACTGGGAAAAGAGCAAACTCTTCTTAGTGCAGAGGATCTCTTTTCTCGTTATGGAAATCGATTCGGTCTGGCCCTTCGGGTCAACTGGGAAAAGAGCAAACTCTTCCCAGTGCAGAGGATCTCTTTTCTCGGTATGGAGACCGACTCGGTCGCTATGTTCGCGCAGCTTACACTTATACTACTTACTAAGTTTCCTGGCATATTGTTGTATCAACAGATGCCTCTGCCACGGGCAGGGGTGCCATGTGCAATGGACATGCTTCCGCTGGCTCCTGGAGAGGACCCCAGCGCCTTTGGCATGTCAATTGCCTTTGAGTTGCTGGCTGTGCGTCTTGCCCTGCACCGCTTTCGAGCACTGCTCAAGGACAAGCACGTACTGGTCCGTTCAGACAACACGACGACAGTAGCGTACATCAACCGACAAGGTGATCTACTCTCCCGTCGGATGTCGCAACTTGCCTGCCACCTCCTCCTATGGAGTCAAAAGCAGCTGAGGTTGCTTCGTGCCGTTCACATCCTGGGGGAACTGAATTGTGTAGCCGATGAGCTGTCACGTTTTCAGCCTGGGGACTCCATCCCCAGACGGTTCAGCTGATCTGGGAACAGTTCAGCGTGGTTGCATTATGCAAATTCCGCAGACCCATGGCATTTTCATGCCATTGGCTCGTTTTGTAGATCTCAAAGGCGATTGGCTTCTAAGCGAAACCCCCATTTCGTCAGTAACTGATGTAACGTCTCCGTTCCCATCCTTCAGGGAACGAGGGTTACATACGTAACCAAGACGTTATCTTATATTTTCTTGGCAATACAAAACTTATATTTGCTTGGCAATGCAGTGTTTTTATGCTCTAACAATGAATAAATCTTTCATTTTTATTTTTAACACCTTCAGTACTCCTGGCTTTGTACACACTTTTACTGCATGCAATACCATGTAAGTGTGTACAGAGTCAGCAGAACTGAAGGTGTTAGAATACAAATGAAAAATGTATTAATTGTTAGAGCATCAAAAACAGTTCAGACAGGACCACTTTGGCAAATTACTTCAGTTTATTGAAACACACATTTATCTTTGGTGGTATGGTTCCTTTATGGGGGTTCTTGCTACATGATTAATAAAACATCCAAGAGCTTTGCATTAACCCCCATGGAACCATCAACTTGAGTGATATACAGATGATTTAAACACTTTAGTAATGTCTCTAAGTGGAACAGTGGTAACGTGTAAACGTGCAGTGAATCCTTGGACGTCTACTGTATCTTGTCTATATACATGGGAACGAATGCCTTCACAACAGCCCAGACATTTTTCACAGATGTGGCAAATGTGATGTGCTCAGTCCCTTACTAGGTAGTATAGTAGTAGTTCACTATGTAGACGACATATTGATAGCTACAGAGGATCCACTTGAGAACCACTTGCAGCTGGTTGATGAAGTGTTACAGATGCTAGGTGACGCAGGCTATAACATGAATAAAGAAAAAGCCCAAATTGCACTAAAGGAGGTGCACTATTTGGGATACACTCTGACGCAAAGTCACAGAGCCTTAACAGACGACAGAAAGAAATGCATTGCCGAACTGCCTCAACCTCATACTTTAAACTCGCTGGAAAATGTATTAAGAACAGAAAACTATTTTCGAGATTTCATCCCTGATTTTGCAAACACCACTGCACCGTTGTATTAGCTTCTAAAAGGGGCAACAAAACTAAGTGATGTCCTTGAAGGGTCTGACAAACACGAACAAGCTTTTAGTGATTTGAAACAGCGTTTGTGCTCCACGCCGGCCCTGGGTTTGCCCAATTTATCAAAAGTTTTCCACATTCAGGTAGACTCACATGAAAACACGTTAAGCAGAGTCTTAGCTCATGAATATGGGGGAAAACTGCGTCCAATCGCGTATTACAGCCAGAAAAAATCTCTGGTTGAGCACGGATTCGACCCATGTACACAGCATGTGCTAGCGGTTTATTGGATGCTAAAAACAACAGGACCCATTGTCGGTTTTCAACCTGTTGTTTAGCCTGACAAGCCAGAGCCACATTAAGATGTTGGGTCTAGGAACACACCATTGGCAGGGCTCAATCCGAAGGGCGGGATAAATGGTTGTCTTTCAGATTCCCTCTGCACGCAATAGGATAGCACTACAACCAACCAGAGCTGACATGTGTAGCTGGTTAAATTTGTTTAAAATGTAATGAACTTCATCAAAACTTATGTTTGTTTAAATATTATCTGGGTCATAATGGTTCAATGTACATAATTATCTCTAGTAGTAACCATTCATGCAGAAATCGTCTTGTGCTGCGTTCCAGTTCATTTTTATTATGCCCTTCACTCGTTAACTTCCCTCCCTTCCCTCATTGCTTACGTTGCATGAGTACCCACTACTGGAGGAACATTTGCAATGGACTGAACTGGAACGTCCTAAGCCCTTGATCACTTCGAATCCACTGTGGAGTTGATTTATTATTTATTTTTTTCCTTTACGAAATTGTTTAAAGCAGCATTCTATATGTTTATAGGTGTATTTGGGTTGTTTTAAATGTTTTAAAAAATAATAAAAATATCATAGAGAGTTGTTTGTGGTGGGGTAAATCAAACGCGATAAGCTGTGACGTCACAATCGTGTTGCATTGTGGTATATGAAGCTGCCTGAAGTGTACATATGAAGTAGACTCGCTCCCTCGGTCAAAATCCAGGGAGCAAGGGTCCGTCCATATAAACTTCCCTTGTCAACTTCACGAAGTGGAACGCACTTCAAAATGGCGGCGGGGATTCTCCCGAGGGGAATTGCTTAGGGAAGTTCGCTAGTGCGTGTCTAAAACTGGAGTGGAACGCAGCATTGTATGGGGCACATGTTGGTGACGCACAATACCTTTTGCGATGTGCGAACAGCGCCATCTTTATGTTTTGTAAAGATGTTATGTTTTATGTTTTGCAACTATTTTTTGAGTAAATTAAAATCTTTAGACGCAAATTTGCTGCTGACTGGGTCAGATGGGCTCTCTCTTGCTCTTCTAACGAGCGTGCTGGTAAAGACATTTTTTAAGTGTTTTAAATGATGTCATCGATTTATTTCGTTAGATAGAGAATGTTTAAACACAATGTAAGGCTGTGATGTCATGAAATTAAATGCAGCGAGTTGCATTTTGAATGTTTTACAGAGAAATGTATTTGCTTACTAGCTTTTCCGTGCTGTACGAAGAGGGTGAAGGGGAGAGACGTGCATTCCAAAAATTAATTGTACTCTGTATTTCTGCAGGTATGTTCGATTGTGTAATATGTTGAGAAATGTTTGAAATGAGTTTGATACATACAAAAAAGAGAGTGAGGCCTGTCTGCAAAAGTGATGTCATTTATATCAAATGTTTTCTTCCATTTTAGTTGTTTAAAATATGTAACTTTTGAAAGTGTCTCTAATTATTGCATCTAATTATTTCACTGCCTACGAACAAGCAATGAGGAAATAATATTTTCCCTTGTATATTATTTCATTTGGCATATAATGGTGAACTGTATTTTGTGTCTTATTATATTTTGAGGTTTTAATTAATTGATATTATGATTGTTTTATGTTTTGCAACTATTTTTTGAGTAAATTAAGATCTTTAGACGCACATTTGCTGCTGACTGGGTCAGATGTGCTCTCTCTCGCTCTTCTAACGAGCGTGCTGCTTTTCCGTGCTGTACGGAGAGAGTGAAGGGGAGAGAAAAAAATTAATTGTGCTCTGTATGTCTGCAGAATAAAACATCATGAGACCTTCCATCTGCATTGTCTTCATTAAGAACCATCACAGTAAACACAACCAGAGTAAAACTGCTACACATGCATCTTGCTAATACTACAACTGACTATCAGCCATTACACACTTATTATTAACCAGTTTGACTTTTTTCTGTCATACATCTACAAAAGCTTTTTTATTGACAATTAACAGAAGTTTAGATGTTAATGTTTTAATGAGAGTTTTGGTGATCGGTGTTTGCTTTAGTTGGGCTCTTGTCCCTTTATATTTTATTAATAGTTTTTCTCTGGATGCTTGTAACACATTATAGCATGAGAAGCTTTGACCTTGGCTGCATTAGCAAAAATAATTATAAGAATGGTTCAATATTATGAATTGAATATTATATTGAGAATTGTGGCATCCCTAATTTTTACACAGTCCAAAGTTCCCTCCACCCTGACCCTCTAATATGGTATTTTGCTTTAAAGTCATGTGGTTTACTAGAAAGAGAGGGCAGATGTCTGACATCTACGTAATATACAGATCTTTTCTGATTGGCTAACATGCATCTTGCATAACACGAGAACAATTATTTAAGCCCACATTGCAGTGGCAAAAGAGTACAGCAAAATAATTCAAGAGCACAAGACACGTCTCTTAGCAGAAAACTCATTTTGATGTTTGGATTCCCAATTCCTTCAGGTTAGATTTTTTTTACATTTACTTGTATTTGTTATTTCACTTTTATTAACCCTCTGAACCCTGAGCTGTTTTCTGGGTCCTGACGGTGTTTTGACATGCCTTGTCATTTGAGCTTATTTCTGTAACGAAACATTTTCATGGCTAAAGTCTGATTACTCTGTATTCAGCACAAAATACAATAATATGTGAGTAGCATGGATGTAAAGGTTTGTAGTTTTGAGAAAATGACGTTTATGCGGGGTTTATGAAAAAAAAAAAAATATTTGCTTCACCTATTAATTCACAATTTAATCCTAAAAAGAATTTTAACGTCAGAAATAAATGTCAATTGTTACACACAAACCATCTAATGCTTGTGTAGCATTATACACTATTGTTCAAAAGTTTGGGGTCAGTAAGAATTTGTTTCAAATTAATAGTTTTATTAATAATTAATACATTTTAATAAATTAATAGTTTTATTTTGCAAGAATGCATTAAATGTGTAAAAAGTTACAAAAGCTTTCTATTTCAGATTAATGCTGTTTTTTTTAACTTTCTGTTCATCAAAGAATCCTGGAAAAAAAAAACATGTTCCCTTTCGTTCAGTCACTACGACGTAACGTTAGTGACTAACGAATGGGGGTTTCGCTTAGAAGCCTATCATCTTCGAGCTTAGAGAAAACGCCCAATGGCGTGCCAATGCCATGGGGCATGCGGAATTTGCATACGTAACTCCGCCTCACCGCGTGAGTATATAAGGAAGTACGAGGCAATATCGCATTGTTTCTGCTTTCGGAGCCAAGAGTACCTACCTCTTCACTCCTACAGCCTTCTGAGACTCTGTCAGCTTCTTCGAGACGAGCAGCTTTCCAGTCGGTGTTGGTGTGACGGCGCGTTCCAGTGATCGCATACTTCCTGCCTGCTGATCTGTGCAGTGGTCCGCCTGACAGCTGGTGTGTGTTTCCCTGGGCGCTTCGGCATCGACTGCAAAGTTTCCTCTCATAAAAGAGCTTGCACGTGACGCGTCCTTTTCAGGATGTTTCGTCCGTGCACTTCTGGGTGCGGTAGATCGCTTTTTTCTTTCGACGGGCACGAGCGCTGTGTGACGTGTTTGGGCTTTCAGGACGCTCAGGCAGCGCTCGTGGATGACTCATGTTCCCTCTGCGGGAACCTGGCCATCTCGGTGTTACGGTCAAGACTCTGTGAGTTCCGTGCTGATGCCGGAACGAGAGTCCCCTCCGTCACCCCCCAATCTGCGGTCTCCTCTGGAGGCGGCACTTTGGCTGGTGACCAGGGTGATCTGAGGGTGACGGTGTGGAACAAAGCTCCGACGCTAGTTCCTCGGCCCACACCCCCCTCTCATGCACCTGACCCGGTCCGTGTTCAGGCGTCTACATCGGGGCCGGCTCCTGCTGTCCCGACTGTGGCGTTTGGCGCGGCGGAAGAGGAAGTGATGTCTATCGCCGCATCACAAGGTGGGCTGGAGTCATCTGAGGATGATGATTCGGCTGTGCTGCCACCTTCGGGTGCGCCAGCATTGCCCGAGTCGGACCCAGAATTGACAGCCATGCTGTCTCGGGCAGCCGCAGCGCTTGGACTGGAGTGGAACCCTCCGCCTCAGCCTGAGCGTTCGCGGTTGGACGATTGGTTTTTGGGGGCGGCGCGCTCGGACGCCCGTCCGACCGCTCCTCCAAATCTTTTCTTTCCCGAGGTGCATGAAGAGATCGCGCGTTCCTGGAAGGCCCCGTTGTCTTCCCGTGAACGTTTGGCGAACTCTTCCGCCTTCACCTCCCTCGATGGAGCCGCGGCTCAAGGGTACACTGGGGTCCCCCCAGTCGAACGTTCTGTTGCGATGCAACTGTGTCCTCAGAGCGCTTCGTCCTGGCGTGGTGACCCTAAGCACCCCTCCAAAGCCTGTAGGTTTTCGTCATCCCTGGTGGCGAAGTCCTATAGAGCTGCGGGGCAGGCCGCTGCTTCTTTGCATACCATGGCAACTCTTCAGGCTTACCAAGCCAAGTTGCTGTGTGATATGCACGAGGGGGGGGCTGACCCAGGACTCAGCAATGAGTTGCGTGCCGCCACAGACCTCGCTCTCCGGGTGACGAAGGTGACCGCACGCTCCCTGGGTCAGGTGATGTCCACAAATGTGGTCCAGGAGCGACACCTATGGCTCACCCTGGCCGATATGCGCGACGCTGAGCGAACCCGTTTCCTCAACGCCCCCATATCCCAGGATGGGCTATTCGGCGGAGCGGTCGAGAGCTTCGCCCAACAGTTCTCGGCCGCTCAGAAGCAGACTGAGGCTATAAAATATATCCTGCCCCGGCGGTCAGCTGCTGCCTCCACCCCACCGCCCGCGCAGGTGCCTCAGCCTGCTCGCCGCCGAAGGCGCCCTCCCGCGGCTCCCTCTACCTCTGCGCCACCCAAGCAGCAGCCTCCACCCGGGCCGCGCAGAGGCAGCCGCAGGAAGGCGTCCCAGTCCGCTCCAGCCTCGCAGCCCGCGAAGAAACGCCAGGCTAAGCGGCGCTCCTGACGCGGACGGCTCAGGGATGGGCAGTTCTTTCCAGGAGACGGCGGCAGGGCCGCTCCTTCCCCCGGTGGAGGGCCGGGGGAGAATCTTTTGTTCAGCTGCTGGCCCCCGGGTCAGCAGCACCCTAATGTGGTTAAAGAAAGAACTGACAACCCCACCCCTGAGCCCCCAGAGATCGGTGACGGCAGTGCGCGCCACCCTCGGGTCTCGCCACTCTCGTCCCTCTCTGTCGCCAGCCCCCTGGCAGAGCAGACCCCAGTGGAACGCGAGTCCTTCCCTGGTCTCCTCTGTCAGGGCGCAGCCGTTAACCGTGCCCCGACCCCGGGACGCCCAACAGCCTCCCCTGTCCGGGCCGGTAACGCTGCCTCGCTTCCCCACCCGGGGTACGTCTGCCGTCCGCATGACCCCGTTGGTGCAGTCTCTGGAAGCCTGGCTTCAGCTTCCGGGGCTGTCCCGCTGGGTTGCCCGGACCATCAGGCTTGGCTACGCGATTCAGTTCGCGCAGGCTCCTCCCCGTTACAGGGGAGTCCGCTATACCGTGACCGGGGCCCATGCCCCCGTCATGCGTGCGGAGATTGCCACTCTACTGGCGAAGGGTGCGATCGAGCCTGTCCCTCCGGCCGAGATGAAGTCGGGGTTCTACAGCCCCTACTTCATTGTACCCAAGAAAACCGGTGGGTTACGACCAATCCTGGACCTTCGTATCTTGAACCGATCCCTTCACCGGCTTCCGTTCAAGATGTTGACTGCGAAACGCCTTTTCGAATGCGTTCGTCCTTACGATTGGTTTGCAGCGATCGACCTGAAGGACGCCTACTTCCATGTCTCCATCCTTCCTCGACACAGACCGTTCCTACGGTTTGCTTTCGAGGGGCGGGCATATCAGTACACAGTTCTCCCATTCGGGCTATCTCTGTCCCCTCGCGTCTTCACGAAGATTGCCGAGGCAGCCCTTGCGCCCCTTCGGCAGCACGGGGTTCGCATCCTGAACTACCTCGACGACTGGCTCATACTAGGCCACTCTCGAGAGCAGGTGTGCGAACACAGAGATTTGGTTCTCCACCACTTAGCCCGTCTGGGCCTTCGGGTCAACTGGGAAAAGAGCAAACTTTGCCCCGTGCAGAGGATCTCTTTTCTCGGTATGGAGATCGACTCGGTCGCCATGTGCGCGCAGCTTACGAGCGAGCGCGCGCAGTCACTGCTGACTTGCCTCCAACAAATCGAGAGCAAGAGTGCGGTTCCACTGAAACTATTTCAGAGGCTCCTGGGGCATATGGCATCTGCAGCCGCGGTAACGCCGCTCAGATTGCTTCATATGAGACCGCTTCAGCACTGGCTTCGCGATCGAGTCCCGAGATGGGACTCCTGGACAGAACCCCAGCGCCTCCTGCATGTCAATTGCCTCGAGTTGCTGGCAGTACGGTTCGCCCTGCACCGCTTCCGAGCGCTGCTGAAGGGTCAACATGTGCTTGTCCGGACAGACAACACGGCCGTAGTAGCGTACATCAACCACCAGGGCGGTCTACGCTCCCGCCGTATGTCTCAACTCGCCCGCCATCTCATCCTATGGAGTCAGAAGCGCCTGAGGTCCCTTCGTGCTGTCCATATTCCGGGAGTCCTGAACCACGCAGCCGACGAGCTCTCGCGGTTTTCGCCTCTCCCGGGAGAATGGAGACTCCATCCCCAGACGGTTCAGCTGATTTGGGAACAGTTCGGCGACGCACAGGTAGATCTGTTTGCCTCCCACGACTCTTCCCACTGCAGCCTGTACTATTCCCTGACCGAGGGCACGCTCGGCACGGATGCACCTACGGTGGTCGCCACCATCACTTCCGCTAGGGCAGAGTCCACTCGGCATGCCTATGCGTTGAAGTGGAACCTCTTCGTCACCTGGTGCTCTTCCCGCCAAGAAGACCCCTGGAAATGCCCGATCGGGTCCGTGCTTGAATTTCTCCAAGAGGGGCTGGAGCGAAGGCTGTCTCCCTCCACCCTCAAGGTATATGTGGCCGCAATATCTGCCCACCACGATCTCTTGGAGAACAAGAAGGTAAGTCAGCACGACCTGGTCATCAGGTTCCTGAGGGGAGCAAGGAGACTGAATCCTCCTCGCTCTCCTCTCGTACCCTCTTGGGACCTCGCAGTAGTGTTAAGTGCTCTGCAGAGACCTCCCTTTGAGCCTTTGCGGTCGGTTGATATTAAGTTCCTGTCTATGAAGACGGCTCTGCTGACCGCATTGGCCTCCGTTAAGAGGGTCGGGGACCTGCAGGCATTTTCGGTTGACGAAGCGTGCCTTGAATTCGGGCCGGCCAACTCTCACGTGATCCTGAGACCCCGGCCTGGATATGTGCCCAAGTTTCCCACCACTCCGTTTAAGGACCAGGTGGTGAACCTGCAAGCGCTGCCTTTGGAGGAGGCAGACCCAGCCTTGGCATTGCTCTGTCCAGTATGCGCCCTCCGCGCTTACGTAGACATGACGCAGTGTTTCAGGACCTCAGACCAGCTCTTTGTCTGTTATGGTGGAGAGCGGAAGGGAAGTGCTCTCTCAAAACAAAGGCTGTCTCACTGGATAGTGGACACCATTGTTTTGGCTTACCAGCAGCAAGGTCGACCATGTCCCCTTGGTGTGAGGGCACACTCCACTAGGAGTGTGGCCTCCTCTTGGGCTTTAGCGCATGGCGCCTCGCTAGCAGACATCTGCAGAGCTGCAGGCTGGGCGACACCCAACACATTCGCCAGATTCTACAATCTCCGAGTGGAGCCAGTGTCCGACTATGTACTCGCCCCCCCGAGGGGCCGGTAATGGACCAGGCTCAGGTGTCTTCGCTTGCTCGCCATTCCACTCCACGGACTGGATACGTGCGATTTTTCCTCAGGTGAGCTCCCCGAGAGCCCTGAGCTCCTCCAGCACTGTCGACGCCGACATCAGTTCAGTCTGCCCTTTCGAGCCCGGACCCTCATGTCCGGCCAGGTGCCCCATGTGCATGGTTCCCCTCCGGCGACCCCCACATGTGTATTTCACCGTAAGCCTCCGCAGTGAGCGGGTTTCTTCCCTTGGCGTGTCCCCGCCACCCCTAGGGTTAAAAATCCACCTTCGGCTGGTACCCTAGAGATCTTCCATATGCAGCCCCTTCCGGCTCATATGTGTCTCTTAAGTCCTCCCCACGGGTAGGCATCTTGGCATTCCCTCACTGGGATATGCTTCCCAGTGTACCTTGGTATTCCTGTGTTAAGTGGGAGTCCTTCGTCCGTATTAGTCTTACGACAGGGTACTCACACTTACGCAGGGCGCTGGAAGACAGCTGAGTGGCGGGATTATATTGGGACCCCCATTCGTTAGTCACTAACGTTACGTCGTAGTGACTGAACGAAAGGGAACGTCACGGTTACGGATGTAACCCTCGTTCCCTGAGGAGGGAACGGAGACGTAACGTCCCGTTGCCACTTCAGTTGTGCTACCTGGAACGCAGGAGTTCAGTCTTGGCTCCTCAAGCAGGTAACATAATGCGATATTGCCTCGTACTTCCTTATATACTCACGCGGTGAGGCGGAGTTACGTATGCAAATTCCGCATGCCCCATGGCATTGGCACGTCATTGGGCGTTTTCTCTAAGCTCGAAGATGATAGGCTTCTAAGCGAAACCCCCATTCGTTAGTCACTAACGTTACGTCTCCGTTCCCTCCTCCTCCCAAATATTTTTAATATTATTTGATTTTTGGTCCATTTATTGAAAGTCTAGGCAAGCAAAAAATTAGAGATCACTTTATATGATAAAGCTTTTAAGCTTTTTCTCAACAATTGTCATTACAATTATCTCACAAATATTTGCTAACTCAATGTATTTTTTACAATGGGGTAATTTTGTTGCAATAGCTTACAAAGCACAAATTGTATTGTGATTTAAAATGGTGAATTGAATTTAACTCTAAAACAGGCAATGTGACCCACGAGTCACATAGTTTTGTTGTCTTTTTTTTGGGGCATAAGAACAATTTTTTTTATTAAATCTTTTTATAATTTATCAAAGCCTGGTCTGTCTCAAGTATGCTGGCCACATGATTTGCTTCAGGTTTTCAGTGATCTATTAGTCAGCCTGATCTAAATCCAACATGGCTGCCAGTGGTGGAGGACATTCAGATTTTGAGGTAAGTAAATATATATTAAACTTTTCTTTTGGAAAAAAAAATTATGATACTGCTAACATTAATTGTGAACATTGTCTTAAGGTGCTGAAGAAAATGTTTTATTCATATGTTGTTCATGTTGTTATTTAGCACGTTACGGTTTTTTTTTTTTTACAAATGATAAAAGTTAAAGGTTAGAGGCCTCTGTGTGAAACAAATATAGTTCACATTGAGGGGACATTGAGGCAGTATACAAAATAAATAAATATCTAATTGATTTATCAAATTGTTAGTGTATTATCTAAAAAATGTGTTTATTTCTTTTTTGCAGCTGGAGGAAGAAAAGGTTTGAGCAGTAGTCAGCAGCCAATGAAAATGCATTCAGAATGCCTGATCAGCTTTCAACTACTTGCAGCTACTTCACAAGGTTTTTTGAAGCTTTTCCAACTTATTGCCGAGCAAACTAATCAGGGCCGGGTTTCCCAATAACGATGTATCTTAGCTCTAAAGAGCATGTTCTACGAGCGAAGTTACGATCACTCGCAGCAATTCCACGTGTGTTTCCCAAAAATGTACTTATCATGAACGCGCGAGAACGCGCTCTAAGTGCTACTTAAGAGTCGCTGTCCATTTGCGAAGTGCTGAAATATAAACTTATATGGAATCGTTTCCTCTGAAGTTTCACCTAATAATTGTCATCTGATGTGGATTAGCAATCAAAACACGTCTATATAAAGCACCTACAGGCTGAGGCACTGACAAAATGGCTGAACAAAAAAAAAACAGGAAAAGATACCTTTCAAAAAGACGAAATAAATATCCTCATTTAATTCAGATGTGTATTTATATATTTTTTTGTTTGTTACCTGCCCTCATAAAAAAATAATAATAAAATCCAGTGATCATAAAGTCAGTTTCCACAAAAATATTAAGCAGCAGAACTGTTTTTTTTATCAACATTGATAATAATGAGAATATTAAAATAAAAAAAAATAATAAAAAAGTGTACAATAAAGTACAATCAAAACCTTATAGTATTATCACAATGCACTTGAATAAAGTTAAAGGTGTAATCTGCCGGTTGTCCTGTAGGTGACCTCATAACTCTGTCTTCTTACGATACACTTAGAGCTTTACGATTACTCCAGAGCACTCGTAGATCTACGATCATTTTCAAGTGCTACTTAAGTTACGATGCTTTTGGGAAACAGACCTTAATATTAAGATCACTCGTACGATCGTTTTTACGATCAACTTAGGCTTACGATGCTTTTGGGAAACGCAGCCCTGTACTCTTGCCAGTTACATGGAACTAGCATCAACAATTAGCGACAATGTGAACGGCTCATGCTTTGTTAAAAATGCAATCATGGAAAATGAGTAATTACTTGTTTAGATGAAATATGTTGTTTACACTGTTTAAAATAACAAGGAATGTCAGAATCACATTTTTTTGCTGCAAATAAACAAAGAAACTATTAAAAAAACTGTCACTCCCCTTTTTGAGAATATACGTAACATTGCACTATACAAATATAATGGTTATGTTAAATGGTTATAATTGAAGAATGTTTTGGAATATAGACATAAGTTTGGTCTTGTTTTAAAAAAATGAAAAACCAACTTCAAAAAATGAAAGTATGAAAAAGTTATGGAAATTTAAATCAAATGTACTTTAAATATTTTATATAAAATATATATTTTACAAAATATTTTTTAATAAAAATTACTATCAAATCAAAGTCATATGTGTACCAATTTGTGTTCCAAATTTTAAGTTGATATCACAAAATGTAAGTTCCCATGAGATTTTTAGTCGCTGTACCAAAAATAGCCACCAAGAGTTGTTTTATGCATTCTCCTGTATCAAATGTATACATTTCAGTCTCAATATCACAAAACAGTTGGCAGATATGGAACCGTGAGACTCAGACCTTTCCGATGATATGCGTTTTGTCAAGATTAGAAAACTTTTTTATTATAAAGTTTTGTAATACAAAACCTGATACCACCCACTAGATGAAATGCTAAAATAATTTAAAGTAAAATTTTTGTGGTAAAGCAAGGTCCGATTTCAATACTGTTTTCACAGGCTGAATCTTGAGTTTGTAAGCTTTTGAATGATATATAATTTGTCAACATTAGATCTGGGGCCTATACCATGAAGCCGGTTTAGCTGGCTAACCAGATATGTTTAAGCTTAGTTTGTGCCAATCCTGGGTTTTAGGTACCATTAAAGTGGTTTGGCTTTTTGCAGTGTTCATGTCCATAGTAACTTACGCTCCACGGCTAACCTGCTCCAGGGCAGGTTATGTTCTGGATAAGAGAGCTCAAACTGAAATTGGACCAATCAGCTGTGAGCACACCTCTGATTCAATAAAGCCACTCCCCTTTTTTCTACTCCAAATTAAAGGTCACTACATAGCGAGTGGTTTATAAAGACTAAAGCGTCTGGCTTTTAACAATGCTTATTTATAATGATAATAATTTTTAATGATTTAGATATAATTTATGTAATTATATCCTTAATCAATTACACATATACTTTTAGTTAATCAATCATTAATAGGCACTGTTGAAATTAATATAAATAGCCTATATAAAGGTCATGCAAATAAGCTTTAAAATCAATAAATAAAGCTATAAAAATTACTAAATGTGAGCTTCAAATCTCTCAATATATCAAATAAACTAACTTCATAACTTTTATTTGCATTGGCGTATTAGGATTTTTCTTTAAGTTGTCCTCTTTTATAGACAGCTCTTTTCTTCTTGCTGTGTAAAATTGTTTAAATGTTTTATATTTTTCAATCATGTGATATTCTGCAGAACAGAGAAATGAATCTCAGTTCCACTGAGCATGTGATTGGCTGTTCACTGCTGATGTCACAGCTAAACTCCTAAACTCAGGATCAAAGCCTGAGTTGACAGAGAAAGCTGATGATCAGCATCATGGGACCAACAAAGCCTGAATAGATTGGTTTGGTTTTGTCAACTCGAAACTAATCCTATAACCCTGAGTTTGTTAAACTACCCTCATGGTACAGGCCCTAGGTAAAGTATAGGATATAATGTTTTAAACATGCAACGGCAAGTGGGCCAGTAACAGTTAACAGATTAATGACTTGGTCCTTTTTTTATACCCTAATCAGGCAACATGAACTGGGAGTCACAACTCATAAAATCCAACATATATCAAATATTTCCCAAATTCTTTTGGATATATTTTACTTAAAGCTACACAGTGTGATATTTTCCCCCATCTAGTGGTGAAAAGGTATATGACCATCCAGTGAATATTAGTTTCTGTTCCTCTCAATTCCGATTTCGTTTCAACTCCTACGGTGGCCGATTTAGTCCAAGATTAACATGTTTCCAGTTCGACCTTGTCCACATTCGACACTGTGCCTGTGTGATATTCTGTGCGCAGTGGGATTGTTGGAACTCAACTGTCCTAATTATTCGGCTAGAAAGAACTGCAGCTAATCCAGAGTGAACTTTGAGGATAGTAATGTTTATTCAGTCATCCAATTGCAAGGCATAAACAGGTTTGCGTGGATATGTACATAAATGTGGTTTCTGTGAGAGAACAAATAAGGATGGTAAATATACATACACAGTTAAGAACTGTATAACTATACTTATAAGTTACATTTGTATAATGTAACCGTAAACCAGAGCTTATTGTACCATATATAGGTGCTAAAGGCAGCTGCATTAAAAGGAGCGGAGCTGCCGCTGCTGATACATATTTCCATCAACATACATTACAAGCAAATATTTTCTATAAACGAATAAACATTGTTGATAACAAAATAACTGAATGATTATTCAAATAGGTGAGCATTACGCTATTGTATGTTGACACAAAAATACTTCTGAGGTGACATCAACTGAATTACGCGATGACACACTCTGAAACACATCTACAATGACAATAACTATTATTACTTACGGAGTTGTTAACGCACAGAAATACCACACAAGGAAAAACAGACTTTTGAGGAATAAACAAGCCAGGAAAACTCCGTATAACTCTGTTACTGGAGCTGCTGAGATGAAAACTCTCTGCGCATGCACCAGACAAGTCTGAACAAGTTGACGCGCACATGCGCGAGGCAAGGAATTTTGTACAGTGCCATCGAGTATTAAAACCGGTTAAAACGCGAAAGGCGAAGCTTGAATTTACGGGTATGTCCCTCTTTGGCTAATGTACTTTCAAGATGGAGGGGCAACATGGTGACCACCGTTAGATCCCATTACCTTATGTATTTTCAATGGCATATTATAAACTTACGAGAATACTTTATTACTTGAAAGAAGTAAATATACATTAATGAGCACATATATTTTTGAAAGAACTAAGTGTTTTTAGCTAAGAACAGACAAAAAAAGTTACACAGTGTAGCTTTAAGTTCAGATGATATAAAAAATAACATGAAATTATTTTTTGCTTATCATTTTCCACTCTTGCCTGTTTAAGGGTTAAAAATACACAAGCAAACAGTAATAAAATAAGAACAAATAAACAAATTACTAACAATAGCACAAATAAATACGATAGAATGAAGATACAAATGAAATAGACTGCTTTGTTTTTTTCAGGTATCTCTAACAGTAGTATTCAGGTAAGAAACTGAATAAAAAACAAGGGGGGCTTGGGCCACCCCTCTGGCCCCGCCCCCGGTCATGTGACACTGAAGCCTGCCATAATGATGGTGAAAATTTTGCTTTGATCACAGGAGTATAGTATGTTGGAGCCATTATATCAAAGTGTAATTTTTGTTAGTGACACTAGAGGCCATACAAGTATTTTGAGTATGTTTAAGTAAGGGGATGATGCAGTTACAGGTACTTTTTGACCGTGCTCTGTTGAGCATACTCGTCAGAAACAGACTTCTAAAAGCCCATGTGTGTCCCTACAAAGTACATTTTCAAAAATATATTCAAATAGAAAAGTTATTTTACATTTCAATACTATTTCACAATATTACTGTTTTTGCTGTATTTTGGATCAAATAAATTAAGCCTTGGTGAGCAGAAGAGACTTTTGAAAAACTTTTGACCGGCAGTGTATATCTTTTTTATTAGTTGCTGATGCAGTAATCATTAATTAATCATCTCTGAGATGAATTGGAGTTGAAAAAAAAAATTGAAAGTACTTTGAAGCTGCAGTCCATACATTTTTGTGTTAAAAATTTGATGAGATGAAAAGAACTCTTGAGGGGAGCATTTCACTAAATATGTGCACTATATTATCTTATATATTTGTTATATTTACTTTACCTGTTAGTAATGTCTTAACCTTTAAATATTGGTGTAATTAAATGTGTAAATGACTACATTTCACTATACTTTTTTTATAATTAGTTTTTTATTATATATTAAAATAAATAGCAACAAATTATAATAATTTGGGCTCTGTTGTTAATTTTAATTATTTCACATACTATAATTAATTTACTATGAATTAATATTTTATTAATGTGCAAAAAAGGGATCTCTGTATATTACAGCATTAGCACAGATAGATATTTGAATTATAATTTAATTTATTTCAAGTGAGAGACACTATTTGTCAATTTTGTTCAGTAACCACTGTTTAATTAAAACAAGGAAAAAGAAGCATTTTTGTTTGGTTTACTCCACACCTCGCAAGCCACTTTGTATTGTTGTTACTGGGCAGACAAACTTGTTATCTGAACACTCAGAATGATTGTACACTGACACTGAGACACATCATCATCTTTGATGAATGAGAAAAAAAAAAAAAATATATATATATATATATATATAATACGGAATACCGAACCTTGACCCGACCTCAAAAGACTAAAACAATATTGACCGTTTGTAAACTGACTAAACATGAGACACACTGGAGAAAATATGATAATTATGAAACCTTATATAAATTATAAGGTTTTAAAGTTAATTGATTACAAAAGATTAGTTATTAGGACTGTCATCATTAACATGTTCGTGTATGAGATATATTGAAGATCCTTAACTTGCTAAAGTAATTTTACATCATAATTTAACAAAGAAACTCACTGACTACATAAATACACACACAGAAACAAGAGGTGGATACCCATCATAACCATTTCAACCAGTGTGCAAACTTGAATGGCTATGATCAGGCCAAACATTCAAGGTTATGTAAACTAATGTGATGCACTTAAGGGTTACATGGGGTTGAATGATCACAGCTGAAGACGTTATTACTATTCACTTCATTCTCTTCACAGAAAGAATGGCACATCTACACACTTCTCTTGCTTTGCTCCTCCTCTTGTGTTCACCGTGGCCGGGCGATGGGAAAACTTTCTTCACTCATCTTGGGACGCTGTGTACTGAAGACTGCAAGCCCGACTTCTTGGGCCAGTACAAGTGCAAGACTATTGATAACGATGGAAAATGTCAGGACATGCACTGTTCTCCTCAGGAAAACATGGACTACCAGGGTAGGCTGTGCCAAGCTGACAGTTTTTGTGGGAAGCATGATGGAACAGACTACTACTGGTGCAGAATTAATATCTTTCATTGGGGATACTGTGGGCTGGTGACGGAAAACAAGAACCATTATGGATCTTCTTCTGGATTGCTGTGTTACGACAGTTGTGGCAAAAGAAATGAAAACTACAATTGGTGCCATACTGCACAGGGATGGGAATACTGTTCGCCATCTGAAAACACTGAATACATGAACAAACAGTGCAAAGAAGACAGTCCATGTGGGAAGAATGAAAAGCAGGACTACTACTGGTGCAACCGTAAGGAGGGAAGCTGGGGTTACTGTGGGCTCGTGGAACCAAAGATGTTGCTCCACCGGTCTATGTATCATTATGTTTGCATAGATGAATGCCAATATTATGAGAGTGGTGATTATTACAGGTGCCACACTGCCACCGGCTGGGACCACTGCTCTCCAGATATAGATGTAACTTATAAAGGCAAACCCTGTCGCTCAGACCACTCCTGTGGCTTACATGGTTCTAGTTACAACTGGTGCTGGACCTCAGACTCAGAATATGATTACTGCGGGCCTGTTGAATCTGCAGAGTGCACTTACATCACCTCTCAACATCGCAACAGGAGAGCCCCACATGACAGAGTACTGATATGCACAAAGAGGGACCGAGGTAACAAGAGAACAACCACCTTTTATGCGGAGCCAGCTCCT
The DNA here is from genome assembly GCF_949357685.1 of Gobio gobio. Taxonomy (NCBI): domain Eukaryota; kingdom Metazoa; phylum Chordata; class Actinopteri; order Cypriniformes; family Gobionidae; genus Gobio; species Gobio gobio. The sequence goes on from NC_137097.1 coordinate 78,774,181, forward strand.
ACTCAAATCACTGATGGCAGTCGATGGAGAAACGAGGCAGAAAACTTAATCAGTCGCTGGGAAAACGAGTACCTGGTGGACCAGGGGCGCTCAGATCTGGTCCCCCCTGATCGAAATGATCAAAACGCTAGAAGAAACCTCCGTATCGACATGCAGGGCATCATCCGCCGTAACAATCAACCCTACTACAACCTACAGATCCAGTTGAACACGATACGGGCGCCTGGTCAAAGCACCACCGTGTCTCAGGTCATCGTGCCGAGGCACGTCCCGCGCCGCTACATCCGCAGAGCCTTCCTGGAGAGCTTCAGGCGCCGAGCTCGGATTTCTATTGAGGTTACAGAAAACGTAAATCAGTGTTAGAGCCATGGGGTGGAAATGTGGAAAGTATTGCAGATGGAATACAGTTGTAACTCTTTTAGCTTTTTTGCTGTACAACACAAATTATTTTCCATGAGAAATGTCTTTAGAACTATCACCATGTAACGTTTATTTGTAATTAGTGCTCAACAGATATGGGCTTTTAATGGCTGATACTGATTATTATGAAATCTAGAGAGTAGAATGGTTGATTATTATAAAAACAGATATTCATAATAATATATTTTTTATCAAATTTTCTTTTATGTTATAAACAACAACAATGAAAACATACGTTGTTTACTTTCTTTGACCTAACTATTGTTAGATTTATGGAAATGACAATGGAAAAGCAGCTCTTTATTTTGAAAAGTTTATTAGCTAAGTGATCACACTTTATAAATATTGTTCAGTTAATCGGCCTATTGGTGTATTACTAATGTGCTACATTTCATCAGACTGTTAAGTGAAATATACCTACACATTTTAAACTCAGATTGTTTTCTGATGCTTTCACGTGTACAAGTATCAGTTCAAACACATTAGCTGGAAATTAATTATCTCGGGTTTCCTAATCTTGATTTGAAGGATCTTCTGACATGAACACACATGTAAATGTAACAGAATTAGGTAAGGGGTGATTGACACTTGCAATCACCTATGAGCAAAGCAGGCTGTCTATTTAGCTGGTTGGTTGCCGCCTGTGGTGCATCACATCTGGCTTTCCCTATTTCTCTTGCGTTGTTGGGCTTGTCAAACTTCATGCAGCGCTGCATTACATTCTGTCAAAATTCCAATTCCAGATATCTATTCTATTAAAATGTAAGATATCTTTCATTCAAAATCTTTAAAGGTATAACAATGTACATTTGTTGATATCAGGAAGTAATTTACTTCTCGTCCAAATACAATTGTAGATATCTTGAATTGGACTTTTGACTAGGCAAGACATAATAAGACATATCTTGAATTATAATTCTTCCTAGTCGAATCTCATTTAAAGATATCTGCAATTTATTTATGGATATCTCAATCTGATTTTAACTAGGAAAACCTTTATTTTGAGATATTTGCAGAATTTCAATATATATCTGAAAGATGTATGCAAATACACCTTTGCTAAGCCCCAAGTTAAACAGTGTATTACCCCTAGGAACTAGGTTTTGGCTCCCTTTAGAAGTTTTGACATGCTCTGAAATTTGTGCTTTTTTCAGTTGCTTATAAACGTATTAATGGCAAAAGTGTCTTTACACAGTATTCAGCACAAACTGGGCTACCATAATATGTGAGCATTTCTGTATGTTTTTTGAAAGAAATGTAATAAAAGGAAGTGACTGAAATAAGGCCGCAAAACATATGTATAATATATAACATAAATGTAAGTGTCCACAAGACTTTTGACTAATGGATGTTGTTGCCTAGAGATTTTGCTTCAAAATTATGTTAAAATTATTGTGCTTACTCATACAAATAAAAAAAATATTGATTACAATTTTGTAAGACGCTTTGTTTACAAATCCCATATGCGAATATAGGCGTGAATTAGCATGAATAATGCTGTGTTTCACAGCTGAGAGGACAAAAGAACCGCATAATGAATGAGCCTTTGAGTCAGTTATTTGAGAGGGAGGTATAAGAAAGAATATGAGGACAAAACAGGACAAAATAAACTACAAAATAATATACTTTTGTAGTTTATTTAGAATAACAATATAAAGTAAGAGGCAAAGGCATTGTCCTTTGTGGGCCAGGATCAGGTCATTTCGTCAGACGAGACGAGACTAAATATATTCGTCAACGTCCTTTTTTTCCATGATGAAGACGAGACGATGACGAGACTGCACCAATGTCCAAAAACGCTGACTAAGACTAAATTAACATGCATTATTGTTGACGAAAAAAGACAAGACTAAAATGTTTTGCATTAAATAAAAACTAAGATAAAATCTCTCTTCATTTTCTCTACTTTTTTATGATGAGAAAATATTCCGAAAGAGTTTGCGCTGTTGTTCAAGTACAGGTCTCATACTCCTGTTGCTGCCAGCCTGTCATCACGCGGGTCACGTGATTCATGGAGCGCTCAATACTTCTAGCGCTGTGTCAATGCATTTGAATGGCTTAAGCGGATACACAACACCTTCACTATAGGCAACAGGTATTTACAGCAATTTCTGGTAAACAGTACAGCATAGTGTGCATTGATTATTACTTCAACCACATTTACCGTATCATTTTATTAGGGAGAGTGGTGGAGATGTAACATTGTTAACATTAATGTTAATGTTTTTACTTACTAATTGGTCACACGTACAGGGAGTGCAGAATTATTAGGCAAATGAGTATTTTGACCACATCATCCTCGTTATGCATGTTGTCTTACTCCAAGCTGTATAGGCTGGAAAGCCTACTACCAATTAAGCATATTAGGTGATGTGCATCTCTGTAATGAGAAGGGGTGTGGTCTAATGACATCAACACCCTATATCAGGTGTGCATAATTATTAGGCAACTTCCTTTCCTTTGGCAAAATGGGTCAAAAGAAGGACTTGACAGGCTCAGAAAAGTCAAAAATAGTGAGATATATTGCAGAGGGATGCAGCAGTCTTAAAATTAGTGATGGGCAGACCGAGGCTTCGTGAAGCACTGAAGCAGTTGAAGCAAATGTGTCATATTGTTTCGAAGCTTCGAATTAATCTGACACCCGTCTCTACGGCGCCATCTAGTGGTCATTTCCATGTGTTGATCTGAAATACCTTGACAATGATCCATGTAAAAAAAAATGTTTTTAACATCTGTCTGACAACTACATGATCTTGGTTTTGTAACCTGTAGCCTCGTCATTGTAAAGAACTATATATATTTTGTTTGTTATACAAAATGAACATTAATAAAATAAATAAAGCCACAATGTGTCACATTTGTCACAAAACATTTTTATTCAAAAATATGAATTGCTCTGCTGTTGAAGGACTCAGCTGACTTCTTTTTTTACATATAATTTCTCCAGCCTTTGAAAAAATCCTCTCACAAGGGACACTTGTTGCTGGCATGCACAAATATTTTTGGATGATGTAAATACATGGATGATGTATTGTTGCAGAAGGCTAGCTGCCTATCACAATACACACATCTCACTTTATTTGGTGCTTCCAAATGGAAATGCTCCCACACCACAGATGTACGGCATCTCTTGCGTGCAGCCTCCATTTTTATATATTTTATTAATATATCTATCTATATATCACCTATGAATCTATATCTATATAATTCTATATATCTAACTTATGCTGTGCTATCTATTTGTCACTATCTAACTTAGCCTATATGAATATGTCACTATATCTATACTATATGTCACTGTCTATACCTATCAGTCAATATATCTAATTTAAATCTAGCCTAAATATCAATAACCAAAGCGCACTATAAATCTCACTGCTATCACAAAATCACTGCTATCACAAAATCTCTCTCCTCTCACAAAAACCCACGAGGTGAAGATGGATTAACTTCACTTTTAAACTGTGGTGAATTAGGTTTATACAGATGTGTGACTGTGTGGCTTGTTCTCGCCCCCTTTAATCAACGCAGTTTCGGAAGGCGCCACCTGATGAAACAGTTCGAAGCTTCATTTAGCCATAGTCACGTGACATGGGTGTTTCGAATCACAGTTCGGAGCAGTGTTTCGAAACATCTGCGCTTCGGGATCTCGGCAAAGCCCCGAAACGTCTGTTTCGCGTCTGCCATCCCTACTTAAAATAGCCAAGCTTCTGAAGCGTGATCATCGAACAATCAAGCGTTTCATTCAAAATAGTCAACAGGGTCGCAAGAAGCGTGTGGAAAAACCAAGGCGCAAAATAACTGCCCGTGAACTGAGAAAAGTCAAGCGTGCAGCTGCCAAGATGCCACTTGCCACCAGTTTGGCCATATTTCAGAGCTGCAACATCACTGGAGTGCCCAAAAGCACAAGGTGTGCAATACTCAGAGACATGGCCAAGGTAAGAAAGGCAGAAAGTCGACCACCACTGAACAAGACACACAAGCTGAAACGTCAAGACTGGGCCAAGAAATATCTCAAGACTGATTTTTCTAAGGTTTTATGGACTGATGAAATGAGAGTGAGTCTTGATGGGCCAGATGGATGGGCCCGTGGCTGGATTGGTAAAGGGCAGAGAGCTCCAGTCCGACTCAGACGCCAGCAAGGTGGAGGTGGAGTACTGGTTTGGGCTGGTATCATCAAAGATGAGCTTGTGGGGCCTTTTCGGGTTGAGGATGGAGTCAAGCTCAACTCCCAGTCCTACTGCCAGTTTCTGGAAGACCCCTTCTTCAAGCAGTGGTACAGGAAGAAGTCTGCATCCTTCAAGAAAAACATGATTTTCATGCAGGACAATGCTCCATCACACGCATCCAAGTACTCCACAGCGTGGCTGGCAAGAAAGGGTATAAAAGAAGAAAATCTAATGATATGGCCTCCTTGTTCACCTGATCTGAACCCCATTGAGAACCTGTGGTCCATCATCAAATGTGCGATTTACAAGGAGGGAAAACAGTACACCTCTCTGAACAGTGTCTGGGAGGCTGTGGTTGCTGCTGCACGCAATGTTGATGGTGAACAGATCAAAACACTGACAGAATCCATGGATGGCAGGCTTTTGAGTGTCCTTGCAAAGAAAGGTGGCTATATTGGTCACTGATTGGTTTTTGTTTGGTTTTTGAATGTCAGAAATGTATATTTGTGAATGTTGAGATGTTATATTGGTTTCAGTGGTAAAAATAAATAATTGAAATGGGTATACATTTGTTTTTTGTTAAGTTGTCAAAAAGTTGTTTTTGTTAAGTCACCTGCACACACAGATATCCCCCTAAAATAGCTAAAACTAAAAACTACTTCCAAAAATATTCAGCTTTGATATTAATGAGTTTTTTGTGTTCATTGAGAACATGGTTGTTGTTTAATTATTAATGTTGTAAAATTAATCCTCAAAAATACAACTTGCCTAATAATTCTGCACTCCCTGTATACTCATTGGTGGTCAAATGTGTCCATACACCTAAACTATTTTTAAAATAAAAAGCCTATATTTTAGTCATATTTATTGAATATTTTTTTTATAGATCTTTTGATACTAAATATTATTTGTGCAATAATTAAGGTCCATTCATGACCCCTTTCTTCTAATATTTGTATTATTTATATTACAATTAGTGTAGTAGTTAAGGTTAAAATAGAGAATTCCAATGAGATTCCAAATTAGAGTCATTTTGTGGCTGGAAAGATAAAATATTTCATCTGTTATGCCATTACCCACTACTAGTGTCCTGTATGGCTCTTTAATCAATATACATGTTGTCTAGTTGCTCAACAAAGTATTGCAGATCATAACTTATTTGTGCTATTTTAAAATGTTAATAATAGTGAATATATAGTAATGAATGCAAGCTAATATAACTTAACCCAAAAAAGTTGAAAATAGTGCTAAAGGGCAAACGTATCTTTCCTTATATGTACAGTAGGCTATATACATGAATCAAGAATGAAATTGACATTTGTGCCCATCGTCTCATAAGCTAATGCTGATTTTAGGCATCTGTGCTGTAAATCAACCAGTTAGCTATGGTGTTGTGGCACATACATTATGCAGGTTATATATATTTTATGCAACTTATTTTGCCACATGATATATTGAGTTTTTTTTTATAACTAAAACTAGACTAAAATGACGAGACTTTTTGTCGACTAAAACTTGACTAACAAAAAAAGATATGTGAATGACTAAATATGACCTAAACTAACAAGGACATTTGGCACAAGACTAAGACTAAAACTAAATTAAAAATAGGTGACAAAATTAACATTAAACAACATAAAAAAAAAAAAAAAAACTTTTTTATAACCGTTGATACTTTTTTTCAGGATTCGTGGATGAATAAATATAGTAATGGCTGATGAAAATTCAGATTTGCATCACAGAAATAAATTATAGTTAACATTATATTAAAATAGAAAACCATTATTTTATTTTGGTCAAATAAATGCAGCAGGGCTGTGCCTTGCGACATATATGTCACACAAAAACATTGGTCTGTGCGATGAATACATTTACCACAGTAGCACGCGTGCGATACAGTTTATCATGTGAGACAGAGCTTGTTTGTGTGAAGTGTTTTGTGCTTGTGTGAGGTTAATCTAGGGCTGTATATTAAATCGAGATCGCGATTTGGCTTTATAAATTATGAAATTGTAATTTTTTAAATAAATAAATGTATGTGCAGGTAAAGCGCAGCACTGTTCAGAGGGGATCGATTGGTTCACAGTAAATGCTGCTCTATCTCTGCAAGCTGTGAGATTGAGTCATTGGCAGTTTAGATGATGTCTTCAGATGTCTGCTGTCCAGTTGCGAACCACTGAGCTGGAGAATATGTGGATGCGTTTTAAACCACAGAGGGGCGCAGGTGAGTTGATATGGACTCGCTTCATCCGCACACTTTCACTTTCGTTTTTGGAAACTTCAAGGTGAAGGTGATAAAATGGCGCACAGTGCAGGTAAGGGAACCTGTTTCTTAAGCCAAACGATCAGTTGTTTAAGATTAAACTATTTTGATGGAGTGCAGTACGTACTGAAGAATGTCAATTCATGCGGAAGCACGTAATTTATACTTTTAACAGGCATACAACTTACAAACGAATTTTAAAACAGCCACTCTGTAATCGTTTCTTTCTGTATTTGTGTGTTGCATTCATCAGTGTTAACATCATGTTCCTTTTCAGACTCTCAAACGTTTCCGGTAGTGAGGAGAAAAAGGAAACGTGAGTGTCAGAATCACGAATTGGTTTTGAGTTTTTTCTTTCGAACTTTTGTAGGCTTTATATTTTTGACCTAGCTATGATTACATTATGATTATTTTTAAGATTAAGTGCTTTTTTACATAAATGTGCCTAGTTTTAATTCGTTCATAATGTTAACCTGATCCACTAACATCTGTGTTTGTGTTTTGCAGTGGAAAGTAGTCCCGATTTCTCTCGCACCACCTGTAAGTAAATTTAAATCAATTAAGCTATTCTGTGGTCCGATTTCTCATTTCAGGGTTTGAAATACCCCATGATGCTTTGCACAAATTATGGGCACACATTTTATTAAACTATAATCGATAAGGTATTGACAATACTGTAAATTGTTGAAAGATTAGCATTATGTACTCAATAATAATCATCCTGGAAAATTAGTTTAACATTTTTAGTTAGTTCTTTTTTCATTATTTATTATCTAGTGTTCACAAAGCGAAATTATTTTCCTGACCCGCCCCCCAATCATTGAACAATAAGAGAAAAAAAATTTATTGAACATTGGGGGGGCATTATTTTATAGAAACAGAACAGTGAAGGAAATTCTAGGTCTAATTTCTAGGAAATAATCATTTTGAACTATTGTATATTTGCAAACATATGTACTTTTATTTGTATGTCTAATATGTCGAAAACGTAAAACATTTATTGTCTCTTCACACTCAATTAAAAACGGCCATATTTCAGGGAAAAGGTAGAGAAGTTTGCATCATGTTACTGTCGATCGTTTGCCATTTCTGTCTCAAAACAGTTGACATGTATTAAATGTTTTGCTTCTTACCTCATGCTCTTTCAACCCGTATTTGATTAGCCATCTCAATCATTTTGACATTGACGAACGCTGTTAGACCGCTAAGGCAGACCAGACTTAAAATGTTAAACCTTTTTGTCATCCTAACAACATACAGAGCACTGCGTACTTTTTAATTATTGGGGGTGGGTGCTTCAGTGGTTCTTCAATGGTTCTTCAGCAGTTCTTTGGGATGACTGAGGTGCTATATAGCACCAAAAGTGGTTCCCCTATGATTACGAGCCAAGAACCACTTTTAATGCCATATAGCACCCTTTGTTTAGAGTGTAGTGTGTACTTCAGTGAATTATTCATGACATATTATTTATCAAAACGTGTGATCAGGGGCATAGCACAAGATTCCAGGCCCTATGCATAGGCAGTCCTGATGGGCCCCCATATTCCACGTTCAAATATATTCCATACTTCTCAAGGGCCCTCTCTCCCCTTGGAGCCCTGGTAATCAGTACTGGTTTTACCCCTAGTCCAACGCCCCTTATCAGATCACACTCACTCAGGAATACAAATGGGAGTGGGGCTGCCACGCGGGGGCGGGCCTAGCTATGGGGTCCCTACTCACTCGACTCTTAGTGAGGTATGCCGGTTTAGATGGTGGTCATCATGACCTTTTTTTTTTTTTTTACTAATTTTGACTATTTGTTTTTCTGGGGTCTTTTTTTCTCTCTCTCTCCCCCACATTTTTTTTCTTCCCTCCCCTAAAGAAATCTCCATAAAAAAACACAAGTTCAATACTATCTGCCCCACAAGGTCCAAGGCATCATCACATCTAGTTGCCACCACAGGTCGACGATGGGATGTGTAGGGATAGCTGTAGGACCGTGAGGTAAGGAACACGTGCAATAAAGTACAAAAACAAAAACACTAAAGGAGGGAGGTGGAGTGGAGGGTGGAGAGAGAGGGAGAGAGGGAGGAGGGAGTGAAGGGGAAGGAAACAAGGAAGAAAAAAAACAAAAAAAAACTTGAAATAATAATGGGTATACCGAGCGGAGGTGGGCGTGCTGTTCTACCCCTGGGGATGTGCGTGGATAGACATACAATATAGAAGGAGATAATCATATCAACATCGATATTGTTGCTGTGTGAGGGATGAGAGGTGAGGGGGCGGGGGGGTAATAAATAAATTGTATTATTTAGTAATAAATTACTAAAAACCCTTTAAAATAAAATCTAACTACTCCCTAAAGACATACTCTAATTACAAGATCTCTCATAAACACACTTTTTGTTTGTTGGTTTGTTTTGTTTTGTTTTTTTCTCTCCTTCATCGCCCACTATATAAGTGTTTGTCTATACTGTTGTTTTTTTGTGTTATGTCTCAATATATGTATTGTGTACAATTTCTGTATGCATTTTCACGAAAAAAAAGGAATACAAATCTCAATCTCAGTCGATATGTTGTGTGTTCCTGTGTCTGATCTGAGGATTATAGATACTAAATATCTGATTTTACTCTTTGCAGTGAGGATTGTTCTGCTGGGGAAGAGTGTGTCAGAAAACAGCCGAGTGGGAAACTTCCTGTTGGGACGAGCAGCGTTTGACAGTGAAGCTCCTCCAGATGTTGTAGAGAGAGTCGGAGGAAGATTGAAGGACAGACACGTGATGGTCATCAACAGTCCTCAGCTGCTCCAGACACATCTGTCACTCCGTCACATCACACAGACAGTGAGAGAGTGTGTGTATCTGTCTGATCCTGGACCTCATGCGTTCATACTCGTACTGCAGTGTGAAGACTTCACTGAGGAGGACATGAGAAGAGTGAACTATATCATGAAAGAATTCAGTGAAGAGGCGATTAAACGCACTATAGTGCTCACGACTGATGAAGAGACACATGAAGCTCAAGGGGCGCCTGTGAAACTGAATGAATTCATTCAACAGTTAACTGCAGAGTGTGGAGGAGGACATCTTCAGCTTGATAATGAAAAAGAGAGATTTTGCTCTGGAATATCCCAGCGGTTAGAGAAGATATTTAGAGAAAACCATGACGATTATATCATATGTGAGCTATATGATGATGCTGAAGAAACACCAGTGGATGAAGAGCAGAGCAGATCTGTAGGTTCAGTCAGAGCAGTGGAGAAAAAAGATTCTCATGTACATGATGATGATGGAAAACACAAAGGCACTCATACAACGATAAAGGAAGAGAAAGGTATTCTTTGAATTTTCCATTAATAGGATCCTAGACTGATCAGCTACAACAATAAAATAATTTTAAATTATTTTATTAAATTAAAATATCCCCGGTGTTGAATTAACACCGCTCTGTGTTCATATGGGAACCACCAGCAGAGTGTTAAAGGTCCCATGGCATGGCATTTTTCTATTATTTTATAATGTTTCCTGAGGTGTACTTATATTGTTAGTATGATTTTTACATCATAAAATGTCATAATTTAGAAATAAAAGGCATTTTTTCTATACTGCTGTTTGCCCTGTGGCTGAATGCCCTGCTTCAAGAGGCGTGTCTGCTGTGAGACTTCAGTAAAAACGCCCACTGTTGTGATTGGCTGACATCTTTGCATTTTAAATGAGCGGAGGGGGCGTGGTTTAACGAGGCACGAGCCTGCCAGAGACGGATGGACCTGAGTTCACTTCTCATCAGTTCTCAGTCTCAGTTCAGGGTGAACTGTTGTAGTTACTAGCATATACTTCAGGTTATTAGTTTATTTCTAGTCGGAGGGGCTGTCACTCATGTCAGAAAGTTAGTAACTTTAGTAAATGATGGATCAGCGCTGACTCGAGACGCGAACCGTTTAGAACGATTCAGTCCGATTTGGTGAACTGATTCGGTTCACTAAAAAGAACAGGTTCAAAAGAATGATTCGTTCGCGAACCGGACATCACTAATGTACCAGAGACGGAGCTCAGCGATCGCTAACAAAGTTATTTATAGTACCTACTGAGTTATGAGAGCGCTGTCAGTCAGCGCGAGTTTATTGTGTTTGTATCTGAGAGTTCTGAATAAACACGAGTCCCAGTCACACCGAGTCCGTCTTCATCATTTTTACCAACTTTGTAACACATGCAATGTACCATTACAGCTGTCGAGATGAACGAGTTAGTAAGTGTTGAGTATAGCATTATTTCTAGATATGTTCCAATCATATGAATAGCGTCAGTGACGCGCATTGAGTAACGTTACACAGCACAAACAAAGACACAACAACAGTAATCGAATGTAATCCAGTTTATTGTGGGGAAAGATGGCTAGCCTAGCCCAGATATGCTCACGCTTACCCCCCATCTGCTTAATCTCACGCCGCGTTTGGTGCCTCCGCTGTGGGCCAGATGCAGTACTGGGGGTCGGGGATGTTGAAGGCCAACGGCCAGTGCAGCCCGAGCTTCGGCGTGTGTGAGGCTGATGTTGAGCAGAAACTCATGACTGTATGCACATTTTAGAACCGGTAGACGCGACGAGGACGTACAAAAACACTGACTCACAAGATAGAAAACACGAAAACACCGTTCTGTCTGGAGAGAGAGAAGCCGCATTGTGTGCACGAATAATAAATAATTAGCTACACATAAGAGATCACTGATCACAGATCAGAAGGAACTGAAAAAAGACTTCTGTTTTCATTTGTACATCCAAACACTGAGAAACTGCCAGCATTCACTCGTTCACAAGGAATGATCTCTCGAGCGTTTGCATGGGCGTGCCAGATTCTCTGGGCTGAGGAAAGGGAGGAAACCGTTTCTGCTTGGACGTCAAAACAGGAGCCTTCAGGATTGGCTAGTCGGGCCTGTCATTTTCTCAAAGGCAGAGAGAGACAGCCAGAACTCGGGTTTACACCGATCAACATTTCTATCCACTTGGGGACAATATTCAGGCTAGGGGAACTCATATTAATGTTGAAATACCTCATAAAATGAAAATTTCATGCCATGGGACCTTTAAAGTAACACTGAAGCAGTGTTAATGAGTTAATGAGATACTTAAGTGACTCATTGAGTGATGATTGTTTGATTATTGAAGACACCTGATGATAATGAGCAGAATCACTGAAGGACAGAGAAACACAAGAACTACAGCTGACTTCAGCCACAGCCTTCCCATATGAACACAGAGCAGTGTAATTCAACACTGGGGAATTTACTAGTTAACCACAGGAAAAACCATGCCATGCTCCTCACTACTATGGCTAAATGTAACCATAGTATTCGATATGAATAGACCAACTTTCTGCCAAACCGCCATTGTTAATAGCCTCAGGGTTAGTGTTACTATATACATCCATGGTAAATGTTTGTAATGCCTATTTTTAAAAACATTAATCTTGCGTTTTTGGAGTTGTGAGATCCAGGGGATCAGCGGCGCTCAGTGCTCATTAAACCCGGCGAGAGCAGCCTTTCCTCGGCTAGTCCTTCGATCTTTGGTGTCTTGAATCTATAATTTGTTGTCTGACAAATTGTTTGACTGAGGGCAAAGAGAAGTTTCAGAACTTTATTGTTGCCTGGACCACATTTATGTGGCTATTAATGTTTAATATATTTTTTTATGAAAATGAAAGAGTGGTGCTTTATGACATATTTCTCCTGGAGCGCCTTGAACGCATGTCTATTTAGGTTCAAGCGCTCGATTTATACGCGCGTCCTATTCGCTCTGGACGCGCGAATGGATTCAAAATGTTCAAGCGTCCAACTAGACGCGTTAGACGTGGTAGACTTGATTTTGACACTCTATTCACGTTTGGTGTGAACGCAATGCAAGGGTGTTGATATGGGGATTTAATTCTAACTTGTTCATTCATGGCCAATGTTTCTTCTGTTTTCCTTGTTGGGAATGTTGAGGCTGTTTCATCTGATTTTAAACTAGTTTAATTACAGAGTGATTTGTGGCTTTTAACAGATATGTGTGTGTCACATAAACATACGTTTCTCACTGGATATTGCAGAGCTGTTTAATAATGGTGTTCAGGAGTTAACACACCTGCTTGCGTTGCGTTTGTCACATGTTTGTTCTGTTTTGTTCAGTTTTCCTGGTCTGTTTTATTTTGTCTTTTGCCTCTAGTTTGTTAATTGGTTTCCGTTCTCTCAGTGCCTGTTTGTCTCCATGGTCACATATTGATTAGAGTCCTCAGTTCAGGTGTGTCTAGTTCGTTTCTCCCTTTGTTTTCTCTGTGTATTTGAATCCTCATGAAGTCAAAGAGGACAATACCAACCCTCATCCAGTCCCATTCTGAAAGCATTTGGGCACTCTAGCTCTAGCTCACCCCATTTGAAATATTTTATTTAATTGTGAGTTTCGGCAAGCAGTTTTTGAGATTTCAGGATTTCCCCATTGAAATAGGTAGGACTTGCCCGTACGAAAATGAACCATGGTTTTACTACAAATAAAACAAAAAAAACATGGTTATTATAGTTAAACCATGGTAACCACAAATAAACCACGGCTTTGCTACTCTACACTGTTAAAAATGTATTGTAATTTTACAGGAAGTTCCTGGCAACTAATTGCCGTAAATTTACAGCACATAATATACAGGATTTGTCCTGTTTTTTAATACAACAAAACACTGTATTTTAGTAAATTCCCTGGTGTTGAATTAACATCGCTCTGTGTTCATATGCAGCAGCGTGTTAAAGTAACACTGAAGCACTGTTAGAGTTAATGAGATACTTAAGTGATTCATTGAGTGATGATTGTTTGATTATTGAAAACATCTGATGATAATGAGCAGAATCACTGAAGGAAAAAGGAACTACAAGCCACAGCCTAAATATTTGAACAAATATATACACAGTTAACCACAATGAATTGCAATTAACTACGAATATATAAGCCAAGTCAGGAGGCTATAGAATATCCTTTTAAGAATTAACTAAAATCCGTTCTGTTTAACGGATCCCTTTGATCCTTATCAACTTTCACTAGGTCTTTTACCCAATTTTCGGGAAGTTTATCCCTCTGGCCACAAAGGACAAACTTTCCGAGTTATGGTATTAATTAAAGCATTCAATGATACTTATAAGAGCTCGTAGCTTAGATCTGACATTAAAGGAACTCATGTTTTGTGAGCAACAACAATGACAATCAAAACGTGGATACAATGGTTTGATTACATACGACTAAATAAAGAATACATGTATATACAGAATAAAGAAAAGTAAAGAGGGAGGATGAGGATGAGGATGAGGAGAGAGGGAAGTAGAATAAAGAAGAGTGTGTTCTGGTCAGAAACTTTCCCAAACATACCCGCTAGAGCCAGCAGGGAGCAATTATCTTCAAACGCATCTAAATTTCGATAGAATTGATACTTGCATGGTTCCTTTGTGTCGTGTAAGGCAAGATGCGTGCGTTGGCGTTTCTCAGAGCGTTCATGCGCTGAAGCTCTCCCTCCGTTTGGTCCTTCCGGAGCGTGGTCGGTCTGCGGGAGATTTAACGGTGTGTAGAAGCGATTGTCTTGGGAGGGAAAGTTCATCTCGTCCACGCTGAGAAGGTTCGCGCAGGGATGTGCGCGCTCTGATGGAGCGCGCCGGTGTCGCGGAGTGCGTCATCTTCAAAGGAAACGATCAGCTTGGCCGGGCCGAGGCCCGCGAGCCACGCTGGGAGGAAACAAAAGTTTGTCTCGTCAGAGTCTTTGCGAGTTCACTAAGCGCTGATGTGCTCGAGTTACTGTCCTTTAAAGTCCACTAACCCATGCCCATCTTCTCTGAGATGACCAATCGTTGGTGTGGATTTGAGGCGGGAAAGTCCCTTTGTTCGGACTTTTATCACTCACTGGAATGTTCTCGCTTGGCAGGTCGAACAAGTAAGGTTTCGCTCCAAAAGGGCTAAGCATACTAACGGTACATCTCATAATCATATATTTTGCACCATTGACTAAGACAGAGAAAGAGGAATCTTTAAACATCAAACATGCCCTGGCTTAAACGCATAAAAGACAGTGTATCTCTTTTACAGAGCCATTTTGAGCATTCAAGAGGGCCTTTACATCACATGAACATAAGGAACATAGGGAGCATGCATATACTTAGGAAATCATCATATATGTAATTTCTGGAATAGTTCAATTATAATAGTTCAGGCAACATAAAAGGGGCTGCCTGTGTGTGTGGAGGTCAGTCCTCGGCCATTCTGCACAGAGAGGTGAGTTAGATCGTCTGGCTGATTAGAACCTGTTTGAAGTCCTCACAGGGTGACAACGGAGCGACCTGCGTTGTCTCTGCCGGTCGTAAAAAGGTGATAGCGGGGCCATTTGGGTCAGTCATTCCGATGGCAACCCTAGAACTCATTTATATGCTAATACTAATTCATAGGCAGAGCTGTGGAAAAGATCTGCCTCTCCGGTGTTTCTCGAACGACCCATCACTTTGATCTCACGTCAAGGGCGACTCCAGATGCTACACATGTGCGTTTGTGTTTTTTGTAACAGTGTTAACAAAGCACATCATTGGTTGCAAAGGAAACCATAAACAAAAATGATCAGGTGATATAGTGTTTATCATCATAAAGACAAATATTTGACTATGCTCATCATTGACCAAAACTGGTTATTTATCGATAAATATACACCAATAATACTTTCTTGCCATATTCTGAATTTAGATTTTTAAATACATTACAAAAACTAAATAGTTTACAATAGATGCACACATACACCAAGAATCAGTATATGAATCTCAACAATGGTGACATACTTAATGCTGCAATGAATGCTGGGACATTAATGTTATACTATGGTGGCTCCCAGCTGCTGCAAGAAGCGTGTCACCATTGTTGAGATTCATATGCGGATTCTTCATGACTCTGTGTGCTTGTCTAAAAATTTTTCTCACAATGCATTTAAAAATGTTTGATCTCTGGCAAGAACACATTGCTTGTGAAATATTAATAATAACAAATCAATTTTGTTTAATGATGACATTAATCAATATCATCTGACCATCTTTGTTTATGGTTTATTTTATAACAAGTTATGTGTTTCAGTAAACTCTGTTACAAAGGCCACAAACTGATATAAAAAAAAGCAAAGAGTCAAACTGCCCAACTAAAGCAAACACTAATCACCATAATGGTGACCAAACATTTAAAATAAAACATCAACATCCTAATAATAATAAACCTCTATAATAACTCTAATAGCCTCTAATAATAAAGCATCCTAATAAACATCTGTTAATTCTCAAAAGGAACTGTAGACAAATTACAGAAATAAAGTCAATCTGGTTTTAAATAAGAGAGATTTCATGTATAGTCAGTTGATTTCATCTAAACCAGTGGCGGAAGTCAGTTGTAGTTCTTCTGTTTCTCTATCCTTCAGTGATTCTGCTCAGTATCATCAGGTGTCTTCAATAATTGAACAATCAATTGATTTAACAACCCAATTAATCACTTAAGTATCTAATTATCTCTAACAGTGCTTCAGTGTTAGTTTAACACCCTGCTGGTGGTTCCCATATGAACACAGAGCGGTGTTAATTCAACACCGGGGAATTTCCTGTGTGGCTGTATAGTAATGCTTCTACAGTGTAGTTACAATAATATTACAGGACTGTCCATAAATTTCCCACCATGCACTTGCATTTACAGCAAAACCATGAATTCAATACGTTGTTGTAAAATTTATCGTAAAATCACTTCAATTGCTAACAGTGTAACCATAGTTTAACCATGGTATTTCCGTTCTCTCAGTGGTAAACTATGTGGTAAAACTGTGGTTATATAAATCGTACTCAAGTAGCCAAAAAAACATGGTTACTACACTTACAAATCACAGCAGTGCATTTTGGGCAGCATCACCGTAAACATAAAAATACAAGAAATGTGTCTAAAGTATTGTGTTCTGTGTTTCTGAAAATATTTTTTGTAATAACTCTCATTCTCATTCTGTTAGCAGGTGTAATATGCAGTGTTGTTGATAATGATGATGATCTCAGGATTGTGCTGCTGGGAAAGACAGGTGTTGGGAAGAGTGCAACGGGAAACACCATCCTGAGAATAAAAGCTTTTAAATCAATCCTGACTTCACGCTCTGTGACCAGAGAGTGTCAGAAAGAAACATCTGAGTTCAACAGAAGACACATCACTGTGATCGACACTCCAGGCCTGTTTGATACTGGAGTTGATAATGTTGAGACCAGGAAGGAGATTGTGAAGTGCGTCTCAATGGGGGCACCTGGACCACATGTGTTTCTGCTGGTGATTCAACTGGGACGATTCACTCAAGAGGAGAAAGATGCCGTGAAGATGATCCAGGAGACCTTTGGAGAGAAATCCAGAATGTACACCATAGTGCTGTTCACCAGAGGAGATGAACTTGGAGAAACAACAATTCAAGATTTCATTGAAGATAATGAAAGTGTGAAGAACCTCGTCCAGCAGTTTGGACAGAGATACCATGTGTTCAATAACAATGAGACTAAAGATCAGACGCAGGTTTCTGAGCTTCTGGATAAGATTGACTGTATGTTGGCAGTAAACAGAGGGAGTTTCTACGACAATGAGATGTTCCAGCTGGTGGAGAAGAACATCAAAGAGGAACAAGAGAGAATAATGAAAGAGAAAGAAGAAGAGAGCAAGAGAAAAGAAGAAGAGCTGAGAGCCAAATATGCAGCTGAAATGGACCAAATGAAGAAAGAAAGAGAGAGAGAAAGACAAGAGATGCAGAATGAACTGAGAAAAAGAGAAGATGAGTTTAAAAATAGAGAGGAAGAGATCAAGAAAGAAACAGATGAGAATCTGCGAAAAGAGCTACAAAGAAAACTGAAAGAGAAGCAGAAAGAATTTGAAATGGAGAATAAAAGAAAAGAAAAGGCTTTAGAAGAAGAACAACAGAACTTCATAAAATACCTGGAGGAAAACCATGAGAAAGAAAAACAAAAACTCCAGAAGAAAATTCAAAGAAAAACAAGAAAACAAGCAGAGCATGAATTTCGTGATAAGCTTGAGAAAGAAGTGGCTAAGGCTTTAGAAGAAGCTGAAGAAAAACACAAGACAGAAATGGAAAAAGCTTTAAAAGAAGCTGAAGAAAAACACAAGACAGAAATGGAAGAAGCTTTAAAAGAAGCTGAAGAACAGCTCCCACACAGTGCAAAGCGTGCTCGTGAGAGAGTGCGAATCACTTCTGATGAAGATTTTTTTTAAATCGTGAAATTAAATGCATTTAAGAGTCAGCAAAAGTTTGGGAAAATAGCAGACTATATCAATGCAAAATGACAAATAGGCCTTATAATTTATATAGCTTCACAAAGAGCTCAAAAGAATACACATGAGCTTAATCTGTTTAAAAGTTTTTTATATTAAAGCTTGCTTTAATAAACATATTTATTTTAATTTGAAAGCAAAGTGTAATTTTAATTGTAAATTAATAAAATAATTATATAATATGAATTATACATAATTGCAATTCATATAATTTAAATATAATAAATAATTAGAAGCAAAAGATGTGCAACTTTGTCTTTTAAATTATTTCCCTCTAAACTGCTTTAATTTGGAGTGAGAGTGTCATGTGTCAGGTTCTTTCTCTTTGCTTCTCACTATCCTTTTCTTCACTCACTCTCCTTCCTGATTGTTTCAGACACACACACACACACACACACACACACACACACACACACACACACACACACACACACACACACACACACACACACACACACACACACACACACACTCGTTCGTTAGGCTCATCTTCTCTCTGTCTACCTGCACCTGTTAGTCATCGCAATCAGCGCCTCGCTGCCTTGCGATGACACCTGTTCCCACTTTTGTTTGAGTGCTTACCCTTTATCTAGTGTTTGTTCATACTGCCTCTTGTTGGATCATTGTTTCATGTCATGCGTTACGACTGCTGCTTTCTTCATTTCAGATTTGCTTTGGAAGTGCTCACCTGGTCTTGTTTGTCTGATACAGCCTTGCGCCTAAGTTTAGTCTGAGTTCTGCATTTGCTGCAAGAGTTCCTTCGCGGTTCTCTGTTCCTGACTGTGATTAATTCTCAAGAACTGCCTCCACCTCTACGGGTGTCCCGATCTCTCACCTCTTCAAGACAGGATCTTCTCAGCTGCCTTCTCAGTGTGTTGCCTTGTTTATATTCTCATTAAAGACTGTTGTTATCCTGTCAACCTCTGCTCTTGGATCCATTCTTTATTGACCCTGACAGAGAGAGGGGGAGTCGCTTTTTCTAACGACCGAGACAAATAAGACACAATTATCTGTTATATGTAACAAATAATCATTAAAATTCACAAGAAGGGCCTCGCTTAACATCTTACCAAGATAAGATGGTTTATTTCTCTAAAAAATGGTCACATGGCAATAACTATCCCTTAAACAGACATTCCTGCATTAATTTATAGACAAACTGATCTATAAATGAACATGCTTTCATTGTGTGAATGATTATTAATATCTTGTGTAGTGTCTCTACTATGGCATATTGTTTATATGCCTGTTTTATGATAGAACCAGCAGTTAATGAAACCTCAACTATACCTTGTTTGGTGTCTACGGTGTTGTACTTCTGCACTGTAAAAAATGGCTGTGAAATCTACAGTTATTTACTGTCGATTTCACAGTAACAGTACTGTAAACAAGTTTTACAGTAGAATATTGTAAAGTTTAAACTAAGACCGTAAAAAACACAGTAGTCCAATAATTACAGTTGAAATCACAGTATTCAAGGCATTACTGTAAAAAAATCACAATTTAGCCACTATAGTACTGTAAATAGTAAAGTAAACTACTGTAATTTTCCTTTTGTTTCATATCTTTCTTTGTACCCCTTTCACATGGACAGCCCCAGATTATTGTTGTTCAGAATTCATTACCGGAATATGATATAAATACTCGATGTTGAGCTTTAAGTAAAAGTGTAATATTAATAAATTAAAATGTGTCTTGCAACTTGTACTCTGATACTGCTGGAGCTTTCTATTCCATACAATATTTTTTTTTTTTAAAGAATTCACATAAGATTCCAAGAATATTTTTTGTTTGTTTGTTTTGTGACTGTAAATGGGTGTTTGGGAGTAAATGGGTGTTAACAGGGCAATAAAATATTTGATAAGCCTTATCTTAAACTTCTCCAAAGTCTCCCCTGACATAACAATATAGGCTTCATAAACGCATAATTTTTCAGATTTTTAATTAAGCATGACCATTGGTTATAAGTTGCAATAGTATATTCACATAATTATGTATATTAGTATTAAAATATTAATATATGTATACATTTAATAAATATATTCTTAATATTTTTGTTTTTATTTTTGAGCTTATATATCTCAATATTAATAACATCTGATTAATTTTGAACTTGAGCCAAAACTCTCAAGCATTCTAAATAAATGTTGGTAGGCTAATGTGTTTATTCAGAATGACTTATGAGCAGCAACCCTTTTTATTTTAGGTAGGCTATGTCATGTGCATTACTTGCCAAAATTGGGGCTGTCTGGTTAACTCATAAATACGTACCATGGGATTTTTATTTTACAAACACCAGTGTTATATATTTTTTCTTCGGAAGCAGGAGAGATAAACGTGCAAGTTTCCAGAGCTGTTTCTGAGCTGCAGGCAGGGCGAAATCAAAGCGCCGGCAGAGTGGGCGGGGTTTACCCAGTGAGTCTAGAAAGATCTAGAATCTGTGGGAAAAAGCGCGAAAGAAGCAGCATTTGTATTTGAATTTGTGACTCGTCGTCAGTGACAGAAAAGCTCCGTTAATGCTTAAATTTACATTTCTTTACACACAGCTTTGTCTTGTGGTTGTATTTATTTAGTTTTTGTTGATTTCTTTAACTTTTTGCCTGAGAAATTCGTCGAAACGTTTCCGTGAGAGCTCCGACGGAGACGTTGTTAAGCTCTGTTAATAACAGACTATTATTTAAATTTACGTTTCTTTATACACGGCTTTGTCTTGTGGTTGTAAAGTTATTTGTTTTATTTTCGTCTTCGTGTTGATATCTTTCACTTTTTGCCTGAGAGGAATTCAGCTAAAACATTTAACGTTAACGGCTTCGACGGAGAAGTTTTCACAGCCTTTAACGCACCCGTGGCCTCTGCCGGAGTTTCCATCTTGGAATCGCGGATCCTTCACCAACTGCTTATCCAGAAAATCAGTAAGTAACTTTACCATCACTACTAGGAGCAAAAAGTAGTGAGAAAAAGCAAAAAACTAGGAGTGGAAAGCAACATGTATAATGTTACAGCTAGCGCTAGGAGTATAACCAGTTAACTTTCCATCAAAATGAATTACTCTTGCAAGCACTGTAATTTCACCACAGCGTCAATTACTGCATTTGTTCGTCATTTGAGCATACACAGAAATCTAGCTAACTTTAGATTTCCATGTGGTGTAGCAAAATGCTTTGCCACTTTTGTGACGCGTGGTGCCGTTCAAAGCCACATGTACCGCTTTCACAAGAAGACAGCTAAACCAGGACCTAAAAGAAAAATTGATGGAGTTGATTTGGCTTGCTCTGTTGAAGGTTGTAACTATGTGTCAGCAAATTTTCCAAGCTTACATGAACATCTTCATGGGCATATTAAAGATGGCACAAAAGTGTCATGCCCTTATATTAATTGTTTAAAACATTTCAGTGTCCGTTCAACCTTTGCCTCGCACTTAAATCGGAAACACAAGAGTATATCTAGTTATCCACGTATTAGCCAAAGTTCTACCAGTGCTAGTACTAACATCACCTGTGCCTCCATGTCATCAGACAGTGAACTTGATCACACTTTTGAGACCACTTTTGACGATGACAATGACAACACAAATGGTGAAGTGGACACAGATGATTTTATGAACAATCTGGCCATGTTTTATCTCCGAATGCAGGCTAAAATGCTGTTACCAGCCAGTACAATTCAGACCTTAATAGAGGAAATACAAGAGGTACACAACACTGGTTTGACTCATCTATTGTCTAGGATGCATGAAGAGTTGACAAATCTGAATGTGCCTGAAAGTGATATTAAGAGGCTCCTTGATAATCTCTCAAAAGATAACCTACTGAAAATGTGCAATGAAGGAGTGTTTAGAACAGATCAAACCCGTAAAACCTTCTTTAAGAGCAAATTTTGCTATGTTGAGCCAGTCAAGACTTATTTGGGCATTGATGCTAAAGGCAAAGAGAGGTTCTACCAGTACGTGCCCATCAAGGATACAATAAAATCACTCCTCTCTCAGAACTCTGTTAAAGAGCAGTATGCCCAAGCTAAAGCTGACACAGAAACAAATCCTGATGTTCTGGAAGATGTGAGAGATGGTAGAAACTTTAAAGAGAATATACTTTTACGAGATTCACCATCTTCATTGTCTCTCATCTTGTATCAGGATTCTTTCGAAGTTGCGAACCCACTGGGCTCAGGCAGAAAAAAACACAAAATACTGGCCATGTACATGACACTTGCAGAGATTGCACCACACAACAGGTCTTCCATTGATCCAATGCAACTTGTTATGTTGTGCAGAGAGGAGGATTTCCAATTTTTTGGACAAGAAAAAGTGTTCTCCACTTTAGTCAGTGACTTGAAAGAAATGGAGCAAAATGGAATTGAATATGGCGCTGAGGAGAAAATAAAAGGCTCTGTGATTGCCATTACTGGAGATAATCTGGGGTCACACAGTATTGGCGGGTTTACTGAAAACTTCAGTAAAAGCACCCATTTTTGCCGGTACTGTGTCATCGACAGAGTGTCTTTTCAAACAGATCCCTGCAAATCTGGTCCTAAAAGAACCATAGAGAGTTACAAAAACAGTGTGGAAGACCTGGTAGACCAGGAAATGAACAGTGGAGTAAAGTTTGACTCAATTTTCAATCTGTTGAAATATTTTCATGTTTGCCAGCCAGGGCTCCCTCCATGCCTGGGTCATGACCTGTTTGAAGGGGTTGTTTCATTTGATCTTGCTATGTACATTAAGCACTTAGTGACAGTGGGCAAACACTTCACCTATGGTCAACTGAATCGGACTATATCACAGTTCACATACCTAGGCAGTGATGCAAATAACAAGCCATGTGAGGTTAAAACTAATGCGGAGAAGCTGGGAGGGCATGCTGCTCAAAACTGGTGCCTCTTACGTCTCTTTCCTATTCTGGTTGGAGACCGAATCAAAAATCCACTTGATGATGAGGTGTGGCAGTTGTGTTTAAAGCTCAGAGAAATTGTGGATTTGATATGTGCACCCAAGATCCATACCAACCAAGTAGCATACCTTAAGATTCTCATTGAGGAATACATCCAGCTAAGAACTGCCACATTCCCAGAAAAGACACTTAAACCCAAACACCACTATCTTGTCCATTACCCAGAACTCATTCTTCAGTTTGGTCCCCTCATTAGGTTGTGGACATTGCGCTTTGAAAGCAAGCACTCATATTTTAAGCAGTGTGCAAGGAAACTGCATAACTTTAAAAACCTCTGCAGTACCTTAGCAGAAAGACACCAGTTGCTACAAGCATATTTACATGCTGGTAACTTGTTTCCTCCAACTCTTCAAATGGGCCAACCAAGTAAATTCGATGACCAACTGTACCAGATTGGCATTCAGAGAGCTGTCAGTCTCAAGGGTCTCCGCCCAGAAACCACTACTGAAACACCCTCTGTCACTTTCAAAGGCACTCTGTACAAAAGAGGCATGACTGTTGTAGTGGACCAAAATGACACAGGGTATCTACTTGGGAAAATACTGTTGATACTGGTAAACGAGGCAAACGTGCATTTTGTTGTCCAGCAGTATCAGTCTGTGCCTGTTGTGGATCTTGGTGTTTATTGCTTACAAAGCAACTCAGAAGCACAGTATCAGTGTTTGACTGTAGAGAAGCTTGCAGATTATTACCCTCTTTCTGTATATAATCAATTTGGTCTTAATCTTGTTGCTCTGCATCATTCTGTGTTTCAGAAGAATGAGTAATGGACTCCATTGAGAAGGCAATACAGGCAGTGCTACCACAGTTAGATGAAGCAAAGCTTCAAACTTTAGTCAATGAGTTGGTGAAAGTAGGTGTTGAAGGACCAGATGATCTGCAGTTTATTCAAGAAGATGACATCAAACATCTGCTCACACCCATTCAGTGCAGAAAAATTATTCATTCCTTGAAAGGTGAGATTAGTTGTTCTAATTAACATATATTAGTTGATCCGCTACAATTAAAACTAAATAAATCAGCAATCATTCAATCATAATTTTGTAAAAAAAATAAAAAAATAAAAAAAAATCAAAATTCTCTGATTTCAGCTTATATGTGGATGTTAGTGTATACCTTGTCCAAGATTCTGTCCCCTTTGGTCAGGCAGGTGACATGTTGATAGAACTTGAGGAGTACAGATTGAGGTTGGAATTATTCAAATCCCACACTACAATACATGCCCTTCTGGGTGTGCAGTTTTGCTAATGGCAGCATATAAAGCCAAATTTGCTTTAAAAAAAAGATGGTATATCCGGGAAAAATAAAAACTATATTCATGCCTCTGCTATGCTGTCTCTACTAGATACAGTTATTCCACACAAAACTACAGACCCACAGCTTTCCAAAGAGCCCAATCACTTGATTATAGGCCCAAGTATGTAAGAACAGTGCAATACAGTATAGAAAGACAGTGGTTGCATTGCAATTGAAAACCGCATATAAGATATTTCACATATTCCCCCATCCATGCAGATCACATAGTCATGCATTGCATTTGCTCTTTTTTTTAAACGCATTGATTTTAATATACACCTGCAATGCGGCTGAAAAAAGCACATCATCAAAAATATTTCAATGTTAACATGTAAAATAATTTTCTTGTTTGTTCTAACCATCAGTTGACCTCAAATCACCCATCTAGGCTGATTAGTAATTGAGATAAAGCCATGGCAACCAATTTTTAAATGACCCTTTTCCCAAGGTCAGATTTAAATAGATTTTAGTCTGTTATTTAGTATTTTTTACAGTTAGTATATTTGAACTGTACCAGAATCCATAAAAAAAAAAAAAATTATTTAAATTTTGTTGGTTTAACCCTATATTGACCCACCTATAAGGACCTAACAGCCACCATTTTGTTTTTTGTTTTAAAAAGTTTTAGTTTAAGTACATCTGATACTATTGTAAACCACTAAAACCTTTTGTTAGATTTTTTTTTAGGGTCAAACCTTATTTTCACCTGACTATTCTGTTCTTTCATTCATACGTGTGTAATGCAGGTCCTTCCAATCCCCAGCTGAGCCCTTCATCATCTGAGCCACTGCCAGTTGCCTCTTCCAGCACATGCCCCATATCATCTATCAGTCCCATCTCTGCATGGGTGAACAGTTTTGAGGTGCCATGGAACAAAGTGAGGCTGACTCTTAGAAGAGCAGTAGATGCTGGTGAGAGGCCAGCTCTGGATGACCGCAGACACTTGATAAAAGTCACTGTTGATGCGATGAGAGAGCGTTCCTTGAACCCTACTCGCAGAGAGTGCGTGGTAGTGGCTAAAGCTATAACTGAAAAATATCCAAATAGCTTTTTAGACAAAAATGAAGAGGGGGAGCTAATTGGATGTGGGTATTTCAGCATTACTAATCAGCTCAAAACCAGAGTAGAATATTTGAATCGAGGCAACTCTCTTTCCCGTCTGAGGAAGCACAAACGCACCCAGAGAGATGATGAAGATGATGATAATGACCAGCCAGCAGTAGCTACATGTGCAAGAATCGACAGTTATGGGTGTGTTCGTTGGCAGCCAGAGGACTATCCAGATGGGGAAACATCAGCATCATTAGAGGAAAAGAAGCTTGAGATGATGGATATATTCAGCCGAGAGGGACTCAAGGGCGCTGAGAGAGGAAGGGTAGAAGACCTAATGGCAATCACTTATGCCAAACAGCGGGAATACATCAACGCAAATCCTTCCCCAAGCATTCTGGATGTGGGTAAAGAGTGGCCATTTCTCTTTTCACAGAAGTTTTTATTGTCACACTTCACCACTCTCACCAATGTTGAACTATACACAAGACTGAATGAAGATATGGACAAAAAGGGTAAAAGACTCCTGGATTTCTTCAGTAGTCAGATTACAAAGTGGAGGAAAGAAGTTAGAGCTGTTCTGAAGGAAGCCATAAAGAAGGACCGAGAAGGATCTGATGGCCTAGCAGCGATGCTTGTGATGTTGGCACACTTCAAAGAGCAAGAGGAGTCACTTTTTCTCATTGCTGATGTAAGTTCCTTAATTATTTAAATCTTTTATTTGGAGTTTTCAACAATTAATTGTCACATTTATTGCGGAAGAATCATTTTCCCTGATTAGAGTGAAACATTTAGAGTAACCCCCCCCCCCCCCCCCCCAATTGGTTAATGCAGGTTGACGAACCTCCAATTGGTCAAGTAAATACAGGTTTGTGTCAGGTTTATGTTATTGGTGGTTGAGCACTTTTTCCTTGATAGACCTCACCTCACAATATAAGCCACATGGTGCAAGCTTCTATCTCAATTCTTGGGTAAATGCTGGGTAAAGTCACTTGACCACTGTGTGCACAATATTTTAATTAAGAGAAAATTTATGTAGCGTTATTGTGAGAGTTATTGTGGTACTTAGTTAATTTTTATGTGTAAACATGCACAAACCTTCAGAGCAAAAAAAAGGCTCATTGCTTCCTTATCAACAAATTTCAAAAAGCTTTTTCTATCGTAGAGATAATATACCATCTACCTTGTTTCAAGTAACTCTTATCTTTGCTGGCATAGGAGACTACCACTCCCGCAGACGCAGAGGCCCAGCTGTGTCTCCCAATCACTCCAAGGATCATCATGCTCGGTAAGTTTCACATTCAATGTTACCGAATCCTTTGAATGTATAGGGCACAAGCAAAGCAAAGTTTCTGGAAAACACTAGTGAATGTGTGTCGTGTCATTCTCTGCCTCTGCACCAGTCAGGAACAGCACAGTCACTTCAAAAACTTAAGTTATGTGGAGTAATCTCTCATCTTTAGTAGCCACCTATAATGTCATGATTGCTATTTCAGATTGCTTGCTATGCCTATATCACTCATTGTTTTTCTATCACCAAACCAGTTATTGCTGCTTAAAGGATTAGTTCACCTCAAAATGAAAATTTCCTAATAATTTACTCACCCCTATGCCATCCAAGATATCCATGTCTTTCTTTCCTCAGTGGAAGAGAAATTACGTTTTTGTAGGAAAACATTTCTGGATTTTTCTTAGAATAATGGACTTCAATTGTAACCAACGAAGTCCAAATCAATGCAGTTTCAAAGGTCTTTGAAGTGCTTCAACGGGCTGTGCAGGATCCCAGCTGATGGTTAGGGTCTTATCTAGCGAAATGATCTGCCATTTTCTAAAAAAATATATAATTTATATACTTTTTAACTACAATTGTTAGGATTGAGCTGGGAACTACGTCATCACGTCGAAAGGTCGCGCTCCATGACGCAGGCCATCTTTGGGTATTTCCGCCGGCGATAACGAGCGCAACCTTCGACGTGATGACGTAGTTCCCAGCTCAATCCTAACAATTGTAGTTAAAAAGTATGTAAATGGCCGATCGTTTCACTAGATAAGACCCTAATCCTCAGATGGGATCCTGCACAGCCCGTTTAAGCACTTCAAAGATCTTTGAAACTGCATTGATTTGGACTTCAAAACTTTGGTTACAATTGAAGTCCATTATTCGAAGAAAAATCCAGAAATGTTTTCCTCAAACTTAATTTCTCTTCCGCTGAGGAAAGAAAGACCTGGATATCTTGGATGGCATTGGGGTGAGTAAATTATTGGGAAATTTTCATTTTGAGGTGAACTAATCCTTTAATGCACCGCTTCAAAGATATGTATGCTCCCTGCCCTGTTGTTACAATAATTTATGTGGAGAAAATCTTTTATAGAATATATTGCTATGAAATATAATTTGTGATGACTCTTGTCTTTACTAAGGAGAGACAATCCTGACTGCAAAAAAATGGATGCTGTCAATCGAGGGGAGGGTCGTAATCCCACCTGGGGCTCACATGGCGGACTTCACCACTGCCTTGGCCGCTCTCTTCGCCTGTTACTATGTATTCAACCTAGAGTATCAGGTGGAAGCCAGCACAACACTGGAGTTTGTTCAGAGGTATTTTTATCTTAAATAGTTTGATTGCAGTGTAAAAGCAAATTGACAATTGAAAAGCTGTTCAAAATCTTCTCCCTTTAAAATTAGGGGTGTAAACTGACACTGGTCTCACGGTTCGGTTAGATAACGATTATCATGTCATCGATTCAGTTCAATTCGATATCACAATGGATCGTGATGCACCGCATTCTCAATTTTAAATTTTTCTTCGAAAATGATGTGTGCGCGCGCGTGTGTGCTCGCCTGTTCAAACGGTGACATTCCAGTTGGGAGTAAAGCCTGTTTATGCCATTAAGAAAAGGAAAATCTGTCATAAATTGTTTTAAAGAAATGTTCATTTAAAAGCAGCGCTCATTAATCAGTGTATTATGCAGGGTTCCCGCGGGGTCTTAAAAAGTCTTAAAATGTCTACAATTAAAACATTTTGGCTTTGGATTCGGCGTTGGAGCTCATCCGCGCATCTCTAAAAGCAGTCAGACTCTGCCAGGCGTTAACAGCTCGGGGTGAAAACGGCTAACGTGGTTTATCAAGTTAGTGGTATTACCTCCTGCATATTCTATTTGTGCGTGATATGAGCACACACAGCGCGTCTTCTGCAGG
This sequence comes from Gobio gobio, assembly GCF_949357685.1. Lineage (NCBI taxonomy): Eukaryota > Metazoa > Chordata > Actinopteri > Cypriniformes > Gobionidae > Gobio > Gobio gobio. The sequence continues at coordinate 78,802,837 of NC_137097.1, forward strand.
TCGTGCTTACCAGGTTGTTCATAAAAGCCGAAATGTGCCCAGATGTAGGCTTTAAAAGTAGTTTGAGCTTCTTCAATTACTCGCATTCGCATCTCGCCTCCCTCTGCCATTGTATGCTACCGCGACAAAGCACGTATGCGACAAATTACGTCAGAAAAGTGTCAGTACATTATAATCGGTTATGGTCTATTACTGAACCAATACTGAATCGTCCTCGTCTGCATCGTAGAAACGATAAATTTTGACACCCCTATTTAAAATGTTATGTAATTGGGCTGGGCGATATGGCTGAAAACTGTATCACGATATGTGTTTCATATCGGTCGATATCGATAATTATTGATATTTTTTATGACCTATTTAAAACAAGGACCAGGAGAAAAATATATTACATTTAAACATTTTTATTTTAAACTTAAAGGATTAGTTCACCTCAAAATGAAAATTTCCTAATCATTTACTCACGCCAATGTCATCCAAGATATCCATGTCTTTATCATGTTCTTCAGTGGAAAAGAAATTACGTTTTTTGAGGAAACAATAGCAACCAACTGAGTTAGTTGCCATGGAAGTCCATTATATGAAGAAAAATCCTGGAATGTTTTTCTCAAAACTTATTTCCCACTGAAGAAAGAAAGACATGGATATCTTGGATGGCATTTGGGTGAGTAAATGATTAGGACATTTTCATTTTGGGTGAACTAATACTTTAACATTCCTCTGATCCATAGGTGTGATTGGCAAAGGACAAAAAAGCAGGAAAATATATTAACCACTTAAACTCTGCGGACCCACCGGTGGGTCCAATTTTGCATCATCATAATCATTTTAAAAAATCTCTAAGTTGTGCATCACAAACATAAATATATTTGGTATTGTTTGAAAGCTTAGAACCTCAGCTTTCAGGAAAACCCAATCACTTTAGCATTTATGTTATATAGAAGAAGATAATAAGGTCTAAATGCGACCCCCCCGCGACGACCCCCCCTTGAAAAAATGGTATGAGCGATATTAAATTTAATATTTATATCACATAAACTCACCAAAAATAGACAAGTCATATATCAAATGAAAGCTCTCACTCTCAAGAATATCACTGTGCAGTTTATTTCACCGATCCAACAATTTATAGTAACATTATTATCAAAAGATTTACGAAAACTGAATCGATTCTTTTGAACAAGCAAACACATGAGTCATATTCCTGCTCGGATCACTTACTCCGTGTGGAGCTACTAGCCACAAACTATATCAGCTCGTTCCTTAGGTTGTTTTCTTCAAAATGAGAGTATTTTCACATGTCTGTGAGCATGCATGGCCAAATGACACTGTAATATGTCACCGATGTCCAGATCAAAACATGCGATGCAGATAAATACTTTCAGTGGATCATCTCTATCTGGCGCGATGTCTGATGACGTCATCACGTATTGCGTCATACGTCAAAAAAGCTGAGCTTTTTAGTGATCGATAGACATGTCGATCATGATTGTAGACTAATCAGAGCCCGAGATCTCCCTTCCCAAAGTTTAGGAGGCGGGTCGTCTTCATGACTTTCTAGCGGCTGGCAGCAGTCATTGCAGAAGAGTTTGGCGTGGTTAGTGATAGTTTGGATATTGGTTTTTCGATTTATTGCGTGGTTTTTAGGATTGATTGGAGTGTTTGTTTTTGAACAATGGCTTCAAGAAATTTTTTTGTCGGTGTGGAGGCTGTTTTGGCAGAGCTTGATCGCGAGAGCGATACTGAAACTTGCAGTGATGGAAGTTTTGACTCTGTCAGACAAGCAGCGTACAATGCGGGTGAAGAGCCTGAATTTGAGTAAGTACACATTTCGAACTTCTAAACGTTGTATTTGTGTATTTCATGAACAAATGCATGCAACAATACACAATATGCATGCAACAGACGTCGAGAAATATTATAACCCATGCATGCACGCGATGATTCAGAATGCATGGGTGATTTAGTTAGCACATGCAGATTTTTGTTTTTAGTGTGTCGCGTGTTTGTGCATGAGTATTTGAGGATTTTTTTCACCTAAAAACATGCATGCATTGCATAAGTACCCATTTCGAACTTATAAACATTGTATTTCATGAACAAATGCATGCAACAATACAAAATATGCATGCAACAGACATCGAGAAATATTATAACCCATGCACGCGCTAATTCAGAATAGCATGTTTTGCTAACTAAGCACGTGCGGATTTTTTTGTGTGTGTCGCATACATGTTTGTGCATGAGTATTTGAGCACTTTTTCACCTAAAAACATATGCATGAAATGATAAAATAAGCTTGGGAGCTTTTGCAAGCTTTTTTGTCCTGTTTTGCACCAACATGTGCTAAAATAATTTGACATGCATATTTTTAGTTTTGCACGCGTTTGTTCATCACTTGCATTGATGCATGTGTGTATGTCAAAAGCAAATGCTCCCAAGCTTATTTGAACTATGGCATGTATATCTGCAGCTTTTATTTACATTTGTTTTGTAATGTATACATAAAATGCATTCTACATGTTTCTGTTGCATTCATATTTGAATGCACATTTATTTGTGTATCTTATGTGGATATGCAAATTATATTCTTGTATCCGTTATGTGCATATGTGAATTATTTTTTGTTATTTGTTTTGCAGTCTGGACAGTGAGGAAGAGTGGCAGCCAGATTTGCCATGCACCAGCAGCAAGGAGGTTGTTTCCCCACCTCAAACACTTTGCTTTGTGCAAACTTTCAGGCCTCAAAGTAAAGACTCCATTGTACTGTACAAAGTGCAATGTACCATTGTGCTTGGTGCCATCTAGAAACTGTTTTAGAAAATGGCACACTGATGGACACTCGTCTGGATAATGTGCAGTTCCATCAACTATTGCAATATTTCAACGTTTGCAAAAAACAAAAACTACATGTTATGCTTTTTTCTTCTATAGTAACTTGTTGACTTTTTATAGTTACTATGTGCTGTATATAGTTATTTTATATCTTAGATTTGTATATTGTGTTTTTTGCACATTTTTCTCTAAAACATTTAATTTATTTTCTTGGAGTTTATCTTTATGTATAATAAAATACAAGAACTGCTACTTTTCATTATTTTGTTAATATATTACATGACATGGGTGAAGTTAAGTGATAAAGTGTTTATTCTCTTGTCAAATGTAACATGGTAAAAATAGTATTTTACAGGTAATAAGCCTGTTTTTGCACTTTGAATAATTTGGGTTTATGGAGTAAACGTGGAGACTTCAGAGAAGACATTGCCTTTCTTCAATTAAAGCTAAATAACTTTTGTTAAGAAGATGATAGAAAGATAATTCTTTTTTTGTCTATTCACTGCCACCTAGATGATTCAAAAGAAACCTTCTGCAGGGAAATACACCAAACGGGTCCTAAATTACAGACTCTCAAATAAAAACTTTTTTTTAAAATTTATCAATATCTGACTTTTTATCCTGGTTTATCATAGAATTGTGAATAAATAAAATAAAATGTATAACATTATCCACCACTGGGTTAAAATTTAGAGTGTTTTCTGTAAAATGAGACCATTTTTATCCATTTACTCCAATGTATGTGGGTAGGACGCTCTTTTAAATTCAGGTATGCCCAATTCTTTTAACAATCAAAAATGGAGACTGTAAAAGTAGACTTGGAGACGCTAGTGACTCCTTTCAGTTAAATCTCAATAACTTTTGTTAAGAAGATGATAGAAAGATAATTCTTTTTTTGTCTATTCACTGCCACCTAGATGATTCAAAAGAAACCTTCCGCAGGGAAATACACCAAACGGGTCCTAAATTACAGACTCAAATAAAAACTTATTTAAAAAAAATCAATCAAAATCTGACTTGTTATCCTTGTTTATCATAAAATTTTGAATAAATACAATAAATATATATGCAATATTCCACCACTGTGTTAAAATTTAGAGTGTTTCCTGTAAAATGAGACCATTTTTATCCATTTACTCCAATGTATGTGGGTAGGACGCTCTTTTAAATTCAGGTATGCTCTATTGTTTCAGAAATAAAAAATGTACACCGTAAAAGTAGACTTGGAGACACCAGTGACTCCTTTCAGATAAATCTCGATAACTTTTTTTTAGAAGGTGATATCAAGAAAAATCTTTTTTCCCCTGTTTACTGCCACCTAGTGGAATCAAAAGAAAGTTTCTAAAGGGACATAGAAAAAAAAGGTCAAATTTTTTTTTTTATATATATAAAATATTAATTAAAAACAGTATACAAAAATGACTTTTTATATGTGTTTATCATAAAATTGTGAATTTATACAATATAATATATGCAATATTCCACCACTGTGTTAAAATTCAGAGTGTTTTCTGTAAAATGAGACCATTTTTATCCATTTACTCCAATGTATGTGGGAAGGGCACTCTTTTAAATTCAGATATGCCAAATCCTCTAAAAAATTCAAAATATGCTGCAGAGTTTAAGTGGATAATATATTATATTATATTATATATATAATATATCATGACGTGGCCACAGCACGTGTGATTATCCCGGTAGTTAGGACATCGCACAAGATTTGTGTCAACACAGAAAACATTTAATCACTGGATAGGTTTTGTTCGTTTATTTAAAGTGTGGTTTATGTCAGCTGAATGTGCGGAACACTTTTCAGAGAAGATAAGGCAACGTTATTTTCGTACAATTCACACCCAGCGGTGATTCAGGGGAAATAAAATCTCTGAATGCTTCACGTGACACTTCGGTCTTCGACCTATCATCGTGTCAATTCTCAATTTATTTTGATGGTAATTTTAATTAATATGCGCAAAGAAGGGAGTGAGAGCAAGACCGTTTGAAGACTGTGAATGTGCGTGGCCGGAGGAGGCTCTCTCTCTCTCTCTGCTCGTTCTCTCAGTAATATGCGTGGTAGTGCTGGACGGTATGACCAAAAATTTATATCACAGTATTTTTCTAAATTATATCGGTTTCACGGTATATGACGGTATTTTTCCCCCTATGCACGACTGGGTGTTAATCACATTTTCTACTGATTAAGAGAGGAAATACTGCAGTAGATTGACTAGAATACCCTATTTTACTGTCATGACGAGTGAACAATTGTAGACAAATTCCACACTTAATAGGCCTACATGTTTACAAAGCCTCACAAAATGATTCTGTGGAGAGACAACAACCAATAAAACACAGACCTGCAACATACTCAGTCATACTTACAGACACCTGAATATTAAAAGTTGAGTTGAGGGCACCTTAAGCCTTTAAAAAATCTAACCCTATATAACAACAAACTGCCAAACGAGGAGAAACAAGGATATTTGCAATACATGTAAGAGCACTCTCTGAATGAATGACACACATCAGTTTAACACAGAAAGAATAAACCAGTTACTTTTTTGCCCATTCTTCTTTGAATTGTCAGTTTATTTATTAATTTACATTATTCATTGTCTTTTGTGTAGCAGAATAATCTATCATGTCAGCGCGGTCGTGATCAGACATGCGGTTGTATTAGTGTAATCAGTGCATAGGGTAGAGTGGGGGAAAACGCCCCCCTGGGGTAAAACGCCCCCCACCTGTTTTTCCCAAAATAACCACTAGAGGGAGTCAAGATATATTTTCACTGTTGCTATGCACTTCGTTGACAACGGGGATAAACAAATCTCCTTGGAGAAGCTGACACCAGCGACGTATTTGAAGAGAAGAGGATTACATGCTAAGTGCTATAATTTTCAGATATTAGTAAACAAGTGTTTAAGAAAATATTGTTCTGCAGGATATCACAGTGATGTATGATAGATGAATAGTGAAGTCTGTAGTTTGAGAGGAAATGTTATTTATAAGGAATATAATTATATCTTAAAAATTAAACATTTTTTTAAAAAGTCATAGCTTGTGGGGTAAAACGCCCCCTACGCTGAGGGGTAAAACGCCCCCCAAAGGGCATAGTTTCTCTATCATAATTACTATAATAACATATTAGATTATGTGAATGGCTACTGAATTAAAGTTTATTTATGTATGTATTTATTTATTTGTTTATTTAGTATTTATTTGTTTATTTATGTATTTATTTATTACAACACATTTGTTTGCATGGCTTAGTTATATAAATATAAATGGTAAAATTGCTGCGAATGGCTAATGAATTAATGTTTATTTATGTATATATTTATTTATTTGTTTATTTATTATTACAACATATTTGTTTGCATGGCTTAGTTATATGTATAAATATATATGTTAAAATGGCTGTGAATGGCTAATGAATTAATGTTTATTTATTTATTACAAAATATTTGTTTGCATGGCTTATATATAAATATAAATGGTAAAAATTTGGATATTTTGGACATTCCTCAAATAAATATTAATATATATACATGTTGATACATTACTTGCCTTTTATTTTGAGAGATTAAAAACTATAGTCTGCTCATTTTGCTGTTGATCTATGAAGCAAACTGGTTGGGAAGAAAGGGGGCATTTTACCCCACCTTGGGGGGCGTTTTACCCCACCGCTGGGGCAAAACGCCCCCTTTGTACAAAAATATTTTCAGTCAAAATACTAATTAATTATGAAGGCTGTGCAATTTTAATATTTGGTGAATAACTCCTGCCATAGTCACTCAAAACCGGGATGGCAATTCAAGTCACATTTATGTTTTGTTTCACTGTAATGTAACATTTTCCTTAAGGGGGGCGTTTTCCCCCACTCTACCCTACATTTCATTTTAATAAGACGTGATGAAATATGCACGCATACACGCTTCTGGTTCATGTCTAGAGCACTAGAGTTTATGAAATATGTCCATAAAAAACGTAAAATGCGTCTATATCAGTGCTATATGATCCATGTGGTGAGCGTTGTTAAACCCATCGCGGCGCTTCGCGCAGAAACCGCTCTATCTCGCACACCGCATGTAGTTTGAATTCAATTCTGTAATCAAGGGCTGAATCCGAAATCGCCCCCATAACCTCAAATATAGCATTATTTGGAGGGGACAGTGCTTTGTAGTGGTGTCCGAAACCCTAGTGGACGTTATTGAGTGCAATCATTCTATCCCATTGCACCGCAATAACGAGTGTACAGCCGATGTACACACATTGCCTGTCCAACTTCACGCACGTTTTCATTCACTCCTTCAAATAGGCAAGGCAAGGCAAGGCAAGTTTATTTGTATAGCACATTTCATACACAGTGGCAATTCAAAGTGCTTTACACAGAAATGAAATAAAAAATATTACAGTTATAATAGGAATTAAAAGAACTAAAAAAATAAAGAAAACATTGAAAGATAAAAATAAAGAGTATAATTAAAAATAAAAATAAAAACAGGGTTAAATTTAAGCATATAAAATAAAATGCAGGCAGTTCGGACAAAGCACGTACAGTGGCACAGCTCATTCAGTAAATGCACAGCTGAACAGATGTGTTTTGAGTCTGGATTTGAAAGTGGCTACTGTTGGAGCACATCTGATCTGGTCAGGAAGCTGGTTCCAGCTACGGCTGGCATAATAGCTAAAAGCAGACTCTCCTTGCTTTGAGTGAACCCTTGGTATTTCTAATTGACTTGATCCTGATGATCTGAGTGATCTGTTGGGGTTGTATTTAATCAGCATATCTGCAATGTATTGAGGTCCTAGGTCATTGAGTGATTTATATACAAGTAATAGCACTTTAAAATCGATCCTAAATGTAACTGGAAGCCAGTGTAAAGATCTGAGGACTGGTGTGATATGGTCATATTTTCTGGTTCTGCTCAGGATCCTGGCAGCAGCGTTCTGTATGAGCTGCAGCTGTCTAATGGTCTTTTTGGGAAGGCCGGTGAGGAGACCATTACAATAGTCCACCCTACTGGTAATAAAAGCATGAACGAGTTTCTCTAAGTCTTGCCTGGAAACAAAGCATCTAATTCTTGATATGTTTTTGAGATGATAGTAAGCGGATTTAGTTATTGCTTTGACATGACTATTGAAACTCAGGTCTGACTCCAAAATCACACCAAGATTCCTGACTTGATTTTTTGATTTCAGGCCTTTAGCCTCAAGATATGCATTCACCTTGAGAATTTCATCTTTGTTTCCAAATGTAGTAATTTCAGTTTTGTCTTTGTTTAACTGAAGAAAGTTTTGGCACATCCAACTGTTAACTTCATCAATGCATTTACATAGAGAGTCAATGGGGCTGTAGTCATTAGGTGACAGGGCTAAGTAGATCTGGGTGTCGTCAGCATAGCTGTGGTAAGCCATTTTGTTATTTTTCATTATTTGGCTGAGTGGCAGCATATACAGGTTGAATAGTAGTGGTGCAAGAATTGACCCTTGTGGGACTCCGCATGTCATGGATGTCCACTCAGACTTATGGTCACCTATACTCACATAATAACCTCTTCCTTCTAAGTATGACCTGAACCATTTGAGGACCATTCCAGAAAGCCCAACCCAATTTTCTAGCCTGTCAAGAAGTATTTTGTGGTCAACAGTGTCGAATGCAGCACTGAGGTCCAGTAGTACCAGAATTGATGTTTTGCCTGTATCTGTATTGAGGCGAATATCATTTATAATCTTTATGAGCGCTGTCTCTGTGCTGTGATGTGGTCGGAAACCAGATTGAAAATTGTCAAAGTATCCGTTTGAGTTCAAGAATTTGTTCAGCTGACTGAAAACAACTTTTTCAATGATCTTGCCTATGAAGGGGAGATTTGAGATTGGTCTGTAGTTGCTCAGTATGGAGTTATCCAGATTTCTCTTTTTCAGGAGAGGCTTTACTACTGCGGTTTTTAGGGAGTTTGGAAAAGTCCCAGAAAGAAGTGAGGAGTTTACAACTTCTAGGAGATCTGCTTCTAAACAGTTAAACACACTTTTGAAAAAAGAAGTGGGGAGTGTGTCAAGGGCGCAGGTTGATGTTTTAAGGTGCTGTACTGTTTCTTCTAAAATTTTACCATCAATTGCTTCGAAATCAGTCATAGTAACTTTCTGAGGCTGTGGTCTGATCTGATTCACCCCAGAGAAACTCAAGGATGTGCTGATCGCATTTCTGATATCAATGATTTTCTCGGAGAAGAAGGAAGCAAACTCACTACATTTGCTATCTGAGAGCATTTCACTGGGAATGTGACTCGGGGGGTTTGTTAGTCTCTCTACAGTAGCAAAAAGAGTGCGTGTGTTGTTTATGTTTCTGTTTATAATATTTGAAAAGAAGGTCTGTCTAGCTTTGCCTAGTTCCACATTGAAAGCACGAAGACTGTCTTTATAGATCTTATAATGGACTACAAGTTTTGTCTTTCGCCACATGCGTTCCGATTTCCTGCATTGTCTTTTCATTAATTGCACTGCTGTTGAGTTTCTCCAGGGTGCTTTTTGTTTGCTATTCTTTTTTCTGACTTTCACAGGAGCAATATCATCAATTACACCCTTAACTTTTGAGTTAAAAGAGTCAAGGAGAAAATCAACAGAGTCTGCAGATATGCTTGGTGTTAGAGATATAGCCTTCATAAACAGCACACTGGTGTTCTCATTTAAGCATCTCTTTTTGACAGAGACAGATCTAGTTTCAATGGCAGGAGAGATTGATATATCAAAGAAAATACAGAAATGATCAGACAGTGCCACATCCTTAATAACTATTGATGAAATATTTAGACCCTTACTGATAAGTAAATCTAGAGTGTGTCCACGATCATGTGTGGGTCCGTGAACATGTTGTGTCAAATCAAAAGTGTTAAGAACAGTCATGAGATCTTTTGTTGTACTGGATTCAGCATTGTCAATGTGAATGTTAAAATCCCCAGCAATAGCAAAACAGTCATACTCAGAGGAGATTGCTGATAACAGCTCTGTAAAGTCATCAATAAAGGCCGGAGAATATTTTGGAGGCCTATAAATAATGATAAGCAGGATGCGTGGTGCACCTTTTAGCACAATGCCCAGATATTCTAGAGACAAATAGTCACCAAATGATACTTGCTTACATTGATAAACATCTTTAAATAGAGCTGCGACCCCCCCCCCCCCCTTCTGACTGGTCTGCACACACTCATAAAAGTAAAGTTAGGAGGGGCTGTTTCATTGAGGACTGTTGCACTGCAGCTGTCTTCTAGCCACGTTTCATTTAGAAGCAAAAAATCTAGGTTGTTTGTGGATATTAAGTCGTTGACTAGAAATGATTTGTTTTTGAGTGAACGGATGTTTAAGAGTGCTAACTTAACAGTATTAAATTTTAATTTTTTCCCCCATAGTAATCTTAGTTTGACAATTAACAGGCAGCAGATTAGATGGGTTTGCCATACGGCCTGAGAAAGCCTTGGACTTTCTATCACGTAACAGAACAGAAATAGAGAAAGATAGAGACACACTGGGCTCACGCATGTTTTGTAAACATTTGATAAGATTGCTGGTGACTTTGCGAGGACCCAGAACACGTCACTGAGAGCTGGTATCAGTTGTTTTTGGTGCAGATGGAGGAGGGTGTGTGCCCTGGCGTTGTGACCGAAGAAATCTCACAGGAGGAGGGGCAGAGCGAGCTGGGCCCACAGTCTTTGGTGGTTGTGCACTGTAAACCCGGATTTCATATGTAATCAAACATTTAAAGTATAATGTACTTAAATGACTCAAATCGATTAAGTTTTGATTGCATTACTAGCAAATGTAAGTATGTTAAACTAATTTGTAGACCTAGTTGAGTCTGTGAATAACTTTAAGTGAAATAGCTTAAAATTCCAAAGTTTTAGTCATGCAATGCACGATGGGAACGTGAAAGCCGCCACTTTGCCGCCGTGTCTAAGTTTTTTGCTGAGAAGACGACGTCATTTTCCTGCCGCGCACCGGACGGTCCAGTTGCTGCTAAAACTCGCCAGAGACGGTAAGTAGCTTTGGTCTCGCCCTCCCGATGATCATTGTTTAGCTATGTCAATTTAATGTGTTTGTGTGTGGATATAAGGGGATGTTGGTGAGTAGTGGGACGCTATAACCTTAACTAACGTTAGGTTGGCCGCCATTTTCACCTACTGGCTAACGTTACAGTTTGAAAGTTTTTTTCACTTGATGCGCTGTTTCTGAAAAGTCCAAGAGAAGCAGTTTGACGTCGACGGAGATTAACATTGTCACCCGTTAAGGTACTTAGCTAGCTATCTAAAAGTTAAGTAGTTACTTTTATCACTGAAAGGGCTTTTTGTGACGGTGCTTGACTTGACAGACGTTTTCAACGTCAAGGTCGACAGACATCACCTGTAGCCACCGGTTTGATGGCTTAGCTAGCCATATTGACGCACTGTTTGTGAACTTGGAAAACTGTCGTTTTAACCAGTTCAACGGGACATTTTTCACTTGTATTGGCGGATACGCTACCCCGCTTTGAACCGCCTCTCGGCAGATTAAACGCTGCCGACGAAAACCACGCGCATTCATGGCGGCAAAGAGAGCGCAACCACGTTGTAACATTGCTAACTTTCTTTTTTTACTGGAGGGGCTTTTTTGAACCGTGTAAAACCGTTGTTAAAACCAGTTCAACTGGATGTTTTTAACCTGTAACTTTAGCGTCTTGGTGACACCGCCCGATCCACGCTGAACGAGGGACACGCACTCGGTGGGAAGAGGAGTGTTAGCGACCACATTTGATTGTTTTTTTAGTATTAAATGTGATGACAACTTTGACCATTCATTTTATTATTGTCTTGTGCATGACATAGGCTCCGCTTTAGTGATTATTTTACCTTCAAGCACTTAAGAGAAAGTGAATTGCAACCGGTTTATGCAAACTTGAGTATATTAGCAATACACACCCCTAATAATGACATTACGGCTTTAATGTTAGCTTTCTTGAAAATACAGGTATATTGTTGCAATAGAATACTGTAGCTAAAAGTTCCCTTGTCTCTTATTTTCTTTGTTTTATTGTGTTGCAGGTCATGGAAAGAGATTCTTTTGAACCCAATATCCTGAGATTAGCAACAAACTGAATATCAATCTCTGAAAATTATGCTTTGGAAGTGTAAGTATTGCCCTCTTCGCTGTGAAAAGAGAGCACAGCTATTTAAGCATTATAGGCTAAAACATGGAAGTTATGCAAGAACAGAGCCTTTTCCTTGTTTACATCAGGAATGTCCATGTACATTTAAATCACTCAATGCACTAAAAGTACATTTATCCCGCCTTCACACCAAAACTCCTGATCAGCAGCAACCAGATGCACCAGTTAAATTTTGCTGTCTGTCATGTGGGTTTGCTGAGTCTTGTTCTCAGACCGACTACTTTACTCACCTGCATACTGCACACTTAAAAGTAAACCATAAAGTCAGTTGCCCATATATAGACTGTAACTTTGAAACCAGTATGTACTCCACTTTCAAAGCACACAAGAGTAAAAAACTCCAGGACCAGAACTGGAAAAGGTTCAAGTCAGAAATCATTGGTTTTGATACTGTAAGCGATGACAGTGATGCTACACAAGACCAAATGTCACATGCTGATGATATGGACGATTTAGAAGATGTCAGTGTAGAAGCCAGTGAGACTGATCTTCGTGATTTAGAAAAACAGCTTGAGCACAACTTAGCATCTCTTCTGTTAAAGATGCAAACTGTCCTGCACATACCAGAGAGCTCTGTGCAAGAAGTAATACAACAACTTTGTCAAATCAATAAGCTGTCACAGCCACTTCTGCATAACAGAGTGAGGGACGTTCTAAAGAAATATTATGTTGACATCAATGAAACAGTTGTGAGAGAGCTTACCAGTGTAGTGTCAGAAAGTAACATAATGGCATTTTGTGCCAAAGATGGATCCCTAGGAACTGCTAAAAGGAGAGCGGCCTATGTACGTAGAGAGTTTCCACTGGTGAACCCCATTGAATACTGTGTGGAAAAAGGCAAAAAAACACTTGCATATGTCCCTATTGTTCCCATGCTACAGAAGTTGCTGAACAAAACTGACATATTAGATAAAGCCATGTCAGAAAAAGTACATGTCCCACAGGAATATAGATCATATGTAGATGGCCAGTGCTTTAATGAAAACTCTCTTCTTGCAAGGGACGAGTTCACAATTGCTCTTGGACTTTACATTGATGACTTCGAAGTAGCCAATCCTCTAGGAACATCAAAGCTAAAACATAAAATGTGTGCCATATACTGGGTCATTGCCAACATACCTGCAAAATATAGGTCAACCCTTAACTCAATCCAACTTGCACTACTGTGCAATACCTCAACAGTCAAAGAGTGTGGTTACGCTAAAGTTCTGCAACCTCTTATCTATGATCTAAAGTCATTGGAGCAAAATGGTGTTTACTTAGAGCAACTAGGTGAGAGTGTGAAAGGCACAGTCTTATATGTTGTTGCTGATAATCTTGGTGCCCACTCCCTTGCAGGATTCCTGGAGAGCTTCACTACTGACAAGTTCTGCAGATTCTGTTCGGCAAGCAGTATTGACACACAACACCAAGAGGTATGTTCTGGTTTCTTTAAACTCCGAGACAAAGACTCCCATGATAAGCAGGTGCAGGAGGTGAGAGAGGACCCAGCTTTGAGTCGGACTTATGGTGTGAAAAGAGCATGTCCTTTAACTGAGAATCTTGAGCACTTTCATGCAGTCACTGGTTACCCCCCTGACATCTTGCATGATATATTGGAAGGCATTGTTCCAACTGAGTTGTCCCTTTGTCTTAAAGACCTGATAGGCAAGGGGTATTTCACACTAGAAATGTTAAATCAGACCATCAGAAACTTTAACTACACATTTACTGACAAAACAGACCGACCTCAGATTATTGGAAAGGGATTTTCCGCCAAAGGGACCATTGGTGGAAATGCCCATGAGAATTGGTGTCTCATAAGGCTCCTTCCATTTCTTATTGGTCACTGTGTCCCTGAGGGTGACAACACTTGGGAAATTGTCATGCTTCTCAAAGATGTGGTTGAGCTAGCTGTTGCACCAAGGCATACTGAGGAGACACTGCATTTCCTGGACTGTAAAATAGCAGAGCACAGACAGCTGCTGCAGTCAACATTTCCAGATTTTCGTTTAAGGCCAAAGCATCACTTTGTGGAACATTACCCTCAGCTTGTAAGGAGATTTGGTCCCCTGTCTGATGTTTGGACGATGCGCTTTGAGGGGAAGCACAAGTTCTTTAAAAAGGCAATTCGCAATGTGCAAAACTTCAAAAATGTTGCCATGACACTTGCTACCAAACACCAGAAAGCAGTCAGTTACCACCTTGACTGTAGCTCTTTTTTCAGACCATCAGTTGAGATGACAAAGGTTACCCCAGTTTTGCTTGCCTCTTTCCCTTTGAACGTTCAGAGAGTAATTGCGCAAAACTTTACAAAGCCTGGGTCAGTTCTTAATGCATCATCTGTCTGTGTAGATGGAATCAAATATCATCCCAACATGATACTCTCTACTGGCTCATGCTCAGGTCTCCCTGAATTTGCCCAGATTCAAAAGATTGTGGCTGTTAACACAGAAATTATGTTTGTTTGCCACAAAATGACAGCATGGTATTGTGAGCATTTAAGATCTTACCAACTTGTCTGTAATGAGGTCCCCTCTTTGGTTGTGGTTCAGATGTCAGACTTGAATGATGTCTTCCCATTATCAGCATATAGGGTACAAGGAGAACTTATGGTAACACTGAGACGATATGTTATTTGTTAAATACCTGTCTTTTATCATGGTTTCACAGATGGCTGAGCAACAGAATATAACCATGAGGGTTATTGTCTCTGAGGGAGATATAAGAAAGATGACGACAAAACGACCTGACACACTTGATGATTTGATTGGCTGGCTCAAAGGCACTCTCCAAGCGAACTATAGTTTCACCCTACAGTACCAAGATCCTGAATTTAACAATGAACTGTGTAACCTCACCAGTCTCTGTGAGCTCCCAGAGAAGCCAACAATCAAAATCATCCCTATGATTGAGCTTGTACCAATCTCACCAAACACTGAATCATATGGTGACACAAGCAGCCAGGCTGACACCGAGATCCTGTCCAGCTCCCCTCTGGATAGAAGTTTTCAGTGGCCAGAGGTATTTGACGTTCCCAAATTTTCGGTTGATGTTGAGTACAGACTTCGTCAAGGTAACCTGTTGTATCTCAGGGATGGAACCTATCTTAAGGTGACAAAAGAGTTGAAACACGATATCCTAGAGAAACTGGCTGAGACCATGTATAAATTTAAAGCATACCCAGAAAAGGACGATTTTGAAGCCGTTGCAAAAGCATTAGTACAAACCCACCCGTGTCTCCAAGAATCAGGCTCATCCTCTGGCTGGATTGGATGGAAGAACAGTCTGAAGTTCAAGATGGGTAATTATAGAACTAAAATGCGCCAGATTGGACGAGTTGATGTCACTGTCAATGGTGGTAAACGTGGAAGGTACACTGCAAATGCAGACCCTCCTCACAAAGGCATAAAGAAGCCAAGGAAAGGGGAAATCAATTTCTTACCTGAATATCCAGAGGGGAGGGATGAGCACAACCTGGAAGAAGCTCGCCAGGTTTTGGTCAATGAAATGATGAAGACAAAGCCAAATGGGTCCCTTGTTAAGAAAGAGATGGACATGACGTTTGCGCTTCGGAGAAAAGAAGTTGTCCAAAACAAGCCTGCCATCAGCCAGATGGTACATCGATGGCCAGCTCTTTTCACAGAAAGCCAGGTATGTATTACTGTTGAATGTTTCGAAAAGACGTATGTGTTACTGTAATGTTGAATACAATTTGTCCATAGATTCTTGTTTTTAGCTTCTTATGCAAAACATGTTTTGTTTCAGGTTTTTTACGAGTTCACCAGAGTGGTGGGGAAAAGTCTGCAAGAGAATTTCTTTGATGAACTTGATCGTTTCTCTCCAAGGCTGATGGACCTCTTTAGGAAGAAGAAAGGCCTGACCGGCCAGCTTTTGGCTGAGCTTTTACGTCACACAAAGGTGGGTTTGACTATATCTTTCCTTTCTCTGTTCATCTCTTTTGTATTTTCTTTCTTCTCTGCTCTTTATCTTTTTCTTTTTTCCCTGCTCTTTCTTTCTTTCTTTCTTTCTTTCTTTCTTTCCTTCCTTCCATCTCATTTCCCTTCCTTAATTGTCTCCTTTTCTCTCTTCATTACCTAATTTGTCTTTTTTTGTGGTGGTGGTGGTGGTGGGGGTGATTAAGGCACAACAAAAAGGTTAAATATCATATATTTTTATTGACAAGTACACATTTCCATTGCCAACACTTAATGTCAGATAACTTGACATTGCTTTGCCATTGCTACACTTTCTCTGACTGCTCCACAGACTTCTTATTGCAAGTTTTGCTCATACACACACACCGACCTGGACCTGGAGAGGGAGGTGCACACACACACACACACACACACACACACACACACACACACACTCACTCACTCACTCACTCACTCACTCACACACACTCACTCACTCACTCACTCACTCACACACACACTCACACACACACACACACACACACACACTCACTCAGACACTCACTCAGACACTCACTCAGACACTCACTCAGACACTCACTCAGACTCACTCAGACTCACTCACTCAGACTCACTCACTCAGACTCACTCACTCAGACTCACTCAGACTCACTCAGACACTCACTCAGACTCACTCACTCAGACTCACTCAGACTCACTCAGACACTCACTCAGACTCACTCAGACTCACTCAGACTCACTCAGACACTCACTCAGACACTCACTCAGACTCACTCAGACTCACTCAGACTCACTCAGACTCACTCAGACACTCACTCAGACACTCACTCACTCACTCACTCACTCACTCACTCACTCACTCACTCACTCACTCACTCACTCACTCACTCACTCACTCACTCACTCACTCAGACACACACACTCACTCACTCACTCAGACACACACACACACACACACACACACTCCGACCTGGACCTGGAGAGGGAGGTGGACACACTCACTCACTCAGACACACACACACACTCACTCACTCACTCACTCACTCACTCACTCACTCACTCACTCACTCACTCACTCACTCACTCACTCACTCTCTCACACACACACACACACACTCCGACCTGGAGAGGGAGGTGGACACACACACACACACACACACACTCACTCAGACACACACACACACACTCACTCACTCACTCACTCACTCAGACACACACACACACACACACTCACTCAGACACACACACACACACACTCACTCACTCACTCACTCAGACACACACACACACACACACACACACATACTCCGACCTGGACCTGGAGAGGGAGGTGGACACACTCACTCACTCAGACACACACACACACACACACACACACACACACACACACACACACACACACACATACTCCGACCTGGACCTGGAGAGGGAGGTGGACACACTCACTCACTCAGACACACACACACACACACACACACACTCACTCACTCACTCACTCACTCACTCACTCACTCACTCACTCACTCACTCACTCACTCACTCACTCACTCACTCACTCACTCAGACACACACACACACACACACTCACTCAGAGACACACACACACACACACACACACACACACACCGACCTGGACCTGGAGAGGGAGGTGGACACACTCACTCACTCAGACACACTCACTCACTCACTCACTCACTCACTCACTCACTCACTCACTCACTCACTCACTCACTCACTCACTCAGACACACACACACACACACACCTGGAGATGGAGGTGGACACACTCACACCAACCTGGAGGTGGACACGCGCACACACAAACTTGCTCACACACTCAAACACAGCCTCACACACACTCACACACTCAAACACAGGCTCACACACACTCACACACTCAAACACAGGCTCACACACACTCACACATTCAAAAAGACTCACACACACAGATTCAAACACAGACTCAGGCTCACACGCGCACACACACACCATCCTGGACCTGGAGGTGGACACAGACTCAGACACACAGACTTGCACACACACACACACACACACTGCTATTGATATTGTGGCGGGCCACCACAAATTAAGGAATGTATGGGAAACCCTGATGTGAGTATCCTTGGCAAGATCTGTTTTAACTCTTGTGTCCACTATCTTGCAGACCACTGAGCCAACAGACATCAGGTGCCTATGTCTTCGGGGACTGCCTGTCATCTTGGCGGATGATTCTTCTGCCTTCTTCAAGACATGCTCTGTAAGTTAATTTGTTTTTGTAAATGTTGCTGGTGCATGCTCCTTTTGTCTCATTTTTAGCTGTTAATGAACACTTCCATTCATTTTCAGAATTATTTGATCAGCATCAGTGTCTCCATTAGGTCTTTATTTTATGGCCGAACAAAGGTAGTTTACTCACTTTCAGTCCCAGTCCTATTGAAAAAGTAGAAACATTTCTCCCAATAACTAAGGTTGTATGAATCTTTTTACAATTGCCCAATTCGTTTTTGACTTTACTGTCACCGGTTGGAACTTGTGAAATTGTTTTTGGGTCTAAAACTCAAATGGGGAGTTCTGACTCAAATGGGGAGCACTTGTTAGATTCTGGTTGCTCCAGTCATCAAATATATTATTTTGTATGTTACTTTCAACTGGTAAAGTAAAAAAAACAAAAACAATTAAGGTGAACGGTACTGAGAGTCATAAAAAAATGTTTCAGCACAACTGTGACTGAAAGTGGGTAAACTCCATATTTTGGGCAAAGTGTTGCAAACTGTACAGATCCAAATATGGCATTTGATAGAAATTTAATACTGGTATCATCCTTTTAATATAAATTACTTTCAGTGTGGTTTATATTGTACAATGCTTTTCATTATAAACAGGTTATTTTTGGTGGACAAAACACCATTGTCTAACTGCCATGTTTATGTTCTCTCCTTGTCAAAACGTTTCTTTCACTGTTAGGATGTAACTGACAAGGACTCGTACATTGAAACTCCAGTGGGAATTCTTTGCCTTGGTCAAGAAAATACCCAGCTCAACCCATCCAGAGTAGGGATCATCTTGGAAGGGTCTGTGGTAATGGATGAACTGGCCAACCTGCCTCAGGCCTTCTGTGTCCTTTTTGGACTGATCTACGCCCTGCATCTGGACTACCCCAAGTGCATGAAAAACACTTTCAACTTTGTTCAGCAAGTAATGCTCAAACTGGGTAGAAGTGAGCTGGTACCCAAAATTCAAACTTTGAAAAATCAGCTGGAAGCATAAAACGGGGTTTCGAAGTGGCTCTACTACTGTTCCAGATTTGTTTGCCACAGTTTGTAACGTTGGACTTTTATAAAAATGTTTACTGTTGTGTATGGTTTGGAGTACATGTCCTGTGGTATTTGCACTGATTTTTGCACAAGATTCCATGACACAGGCTTTTTCATTTCAAATTAGTTGGGTATTTTAGTTACATTACCCACTAAAAGGCAGATGTCTTGGTGCATTTTAGATTTAAGATGTATAGGTACATAGATATTTTAGTCATGTTTAGTCATATAAATGGGAATGTTCAACTATATAAAACATTTCTCTAACAGGAGTTTAGTTATAATACAGTTTTAATGTGATTTGTTGTGATAATGATCTACACATGCTTGGGCACAATAAGTGTTTTTGTTGGCATGATGGTGCTTTGTTTTATGCAATGTTCAGGGCATGAATGACACATTTTGTCACTGTTTCAGGCTCATGATTCAAGGTTGTTAAAGCAGGGGACAACAACCTGCAAGTTAATGCTGTTTTCAAATAAAACAGTAAAAAAATTACTTTTGTATTGCGTATTTGTCTTAATTTAAATGTTCTAGTTTAGCATATTCAATGAATACAAAGGTTTAGTTACTTTAACTTAAAATAGTAAGTGGAGTTCATGTGACAAGATAATTAATATTACAAGAGATTGTAAGTGAAATCAACTTGGCATTCAGTGTTTTGAACTTAAAATAATAAGTCCAATGCGCTCAAGTTTTCATAACCCATTACTTAAAGTTTTTAAGGCAACCGGTTTCCTCAAAATTTTTAAGTGAATTCAACTTATCCGGGCTTACAGTGTGGGCCTTGACGCTTTTTGGTTGATATCTGGGGGCTCGCAGCGATCGAGTATGATTGTCTGTTTCCAGTATAAACAAAATCCATTTTCTCTGTGAAGCTCAGAGGCGGGGATGCTGTAGAGTGGGATAACATGTCTGGTGAGGGGGGCTGTTTCTCTGGTGTTACCGGAAGCTGCAATATGTTATCGTCCGGTTCAAGGAGTGACATTTCTTCCAGCCTATTGCTTATATTACATATAAGTTTTAAAATTTCACCAGTGTCACTCCTGATGGTCCCCATTTTTACCAGTGCCTCCACAGACTCCACAGTATGGGCTGAGATGTTACTGTTTAGTGCCTCGATCTGTGTCATTTGGAGCAGTTCTAATTCGTCACAGTCTATCTGTGGTGAGCTCTGAGGGCTGGGCTCAGCTGGGAGTGTGTCCATGAGAAGTGGTTGTTGTGGCTGCGTGGTGTTATCATTGTCCTTGTGGGCTGTATCAACCGCATGTCCATTCAGATGCTGAAATGAAGTCCTGTGATCGTACTTTACTGGTGTGTGTGTGCCATCCAGGTTGAGTGGGTTAGCACACACAGCTGAAGGATGATGAAGGGAAAAATAAATATTGTCCTTTAGCACTCTTGCACCGAGTTTGTTTGGGTGGAGGCCATTTGATGTAAACAGTTGTCTCTGACTCCAGAAGAGATTAAAATTGTCGATAAAGTTCACTCCCTTCATGTTGCAGGTTTTTTGCAGCCATGTATTAAGCCCAAGTAGCCGTGAAAACCTATTTGTTCCTTTTGCTGGAAGTGGTCCACTGATGAACGGCTGAACTTTCAGTTTTCTAAGTGTTTCAAAAAGTTCATTAAAATCCCTCTTAAGGAGTTCTGACTCCTCTCTCTGAATATCGTTCTTTCCCACATGAATGATGAGTCGATTTGCAGTCTTGTGTTTCATCAGAATGTTCTTAAGTTCCCTGTTGACATCAGAAACTGTTGCTTGTGGAAGGCAGCATGTAGTTGTATCCCTGCTGCTAATGTTTCTGATTGTTGAGTCGCCCACTATAAGAGTCCTGGGCTCGGCTGCGCTCTGAGCTGAGGGCCGCTGTCTGCTCGACCTTGAGCGCCTGTTAGCATTAGTGTTAGCTGCGGGCTGATTCAATCTGTGTTCGGTCACATTTATCACGTTTGGGGATTCCTCACCCACATTCATTAGCACTTCAAATCTGTTTTCAAGATGTATATTTGGTGGTAGAAAACTAGTGTTTGCAATCCTTGTGTCTGGGGTAGAGCATGCTAATGCGGCAATATGTGATGCTCGTGACAATCTGATGTCTCGAGTGCCTTTGGGTCTTGCTCCCTGTTTGTTCCATCGATTAGTGTGTTGATCAGTTACTTGTTTCTCTACATGTTGAGTAGCACTACATTTGTGGGACTCACCGGCAGTGTGCAGAGGGCGATCATGATGAAGCTCTGCTGTGTGATTCGTCTGGTTGGATGGTTCCGCAAATAACTTTGTTTCAAGAACTGCAATCCTTTGTAAAAGTCTGTGGCAGTTTGTGCAGCAAGTAGATTCTAGAAGAGGCATTTTCTTATCCTTTTGAATGTAGGCAGCTGTGTTTTCCCTTCTCCGGAATGTAAGCTGAAGGCAGTGGGAGGCTGGTCGGTTGAAATATTCCGCTTTTTGTTTAGGAATTCAGTCACCAGAGTTTCTAATTTTATCATTGGAGTCAAGCTTTGTCGTTTGAGCACTGTGCTGATTTGCTGAAGTTGTAAAATATAGAAGCGATAGAGAAAAGCGCGGAGCAGTAAGCAAGAGCGTCCGAACAGTAGCGAAGCAGGAAGTCGAGTGATAAAGTGATAACGTAGGGAACAGTGAATGAGAGTATAGGATCCAGCCATAGGTTGTGCTGTATTGCGATCTCAACTGTGCTCTGACTGCTCTTACTACAGTGCATCAATGAAATGGGTCCCCTCTTAAACAATGACGCGCTGCGCCGTGTTCCGAACGTTGTTTAAGCGACATATACCGGTATTGCGGTATCATCAAAATTCATATCATAACAAAAATAAATACCGGTATTCGGTATGAACCGGTATACCGCCCAGCACTAATGCGCGGGCACCTGTCAGAATTGGCGCAGCAGTCAGTCATCTACTCTACATCACTCACCGATCAAATAAGGCTTTCCACATATCACTCCACGCCGGTTCTGTTACTGAAGAATCCATCACGAGACAACGATATGGTGCAACTAAACTGTTACATGATTGGCTGGTAGCATGTTACTCCCTGCATTGCTAGGTTACCAGAGAGTGAGTGCCTTTGTTCATGCAACCAAACTTGCTTTGCAACCTCTGGTTTCTTCCGACGAAGACGTTTTATCGAACGCATTTTTTATTGATATTGATTACATGTCTATCGCGATACATATTGTTAATGTTTTATCGCCCAGCCCTATTATGTAAAGTATCTGAGTATCTAAATAGTGTAGGTTGAAGTCTTCTTACAACTTGAATGCTTTAGGAGGACTGTTGGGCATGTACACACTACAGGTGCTGGTCATATAATTAGAATATCTTTAAAAAGTTGATTTATTTCACTAATTCCATTCAAAAAGTGAAACTTGTATATTATATTCATTCATTACGCACAGATTGATATATTTCAAATGTTTATTTCTTTTAATTTTGATGATTATAACAGACAACTAAGGAAAATCCCAAATTCAGTATCTCATAAAGACCAATACAAAGAAAGGAATTTTAGAAATCTTGGCCAACTGAGAAGTATGAACATGAAAAGTATGAGCATGTACAGCACTCAATACTTAGTTGGGGCTCCTTTTGCCTGAATTACTGCAGCAATGTGGCGTGGCATGAGTCGATCAGTCTGTGGCACTGCTCAGGTGTTATGAGAGCCCAGGTTGCTCTGATAGTGGCCTTCAGCTCTTCTGCATTGTTGGGTCTGGCATATTGCATCTTCCTCTTCATAATACCCCATAGATTTTCTATGGAGTTAAGGTCAGGCGAGTTTGCAGGCCAATTAAGAACAGGGATACCATGGTCCTTAAACCAGGTACTGGTTGCTTTGGCACTGTGTGCTGGTCCCAGTCCTGTTGGAAAATGAAATCTGCATCTCCATAAAGTTGGTCAGCAGCAGGAAGCATGAAGTGCTCTAAAACTTCCTGGTATACGGCTGCGTTGACCTTGGACCTCAGAAAACACAGTGGACCAACACCAGCAGATGACATGGCACCCCAAACCATCACTGACTGTGGAAACTTTACACTGGACCTCAAGCAATGTGAATTGTGTGCCTCTCCTCTCTTCCTCCAGTATATGGGACCCTGATTTCCAAAGGAAATGCGAAATTTACTTTCATCAGAGAACATAACTTTGGACCACTTTTATTCCTTTTGTCTTTAGCACAGGCGAGACTCTTCTGACGCTGTCGGTTGTTCAAGAGTGGCTTGACACAAGGAATGCGACAGCTGAAACCCATGTCTTGCATACGTCTGTGCGTGGTGGTGGTTCTTGAAGCACTGACTCCAGCTCCAGTCCACTGTCTGTGAATCTTGCTTCACAATCCTCTCCAGGGTGCGGTTATCCCTACCACATCTTTTCCTTCCCTTTGCCTCTCTATTAATGTGCTTGGACACAGAGCTCTGTGAACAGACAGCCTTTTTTGCAATGACCTTTTGTGTCTTGCCCTCCTTGTGCAAGGTGTCAATTGTCGTCTTTTGGACAACTGTCAAGTCAGCAGTCTTCCCCATGATTGTGTATCCTACAGAACTAGACTGAGAGACCATTAAAGGCCTTTGCCGGTGTTTTGAGTTAATTAGCTGATTAGAGTGTGGCACCAGGTGTCTTCAATATTGAACCTTTTCACAATATTCAAATTTTCTGAGATACTGAATTTGGGATTTTCCTTAGTTGTCTGTTATAATCATCAAAATTAAAAAAAATAATATATATATATCAGTCTGTGTGTAATGAATGAATATAATATACAAGTTTCACTTTTTGAATGGAATTAGTGAAATAAATCAACTTTTTGATGATATTCTAATTATATGACCATCACAGGCTATATTCCTTTTTACATAAAACCTTATGGGAGAAATTTACCTCTTAATTCTTCATTTTTTTTCTTGCCTTCTGATGTTAAGAATATGTCATAGGCAGTGGTTGAAGAATTGTAGCTTGTTCAGGAGGTTCTTTGTTGTTTTCCATGTCTCAGATCTTTAAAGGAGTATGGTGTTAATGCTTGAGTCGAATAGCCATAGTTTGGTCTTGAGTGTCATGTTACGTGCTCTTCATTTGGACCCCATCATTCCAAATGCAGCTCTTGCCTTGTCTATTCTTGTGGTTAACCATCCAGCTGGCCAGTGTCTTTCTGTTTGCACTTTGGTCGTTGTGCTAATGTGGAGACCTGTCTCAGCTGACTTCTGTTCTACCTCTCTCAATTTCTCTTGCATTTGTTGGTGTTTTTGGGACAGTAATGTGATAGAATCTGCAAAGTCTAGGTCATCCAGTTGTGTAAATGGGGTCCATTGGATCCCATTGCACCTGTTGTCAGTAGCTTGCCGCATGATCTAGTCGACCTTCGAAGAGGAATGGTAATCGAGAAAGTAGACCGCCTTGATCACAACTCCTGTTGAGATGTAAAATGCCTGTGTCAGCTGGCCTTTATGTATGATTCTACATTGCTCACTGCACTTAGTTATTCATTAATGTGTACATATTGTCCTATCTCCTAACTCCTATACTCATGTTCATAGGTTTTTAGTCAGGATTAATCCTGACTCCAACAAGTGCACTGCCAAGGAGCAGATGAGCAAGACGACTGGGAGAGTGGTGAAGCGGAAGACCTCATACATGAACCCCCATGTAATCTCCTTCATCAGGGACTTCACGGAGTTCTATTTGTTAACTGACTAGATACAGGTGAGGTTCTGATAATAGCTTTAATAATAATATAATATAATTAATAATATAGGTATATGTGGGTATAATATAATTAATCATAATTTGATAATAATAATAATTTATTAGGGAAGTACCGGTATCGATATTGGGCCGATACTGAGCTCAATGTACTCGTAAACATTTTTTTTTTTTTTACTCCGATACCAACAACCGATACCAGGCGTGTAAACAGTGTTTGTGTTTAGAAAAATAAACACTGACATCAGAGGGTATAATGGGGATTAAAAAAAAGGCAGTCAATGAAGTAAATCTATCTTACTAGTGGAATATTCAACAAAATATAGTAACACAACACAACATTGCTTTGGTGCGCGAGCTGATAAGAGAAAAACGTACCGTGGATTGAGCATGCAGCGGGACAGACCCGTGAGCTGACAACAGTAGCTATATTTAGGGATGGGGCCGATCCGATCCAGTATCGGGACCGATACCAGCGTAATTCACGTATCGGATTTTCCCGATCCAACCTGCTGAGAAATCCGATATCCATGAGCCATGTCTGCGCTTTAACGTTGTCTGCTGAAATGACTCCAAAAGTGATTCCCGCCGGCTTGTCTGCTAGCTGGCTGCAAACTATGGAATAGATTTCCTGGGTGGAGGCGCGGCTCAATGAGATGCAGAGTTATGAGACACGCCCCCGCTCAGGAAATCCATTCCGCAGTTTGCAGCCAGATAGCAGTATAGCATTGAGCAGCATTGTGGCTAGCCAATATGTCAGCTGTGTGGAAATACTTCACACTGGAAACACCACTGCAGAGCAAGACAATGTTTGCAAAACCGTAATTCAGAGAGGTTGAAGCTCCCTCGCGTCGTACAACACAACGAACGCAATCAAACATTGTTCAGACAGGACTAGGGTGACATTTAAGAGATAATAATCAGGGCTTGACATTAACAATCGCCATCTGGGTGTATTTCAGCTGTGGCGTGTAACACTCACACTAGCCACTTATGGTGTTCTCAAAAGCCATCTATTATAATCGCGTTGCGCATTATAACCAATCACACGTGTTTCTATCGAGTTTATGAAGATAATAATCAGAGGCGTTCAGATTAGCAAATTCTAAATTCAGGTATCGGGATCGGATCGGAAGTGAAAAAATGTGGATCGGTGCATCCCTAGCTATATTACTAATGTCAGTGATAGGTGCCTTCATTCATAAAAATATTACATTAACATATAGGGCTGGGTACCGAAAGCCGGTATTAAACGGGCCCCGGGGCTGAGTTTTTAAAGACCGCTGTATCGATAAGCTCAGACGTTATCAGTTCTGCTGTCGGTACTTGGAAAAATACTCGTAATGTTATTATTGCTATAAAGACGTTTTATCTCACCAGCTATTTCTATATACAATAATATTAAACCATTTGCAGGGCTCGACATTAACGCTTGTCTGGGACAAGTGGATTTTTTTGAAGGGGCAAGTGAAAAATAATTTTACTTGCCTGACGGACAAGTATCCTGAGTAAAACGTCAAAACAAAAAACAACTAGGGAATCACCAAAATGCAAGAATGATTCTGCATTCAGTTAGATTAAGTGGAGAGCGATAGTGGATAATAAGTGGATAAAAACGAACTGACATTAACAAAGTTGTCACAATTTTAACTGTGTATGTTAACTGAGTTTCTGTGTGAGCGGCGCTCATTTGTTTTCGATTTTCTTCTCGAGAGGCTGCGCGAGCCTCAACAGCCCAACCTTGTTAACGTCAGTTCGTTTTATATAAACCACTATCGATCGCCACTTACATTAACTGAATGCAGAATCATTATTGCACTTTGGTGATTCCCTAGTTATTTTTTGTTTTGACGTTTTAACCAGGATACTTGTCCGTCGGGCAAGTAAAATTGTTTTTCACTTGCCCCTTCAAAAAATCCACTTGTCCCGGACAAGCGTAAATGTCGAGCCCTGCCGAAGTTCATGTCGAGCATTCAGAGATTTTGTTTTCCCTGAATTACCGCTGGGTGTGAATTGTGCTAAAAAAACGTTGCCTTATGTACTCTGAAAATTGTTCCGCATCAGCTGAAATAAACACTTTCAATAAACGAACAAAAAACTATCCAGTGATGAAATGTTTCCTGTGTTGACAAAAATATTGTACAATGTCCTAAACTCCCGGGATAATAAAACGCATGCCATAGTCCGCTAATGACACATCTGATTCTCGAACTAATGACTCCTTTGAATCAATTACATTTAATGAATGGATAAAACAACTGGTCTGTCCAACACTGAACTCACGAGTCGCCTGAATCGGTGTATAACAAATTGGTAACACTTTACAATATGGTTCCATTTATTAAACTCTAGTTAACTACATTAGTTAACATTAACTATTAATAAACTGCACTTCTACAGCATTTATTAATCTTTCTAAATGTTCATTTCACCATTTACTAGCCTACATTATTTAAATAAAAAGTTGTATTTGTTGTAAGAACACTTCACTCCACTTTGTTTGGAAATAGGCTCATTTTACAACTCCCCCAGGGTTAAACAGTTGAGTTTTACCGTTTTCGAAACCATTCAGCCGATCTAATGTGTTTTCTTCTTTAATTTCAGGGCTCCGACTAGGATTCTTGGTCTCCAAGGTCAGGGCATGGAAGTCAAGTGGCAGGGGAAGTTTATTTTCAGTTTAAATGTTCATGCAAATGTTAAATATTTTATTTTTTAATGTTCAATGTTTTATTTTATTGTATTTAAGTAATAGTAATAATAGTAATATTTAAGTATTAATCAGTTATTTGCACTAGGATTCTTGGTCTCCAAGGTCAGGGCATGGAAGTCAAGTGGCAGGGGAAGTTTATTTTCAGTTTTAAATGTTCATGCAAATGTTAAATATTTTATTTTTTAATGTTCAATGTTTTATTTTATTGTATTTAAGTAATAGTAATAATAGTAATATTTAAGTATTAATCAGTTATTTGCACTAGGATTCTTGGTCTCCAAGGTCAGGGCATGGAAGTCAAGTGGCAGGGGAAGTTTATTTTCAGTTTTAAATGTTCATGCAAATGTTAAATATTTTATTTTTTAATGTTCAATGTTTTATTTTATTTTATTTAAGTAATAGTAATATTTAAAGGGTTAGTTCACCCAAAAATGAAAATTCTGTCATTAATTACTTACCCTCATGTCGTTCGACACCCGTCAGACCTCCGTTCATCTTCGGAACAGAAATTAAGATATTTTAGTTTAAAGGTCCTGTTCTTCGTGATCCCATTGTTCAAACTTTAGTTAGTGTGTAATGTTGCTGCTAGAGCATAAATAATACCTGTAAAATGATAAAGCTCAAAGTTCAATGCCAAGCGAGATATTTTATTTAACAGAAGTTCCCTTTCAAAGCCTACAGCGAACGGCTGGTTAGGACTACATCCTGGTATTTCCTGCTTTAATTACGTCAGTAGAGCAGTAGAACAGACTAACCTCCGCCCACAAGAAAACGCGAAAAAAGGGGGCGTGGTCTTGTTGCTGTCCCACGTGGAGAAGAAGAGGACGTCGCGTGGAGAAAAGGAAGTGCTGCGTTTCAGTGTGTTTGTCGCCATGTCGTCGAGACGCTGTTATTTTCACCCCGGAGTCAAATCACCTTTGTTTGGCTTTCCCAGGGACGCTGTAGAGATTATTAAGCGCGTATATTTCTCCCGTTAAGAGGCGTGACCTTTCCACGTGCGCTAAGCTGCTGTCGAATCACAACACAGGACCGTGCTACGTTCGCTAAGCTGCTGTCAAATCGCAACACGGGAACCGCTGACACAATCAGAACTCGTTACGTGTTTCTGAAGGAGGGACTTCATAGAATAAAGGAAGTCTTCAGTCGTTTGTAGGACAGTGAAAACAGCGGTGTACAGATAAGTAAATTGTGTTAAAAATACAGTTTTTTTTACACGCGAAACATGAACACATGTTATATTGCACACTGTAAACACAATCAAAGCTTCAAAAAAACACGAAGAACGGGACCTTTAAATCTGATGGCTCTGAAAGGCCTCCATTGGCTCAATGGCACGGTTCACTCTCAAGACCCTTAAAAGGTACTAAAGACGTCGTTACAAAGTCCATCTCACTACAGTGGTTCTAAAATAACTTCATGAATCGGCGACAATAGTTTTTGTGCGCAAAAAAACCCTAAATAACGACTTGGATAGTGATGACGATTTCAAAACACTGCATCATGAAGCTTCAAAGCGTTATGAATCAGTGAGCCGAATCATGATTCGGATCGCGTGTCAAACCGCCAAACTGGCGATTCAAACTGCTCATTCGACTCACTGATTCATAACGCTTCGAAGCTTCATGATGCTTTGTTTTGAAATCGTCATCACTATGCAAGTCGTTATTTAGGCTTTTTTTGCGCACAAAAACTATTGTCGCCGATTCATAAAGTTATTGTAGCCACTGTAGTGAGATGGACTTTGTAACGACGTCTTTAGTGTCTTTTAAGGGTCTTGAGAGTGAATGGAGGCCTTTCAGAGCCATCAGATTTCAACTAAAATATCTTCATTTCTGTTCCGAAGATGAACGGAGGTCTGACGGGTTTCGAACGACATGAGGGTAAGTCATTAATGACAGAATTTTCATTTTTGGGTGAACTAACCCTTTAAGTATTAATCAGTTATTTGCACAGCTTTTTTTTCTCCAATGTCCATTATCCCTTCATGTTGTACCTGTTTTGTCATTCGTTTCACCAAATGTTTTTAAATAAATAACTGTTAACAATTTTCTTATTGTCTGCAGTTGATTGCAATGTTTTAGAATATGGGTGATTATTTTAATGATGGCTAATATTTAATCAGTGATGCTGTATTGCATACAATACATAAAAAATCAGGGCTTAACTGTTTTTTGTATGTAAATGCAATTCAAATCACAGCATTCATTTTTTTTCTTCTACAGTAAAACAATCATTACTGTAAATACAACTAAAATCACAGTATTTAATTGTTTTTGATTTCACAGTGTATACACAAAATACTGTAAATGGAAGTACAGTACCCTTACTGTAAAACGTATTCACAGTAACTTACTGGCAACAATTAGCCAGTAAGTTACTGTAAATACAACTAAAATCACAGTATTTAATTGTTTTTGATTTCACAGTATATACATAAAATACTGTAAATGGAAGTACAGTACCCTTACTGTAAAACGTATTTACAGTAACTTACTGGCAACAATTAGCCAGTAAGTTACTGTAAATACAACTAAAATCACAGTATTTAATTGTTTTTGATTTCACAGTATATACATAAAATACTGTAAATGGAAGTACAGTACCCTTACTGTAAAACATATTCACAGTAACTTACTGGCAACAATTAGCCAGTAAGTTACTGTAAATACAACTAAAATCACAGTATTTAATTGTTTTTGATTTCACAGTATATACATAAAATACTGTAAATGGAAGTACAGTACCCTTACTGTAAAACGTATTCACAGTAACTTACTGGCTAATCGTTGCCAGTAAGTTACTGTAAATTTTACAGTAAATTTTTTACAGTGTGAATGATCTGAATGATTGTGTATATGACATGTCGATACCTGTGCAACATATTAGTATTACAAGAATCTTTAATAGTTCCTTCATCAGCAACCAATCCAGTTACATATGCAAATGTTCTGCTTGAGACAAAGGATTGTAAAACTTTCCCTCCGAAAGCCTAAGTACGATTGGCTCAATGATCCCTAGGAGGAGAGGCTATCCTCAGAGGTTAAAAGGTCCTTGCACAAATCCCACCTCTCTCTTCTTCCTTCTACTGCTGTTTCTTCTGGTGGATGTGCGTGTGGGACCCCACGAGGGCCCATGGGCACCAGCAAGCCTTGACCACAGCCTGTTATCTTTACTCTCCCCTACCATGACAGAGTCAAACTAACCATGACAGTTCATCATACATTTTTTTCAGTCAAAGCAGAAGAAATCGATTGCAACTTCAATCCATTGACTTACAGAACCATAAAATCTGGAACTTTACGAAACTGCTTCAACTGCAACGGCAATGTAAGTATCGCCTATTTTAACTAATCAGAGGGTTCGGATAAGCAGTACAATCCTCGTAATTGTGTGCTTTTAAAATAACAAGCTGATGGTTCTTTTCATGGTTTATCACTCTTTTCCATAGCTTACTTTTGGTTTTCCGGTTTCATTCTGTCACTTTCCATCCCATGTATGTGTGATTGTGTGTATGCATTTTTGTTTAGATTAGCTGTGTTCGTGATTCAGTTGATAAAACTTGTGCATGTAAGTGAAATTTTGAACATAAACTATATCAAACCATATAAGGCGTTTTTTTTTTTTTTAAATATAATGGGAATTCTAGTTTTCTGTAGTAAAATACAATTTTGTTTGATTACTTTTGATAATTTTCTCAATATAACTAGTGTTTGTTGTCGTAGCCTTGAACAGGTTCTGGTAAAGTTGTGTGTTTTCACTCAAGGTGTGACAGCTGCAGATAACACCAACTAAGGAGTTTGTTATTGTGTTTGTGTGTTATTGGCCCTCACCCATTGAAATGAGAGTATAAAAGAAGGGCTGTGAGGGGCTTTGTTTTTGGTCTTTCCTGACTGCAGACAGAATAAAATCTTTTAAAGACACTTTGCTTGTGTTTTTCAATTCCAGCTTCACCATGATAATTATTAAAGTTTCTTTTAACCATGACAATTTTTGATAATTGAGCTTTAAAGGTCCCATGGCATGAAATTTTCATTTTATGAGGTATTTCAACATTAATATGAGTTCCCCTAGCCTGAATATTGTCCCCAAGTGGATAGAAATGTTGATCGGTGTAAACCCGAGTTCTGGCTGTCTCTCTCTGCCTTTGAGAAAATGACAGGCCAGACGAGCCAATCCTGAAGTCTCCTGTTTTGATGTCCAAGCAGGAACGGTTTCCTCCCTTTCCTCCACCCAGAGAATCTGGCACGCCCATGCAAACGCTCGAGAGATCATTAACGTTACTTGTGAACGCAGGCAGTTTCTCAGTGTTTGGATGTACAAATGAAAACAGAAGTCTTTCTTCAGTTCCTTCTGATCTGTGATCAGTGATCTCTTATGTGTAGCTAATTATTTATTATTCGTGCACACCCAGCGGCTTCTCTCTCTTCCGACAGAACGGTGTTTTCGTGTTTTCTATCTTGTGAGTCAGTGTTTTTGTACGTCCTCGTCGCGTCTACCGGTTCTAAAATGTGCATACAGTCATGAGTTTCTGCTCAACATCGGCCTCACACACGCCGAAGCTCGGGCTGCACTGGCCGTTGGCCTTCAACATCCCCGACCCCCAGTACTGCATCTGGCCCACAGCGGAGGCACCAAACGCGGCGTGAGATTAAGCAGACGGGGGGTAAGCATGAGCATATCTGGGCTAGGCTAGCCATCTTTCCCCACAATAAACTGGATTACATTCGATTACTGTTGTTGTGTCTTTGTTTGCGCTGTGTAACGTTACTCAATGCGCGTCACTGACGCTATTCATATGATTGTAACATATCTAGAAATAATGCTATACTCAACACTTACTAACTCGTTCATCTCGACAGCTGTAATGGTACATTGCATGTGTTACAAAGTTGGTAGAATAATAATGAATACGGACTCGTCGTGACTGGGACTCGTGTTTATTCAGAACTCTCAGATACAAACACAATAAACTTGCGTTGACAGACAGCGCTCTCATAACTCAGAAGTTACTATAAATAACTTTGTTAGCAATCGCTCCGTCTCCATGATGTCCGGTTCGCGAACGAATCATTCTTTTGAACCTGTTCTTTTTAGTGAACCGAATCAGTTCACCAAATCGGACTGAATCGTTCTAAACGGTTCGCGTCTCGAGTCAGCGCTGATCCATCATTTACTAAAGTTACTAACTTTCTGACATGAGTGACAGCCCCTCCGACTAGAAATAAACTAATAACCTGAAGTATATGCTAGTAACTACAACAGTTCACCCTGAACTGAGACTGAGAACTGATGAGAAGTGAACTCAGGTCCATCCGTCTCTGGCAGGCTCGTGCCTCGTTAAACCACGCCCCCTCCGCTCATTTAAAATGCAAAGATGTCAGCCAATCACAACAGTGGGCGTTTTTACTGAAGTCTCACAGCAGACACGCCTCTTGAAGCAGGGCATTCAGCCACAGGGCAAACAGCAGTATTGAAAAAATGCCTTTTATTTCTAAATTATGACATTTTATGATGTAAAAATCATACTAACAATATAAGTACACCTCAGGAAACATTATAAAATAATAGAAAAATGCCATGCCATGGGACCTTTAATGATGAACACCTGATGATAATGAGCAGAATCACTGCATAAAAGAGAAACACAAGAACTACAACTGGCTTCAGCCACAGCCTTAGATGAAATCAACTGAAAAAAGAAGACATTAAATCTCTGAATATCTCATCAGAGGAGGATTTAACAACTCCACAAACAGCATTACCAGCATCACACATTACTAACCAGACTGACTTTATTTCTGTTTTAATGAAAATAATAGTTTAATTTGTATCACTATGATGGAGATTAGCTGGGCTCTTGACCCTTTTAACATTATTTTTTCTCTGACTGCTTTAACTGTGTTTTTATAAAGCACGTATGTTATGACAAGGGGAACCAAGAGAAAAAGTGTTCAGGTGATGTTGGCTATTTGTAGTGGCTGAATCACTGCTCTCATTCAGAATCAAATGCTCCAGTTATAGAGGTAATGTGTTATAAATTTTGTAGTATTCATAATAATAGTCATGTGATTCTACAGCACGAAATCCAGGACAGTTGTGATAATCAATATACCAAACAAAACAATCAACTCTCACTCGGGTCACTGGTATTAATATATCCATAGACTGATTGAATACTTCTGATACCGTTGGCCACATCATTTTAAAATTCAAACAGCAGCCGCAATGCTATGCGGTGGTTGTAAAATAATGCTTCTACAGTTACAATAATTTTACTGTCCATACATTTCCCATCATGCATTTGCATTGCAGTATAAACATGAATACACAACCCGTTCTCACTCCCAAAGCGTCGAAAAACGAAGCATGGTCAAGTGCTTTCCGCGTCATAATAAAGACGCTAAGGGCACCCCTAGGCGTCACTATATCGACGCGCTGAGTGCTCCATTCATTTCAATGAGAAACCTTCGGCGTCAGACACAGACGTGTTGGGCATGGGAACGTTATCGTCATGCTGATCATATATTGGGTTATGATTTTGCCATTATGACATGTTGGACTGTGATTCTCAATTTAATCAGCCAGCATCATTTTATTTACGCTATCTAGACACGTTTGAACATGTAACCCAACCCTATTCCATCCCTAAACCTACCCATTTGTGTGGTATAAAACGCAGATATAACAGGCAGAGTCGACTGCATGCACAATTTATTAAAAAAATACAAATATTCCGAGGCCAAGCGATTGATTTGTGTGAAGGAAATCCCCAAAAGCGATCAGCGTCTCCATCCGCAGAAGATCACGAACACATACAATTTCAAATAGTGCCGCCCGTTACGTCAGTTTTCATAGTGAAATTGCATTGGCTCTCGTATGTCTCGTGACCAATTGCGTCATTACGTCAGCTTTGATTGTAAAATGTCATTGGTTCTCGTGTGTCTTGTGACCGAATGCGTCACGCTAAAGAGGCGTGTGTATTATTTGAATGAGATATGAATGAGTGCGTTAACGGCGCGGCGGAATCATCATCTCAACGATTAAAACATTAAGATCAACTCTGTTCTTTACATGAAGACATTGTGTGACTTCAGAAGACTTGGAATGCAACATGAGTTAATAGTTGTATACTGTTGTTGGTAAGTTTTTGCAATAAATACCTGTGACTGTACTTGTATTTGCCTGTTGTGTGTTTTATATTGTTTAGGAGTGGTTAGGTTTAGGGTAGGAGTGGGGTTAGCTGCTCCAAAATATAAAAGTAACCTTTAAATATGAATAAAATCATGTATGCTTTTACAAATGCAAAGAATAAAATGCGTCTTGATCTGACGCATTGGGTAAACAACTGAAATGAATGGAGCACCCAGCGCGTCAAAATAGTGACGCCTAGGGGTGACTTTAGCGTCTTCGTTGCGACGCGGAAGGCACTTGACCATGCTTCGTTTTACAACGCCCTGTGGGTGAGAACGGGTTGGAATACAATGCAATCAAATAAAATTGTTGTAAAAAAAAAAAAAAAATCTAATATAAAATTAAATTAAGATAATATAAAATAAATTAATGGTCTATAAGTATGGTAACTCTTTAGTGCGGGGAACACATACTTTTTGCCTTGGTAAGCTCCTAATTTACTTCTTTGATTTTGTATTAATGTAAGTCAGAATTTGTGCGTGCAACGTGTAAGATGTGCATTTGTGGATCGGGAGACGCGCATTGGACTTGTTAGTGAGTCGATCCTATTTGATTCATTTGGATTTGGAGACTTTCATTGCTCCGGTTTGGCCTTGCACGATCCACACACACAGCTGTCTAAGAAAACCTGCTGCCACTAGATGGCAATATTCTGCCAAAACAGACACCGGCACCGTGAGCTTTATTCTGCTTATAAGATGCTTTATGTGTCCTCGTAAAGACGAGGAAAACACTTAACTAGGCTAACACTTAGGCTATTTTGTATAGGCAAGCAGATTAAGTCAGATTATGAACACAATATTGTTCATCACAACATACTGTGAAGCATTTTCCTTGCCATCTAGTGGCAGCAGGTTTTCTTAGACAGTTGTGTGTGTGGATCGTGCAAGGCCAAACCGGCGAAACGAAAGTCTCAAAATCCAAATGAATCAAATAGGATCAACTCAAAAATTGGTCAATGAGTGAATGAGTGGAATGGGTCATTCACAAATGTGTGAATGAATGCGCGTCACCGGATCCACAAATGCACATCTTACACGTTGCACGCACAAATTCTGACTTACATTAATACAAAATCAAAGTTGTGTATTAGTATTATATGTCTCTATTAGTACAAATCGCTGCACATTCATTTAATACTGTATTTTGCACACACAAGTTAAAAGGCATTTGTTTGTGGATAGTAAAACATGCCTGCAACATTTATCAAGTTCATGGATAATTGTGTGTGCATTTGAGCCATTCCACCGAATGGGTGACATTTGCTTGTTGTAACTCTTAAAAATATATTTATATATTATATATATATATTTAAATAAAAATATATTTATTTATTTTATTTTTTCAACACTGAATCTAATACTACACATATTTACCTCTTCAA
Source organism: Gobio gobio (assembly GCF_949357685.1). Taxonomy (NCBI): domain Eukaryota; kingdom Metazoa; phylum Chordata; class Actinopteri; order Cypriniformes; family Gobionidae; genus Gobio; species Gobio gobio. The sequence goes on from NC_137097.1 coordinate 78,839,089, forward strand.
AATGTGTATTGGTCAATCTCAGGTAACTTTATTTAGTTCTTTACAAGGTTTCTAAGCAGAAGATGGATGTATGTTTTCTCAGTCCTGTTACCAAAACTCATGTTAAAAAGCGTGTTTAAAACCATGTCAATTAATTCCTTTGTTTTCCCTTCAAGATAGTAAATATTTTAAAGAAATTGTTGGTTACATGTTCAAATAATTAATGTTTGTGATTAAAAAAACACTCTATATTAAGACATGGTGTATTTGAATAAAAAACTTTTTTTTTTTTTCATTTTAAAGAAGACTGAAGCCACAAGTTTATTATTATTTTTTAAATAATTTGTTTTATTAAACAATTGTATAAATGATGGACCAAACAAAACTGATGAAAACAGTGGTTTAACTTTTTTTTTTTTAGAAAAAAAGTAAATTTTTGTAACATGAATGAAAACTTGGTAACAGGAATGAATACTGTGTAACAGGAATGAGTGTCCATACGTGTGTGAGAGAGAATGTACATAGCTGTGTGTGCTAAATGTCTATATATATATATATATTTTTTTTTTTCTACTTTCAACTGTAAAACACAAATCAGGTGAATATTATATCAACTAATATTCAAAATTTTAAATCAACAAAACAGAGGACTCTACTCACTCCTGTTACTTTTACTCAGTCCTGTTATTTTTCATATGAGTAACAGGACTGAAAGTAACAGTATTGAGTTTTTAAGCAAAAGATGAGCAAATACATGCCAAATTGCCACTTGGCTAAGTAGCTAATAGCATGAGGACACTGAGAAAATTGTAGTGACTTACCTAAAGTTAATATTTTCAAAATAAACAAATAACCTCCAAGAAATAATTTAGGACAGTGTGTTGAGATATGACCTTCTTAGTCAAAGTTACAATTTCATTAAATATACAGAAATAAAAATGAGAGGACTTACTTTTGGTCTTCCCATACGATCCAGATGATGCAACATCCTGTTGAAAAGCTCGTCTAGTGGCATGTTCTACGTTTTTAGACGGGGCAATGTGTGAGGATAACAGGACTGAGTGAAAACCTGGGGACACGACTAAAATATGCATTTTATATAACATATTATGGATTTTTTTATAAAAAATATATTTGGTATATGGAGTCACACAATTTCTGATCGGTTTTAATGATTATATTTCTTGATAAATTTAGATTTACATACCAGGGACATGTAACAAATAAAAAACTTGTTTGTGTTCTCAGTAGTTAATAATGTTTTAAATTTTATATTTTACATTTGCAGTTAGATTAATGTTCAGGACACTTTGCTTAATTATAATATGTATTTTAGAGAATGTTCCATGCAAATTTATACAAAAAATGGCTCATTTATTAATCATTTTGAGTCTAAAATCCTCCCATACTAGCCACGGTTTAAATCCTCTTTGCGCAGGTGGGGTGTGTTGAAACACTGCTTTACAATGAGCCCCTATTAGAACTATTACAGAGCTATTATATTCTATACTTTTATGAATTCTTTTGAGAAACCATGAGAAACGGGTGAATAATGACAGAGTCGATGTTCAGAAATTATTCATTATTATTATGTTTTTAACAATGCTGTATAGCTGTATTTAGCGATGTGTTTGTTGTCAAACTCAAAAATCAGTATACTTTGAATAAATGTACAATATATATATATATATATATATATATATATATATATATATATATATATATATATATATATATATATATATACAGTATATATTTATTATATCAGGTAACATTTTAAATTGTCATATGGTCATGTGACCCCACTTATGGGGCATGTTGTCACATTTCACTTCCATTCTTTTGGGGTAAATTAAGAATAAAGTATTCACTGTAGGCTATTAATGAAACAAAACCACATAATTGTACTAGATGTGTGACATTAATGTGACAAAAAAAATAATAAAATAAAATAAAATAAAAATTACACAAAATGAGACTGTCAAAAAGCGTTAGGTTGTGCCCCAGACTAATGATTTATGGGTTCACAGAGGTCATTGCTCCTCAGCGGATGCTTCAAAACAGTGACGACGTAACGAAACCTCGTTTACTGAAAATCACGTGACTTTGGCAGTTTGACGCACTCTCCGTCCCACTGATTCAAGATTCGTAAAGGTCTCGAAGCTCCATGAGCAGTAAGCGCCCATAGGTACGTGTGTTCTCAGTATTAGTTGTAGGCTACTTTATTCATATGGGTAGGCCTACAATATTGCAGTATTATAAAGTGAAACAGTACATTAAGATTCCCGGAACAGTGTGTTCACTAACTGATCGTACTTGACATTTTTTACTTTCGATTTCAGGGTGCGGCCGAAGAACTAACGATCAAGATGGGTAAGAATGAAGTTAAATGCGTTACATTAAGAGCGAAATGTTTTATTTTTCGCTAGTCTAACAAATCACTGCCTTTTAGGATGCTTAAACTGTATCGAAATAAAATAGCCTACTATCACAGCGCATATCAGACTCGAACATAACCCAGATAACTTGCTGTATTTTCTCACATGCAATTTAAAATCTGAACATGTGTCACCTTGTGCTATATGTGTTCGGTATTTTTGGATGGTTTTTTTTATGTTGTGCTTGGTTTTGTCTAGATCCGTTCGCACGGCAGCAGTTCCAAAGGAAAGGAAGAGAGATGGCCCTAAGTAAGTGTCAAATCATGAAAATAATCGCAAAACTTTGAAAATAGTATGGGACGTTATCAAGAATGATGACGAATGTTACTTTAAGAAATGTATTTTTAAATGACTGACCTTAATCACAACGATCTGTCGTCTATTCACCCCCCCAGAAAAACAGCCATGGAGAAGCGATGGACATCCTAACAGTAAGTTAATTCTACCTTTTTTCAGATAGTATGTCTTTTTTCTTTTATACATCTGGTGAAAGTTTGATGTTTTGGCATTACTCTCACCCAGGCTGGATTTATGTTATTAAAAATACAAAAAATATGCAATATTGTAAAATATTATTAAAATGTAAATTAACTCTGTTTTCTATTTGAATATATTTTAAAATATAATGTATTCCTGTGATCAAAGCTGAATTTATCATCATTACTCCAGTCTTCAGTGTCACATGACCCTTCACTAATCATTCTCATATGAGGATTTGATGCTGAAGACACATTTATGATTATCTACGTTGAAAACAGTTGTGTAAAACATTTTTTTTTGTATTATTTGATGAATAGAAAGCTCAAAAGAACAGTATTTATCTGAAATGGAAAGCTTTTTTGAAAATAAATCACAAACCCGAGTGGAAATATATCCTCTATAGACTATTTTTAGCAGGTGTTACAGAAACATTTTTCCAATAAATATTCAGATTTAACCTTGAGCTTTGAAGATTAGTTTGGATTTTTTTGCTATTTTCAATGACGTGAATAATTATTAATTTCTGATAGGAATGCAAAATTATGCAAAATCAATTGGTAGTTATTGATATTCTGAATATAACGAGACAAACCTGTACATATTCAATCGCGTTTGCTACCATTTATTTTTGATCACAGTGCTTCAGTACACAATATAGGCTACAAACTAGTCCAAAAGTGTGCACATTTGGAGAAATATGTATTCACACATTTACCCCATATTTCTTTAGATAGAATAGAACCATAATTTCTTGATGACTTGCAGACAGTCTGCCGATCCATCAGTCAATCTTACGCAATAATAATTTACACCTTACACATTCTCAGTTTATTATATATAATACACTGTCAGAAAAAAAGGTACATTGCTGTCACTGGGGCGGTACCCTAAGGTACATAACAAAAAAGGTACTAATATGTACCTTTAAGGTATTAATATGTACCTTTAAGGTACTAATATGCACTCTTAAAGTATTGATATGTACCTTTTGAGGTACTAAAATGTACCTTTCAGGGGTGAGTAAGGTACAAAGATGTACCTTTTCACTTTTGTACCTTAGGGTACCGCCCCAGTGACAGCCCTGTACCTTTTTTTCTGAGAGTGTAGGCTATCTGCATTAGGTCACAATAGAGTGAGCAGAAACATTGTATTAATCTCATACTGGCTCTCTGAAATATTTTTAATGGTGCACGAAAAGCTCCAAAATGGGTTTCCGAAAAGCTCTGCATGGATTGAGGCACGTGAATCCCAAACGGTCTCTAAGCGGGAACGCCCACCGGCAACTATAGTTGCCGCAGTGTATAGGTGTCATTTTCCTTTTGTAAGTATTTTTCTAGATAGTAACTATGTTTTTAATCTCAATGACACGCAAGAAAACAACCAAATAAAGGATTTCAAGAGAAAAAAAAAGGTATTAACTTCCTTCCTGTCACATGAGACTGCCAACTTCCTACCCCTACTTTCAGGAAGCATAGCGAAGGCAAACCCTCCCAAAGAAAGGTTATTTTCATGTTACTAATAAGATTTTTTTGTTGACATATATATATACAGTGAGGAAAATAAGTATTTGAACACCCTGCTATTTTGCAAGTTCTCCCACTTAGAAATCATGGAGGGGTCTGAAATTGTCATCGTAGGTGCATGTCCACTGTGAGAGACATAATCTAAAAAAAAAATCCAGAAATCACAATATATGATTTTTTAACTATTTATTTGTATGATACAGCTGCAAATAAGTATTTGAACACCTGAGAAAATCAATGTTAATATTTGGTACAGTAGCCTTTGTTTGCAATTACAGAGGTCAAACGTTTCCTGTAGTTTTTCAGCAGGTTTGCACACACTGCAGGAGGGATTTTGGCCCACTCCTCCACACAGATCTTCTCTAGATCAGTCAGGTTTCTGGCCTGTCGCTGAGAAACACGGAGTTTGAGCTCCTCCAAAGATTCTCTATTGGGTTTAGGTCTGGAGACTGGCTAGGCCACGCCAGAACCTTGATATGCTTCTTACAGAGCCACTCCTTGGTTATCCTGGCTGTGTGCTTCGGGTCATTGTCATGTTGGAAGACCCAGCCTCGACCCATCTTCAATGCTCTAACTGAGGGAAGGAGGTTGTTCCCTAAAATCTCGCAATACATGGCCCTGGTCATCCTCTCCTTAATACAGTGCAGTCGCCCTGTCCCATGTGCAGAAAAACACCCCCAAAGCATGATGCTACCACCCCCATGCTTCACAGTAGGGATGGTGTTCTTGGGATGGTACTCATCATTCTTCTTCCTCCAAACACGTTTAGTGGAATTATGACCAAAAAGTTCTATTTTGCTCTCATCTGACCACATGACTTTCTCCCATGACTCCTCTGGATCATCCAAATGGTCATTGGCAAACTTAAGACAGGCCTTGACATGTGCTGGTTTAAGCAGGGGAACCTTCCGTGCCATGCATGATTTCAAACCATGACGTCTTAGTGTATTACCAACAGTAACCTTGGAAACGGTGGTCCCAGCTCTTTTCAGGTCATTGACCAGCTCCTCCCGTGTAGTTCTGGGCTGATTTCTCACCTTTCTTAGGATCATTGAGACCCCACGAGGTGAAATCTTGCATGGAGCCCCAGTCCGAGGGAGATTGACAGTCATGTTTAGCTGCTTCCATTTTTAATGATTGCTCCAACAGTGGACCTTTTTTCACCAAGCTGCTTGGCAATTTCCCCGTAGCCCTTTCCAGCCTTGTGGAGGTGTACAATTTTGTCTCTAGTGTCTTTGGACAGCTCTTTGGTCTTGGCCATGTTAATAGTTGGATTCTTACTGATTGTATGGGGTGGACAGGTGTCTTTATGCAGCTAACAACCTCAAACAGGTGCATCTAATTTAGGATAAAAATGGAGTGGAGGTGGACATTTGAGGGTCAGAATTCTAGCTGATAGACAGGTGTTCAAATACTTATTTGCAGCTGTATCATACAAATACATAGTTAAAAAATCATATATTGTGATTTCTGGATTTTTTAAGATTATGTCTCTCACAGTGGACATGCACCTACGATGACAATTTCAGACCCCTCCATGATTTCCAAGTGGGAGAACTTGCAAAATAGCAGGGTGTTCAAATACTTATTTTCCTCACTGTATATGTGTATATATATATATATATATATATATATATATATATATATATATATATATATATATATATATATATATATATATATATATATAATCTCCACATAATCGTGAAGGTCTCTAGAATCATCCAAACAAAACAATTCTTACAAGAGATCTATAGTTTTTTGTACAATTAGTCAAAAGTCCAAGCACCAAAACTATATTTGCCGGTGGGCAAATGACTTGTAAGTACTTATAATGGGGAAATGGGGTATACTGTGTTTACAGGTTAATAAATCAAGATTTTTGGTCTTTAGTGCTTTTTGCTTTCGTAATTTTTTTTATTTTTTATTTACCCCGAAAGAATGGAAGTGAAATGTGCCAACATGCCCCATAGGTGGGGTACATTGTAACATGTGGTGGGGCACAATGTAACATGACCAAATAACAGCTTAAAATGTTATAATATATAACATCAATATATCGGATATAATCAAAAAAATATACAAGACAAACTAAAATATTTTGTCAACAAAATACAATTATTAACTTTTTAAAATAAAATAATGGCATTTTTTAATCATTAAATATATAAGCATTTTTGAGTTTGACTACAAACATCGCTAAATACAGCTATACAGCAGAGTTCAAAACATAATAATAATGAATAATTTCTAAACATTAACTCTCAGTTATTATTCACCGTTGTTTCATGGTTTCTCAAAAGAATTAATAAAAGTATAGAATATGGCATATTTCTAATAGGGGCTCATTGTAACGCAGTGTTACAACACACCCCACCTGCACAACTGGGATTTAAATCTAGCTGGTTTCTCTGGTGTTACTAGGGTGTTCTAGCTGGTTTCTATGGTGTTGTTAGGGTGTTCTAGCTGGTCTCTCTGGTGTTGTTAAGGTGTTCTAGCTGGTTTCTCTGGTGTTACTAGGGTGTTCTAGCTGGTTTCTCTGGTGTTACTATGGTGTTCTAGCTGGTTTCTCTGGTGTTACTAGGGTGTTCTAGCTCGTTTCTCTGGTGTTAACTATATTTTACCAGTTATTTTGAAGTCAAGTCAAGTCAAGTCAACTTTATTTATATAGCGCTTTTAACAATGTAGATTGTTTCAAAGCAGCTTTACAGTGTTAAACAGGAAAATAATGCAGCATAATTTTATTCAGCTGTATAGCCATTCTGGAAAAATTTCAAGTATCATACAGTGACAGTGTGGGCTTTAGATCAATAATTTGATCAGTAATTTTGTTTAAATGGTTAATTTAGTTTATTATTTAGATGTATTTCGATGTTTAGTTGAAAAATTTAGTGTCCCCAACTGAGCACGCCAAGCCAGAGGCAACAGTGGCAAGGAAACCAAAACCCCATTAGGTGACCTAAAGGAGAAAAATAAACCTTGGGAGAAACCAGGCTCAGTCGGGGTGCCAGTTCTCCTCTGGCCAATTAACAAACAGCGTATTATTATTATTATTCTGGCAGTTTTACAGCTCGGAGGTCATAATAGATCAGAATATTCGAGGGACCGGGGGCAACATGCTGGAGACGGGTTTATTGAGGATGATGTTGATTAAATAATTATTAAAGTGCAATATTCGAATGATCGGAGGCAACACGCAGGAGACGGGTTCATTGAGATGCCGTGTCGATGAGGCAGTTTCAGGGGGAGTCTAATCACGGTCTCTCAGACACTTCGGGGTCCTGTGTTGGTCTTCTCTGGGCGCAGGTCCACCATCTGATCTGGATACGGCCCGGATCCAGCTGACTGCAGTAAACCTCGGGATAAAACAGAGAGACTAACATTAGCGTAGATGCCATTCTTCTGATGATGTAACGAGTACATCAGGTGTTATGGGAAGTGTTCCCGGTTCCGGCTGACCTAGTTAATGCAGCCTAACAATCATTTCATTGAAAAAGTGTTTTATGTGTATGCCACAGTAAAGAGATGTGTTTTTAGTCTAGATTTAAACTGACAGAGTGTGTCTGCTTCCCGAACAATGTTAGGAAGACTGTTCCAGAGTTTAGGTGCTAAATAGGAAAACGATCGACCGCCTGCAGTTGATTTGGATATTCTCGGTATGATCAACTGGCCAGAATTTTGAGACCGCAGTAGACGTGATGGAGTATAATATGTTAAGAGCTCGCTCAAGTATTGGGGAGCTAAACCATTTAGTGCTTTGTAAGTAATAAGTAAGATTTTAAAATTTATGCGATGTTTAATAGGCAGCCAGTGCAGTGTTGACAGAACTGGGCTAATATGGTCATACTTCCTGGTTCTAGTAAGAACTCGAGCTGCTGCGTTTTGGACCAGCTGGAGTTTATTTATTAAGCGAGCAGGGCAACCACCCAGTAGAGCATTACAATAATCTAACCTTGAGGTCATGAACGCATGAACTAACTGTTCAGCATTTTGCATTGAGAGCATGTGCCGTAATTTAGATATATTTTTAAGATGGTAGAAAGCAGTTTTACAGATGCTAGAAACGTGGCTTTCAAACGAAAGATTGGTATCAAAGAGCACACCCAGGTTCCTCACTGACGACGAGGACTTGACAGAACAGCCATCAAGTGTTAGACAGTATTCTAGGTTACTACTTGTGGAGCTTTTTTGTCCAATAATTAAAAATTCAGTTTTTTCTGAATTGAGTTGCAGGAAATTACCAGTCATCCAATGTTTTATATCAGCTATGCATTCCGTTAATCTTGTGAATTGGTAAGTTTCTTTAGGGCGTGAAGAAATATAGAGCTGAGTATCGTCAGCATAACAATGAAAACTAACGCCATGCTTCCTAATGATATCTCCCAGTGGTAGCATGTACAGGGTGAAGAGTAGCGGTCCTAGCACTGAGCCTTGCGGTACTCCATACTGAACTTGCGATCGGTGTGACATATCTTCATTTACCTCTACAAACTGATAACGGTCGCATAGGTATGATTTAAACCATGATAATGCAATTCCACTAATACCTACATAATTTTCGAGTCTATTCAAAAGAATGTTGTGGTCGATAGTATCAAATGCAGCGCTAAGATCGAGTAACACTAATAGAGAGATACAGCCACGATCGGATGATAAGAGCAAATCATTTGTAACTCTGACGAGAGCAGTCTCAGTGCTATGATACGGTCTAAATCCTGACTGGAAATCCTCACAGATACCATTTCTTTCTAAAAAGGAACATAATTGTGAAGACACTGCCTTTTCAAGTATTTTTGACAGAAAGGGTAGATTTGAGATTGGTCTATAATTGACTAAATCTGTAGGATCAAGTTGCGGTTTTTTAATAAGTGGTTTAATAATTGCCAACTTAAAAGTTTTCGGTACATATCCTAATGACAAAGATGAATTAATGATATTAAGAAGAGGATCTATGACCTCTGGTAGCATCTCTTTTAATAGCCTAGTTGGTATAGGGTCGAGCATACATGTTGTCGATTTTGATGATTTAACGAGTTTAGCCAATTCTTCTTCTCCTATAGCAGTGAATGAGTGTAATTTTTCCTCAGTGACACTACAATGCTCTGTCTGATGTGATGCTGTATTAGACGGCTGCATGGTTAACAAATTTTTCCTAATATTATCAATCTTACATGTGAAGAAGTTCATAAAGTCATTACTGCTGTGCTGTTTACAATCATCAGAAGTTGAAGCTTTATTTTTGGTTAATTTAGCCACTGTATCGAATAAATACCTTGGGTTGTGTTTGTTTTCTTCCAAGAGAGTTGAGAAATAAGCAGATCTAGCAGTTTTTACAGCCTTTCTGTATGTGATCATGTGCTCTTTCCACGAATTACGAAATACCTTTAATTTTGTTTTCTTCCAGCTCCGCTCCATTTTTCTGGCTGCTGTTTTAAGGGCCCGTGTGTGCTCGTTGTACCACGGCGTTGGACTATTTTCTTTAATCTTCTTTAAGCGCAGAGGAGCAACTGTGTCTAAAGTACTGCAAAAGAGAGAGTCAATAGTTTCTGTTGCAACATCGAGTTCTTCTATACTATCTGGGATGCTGAGCAGATGATACTGATGAGGGAGATTATTTAAAAAGCAATCTTTAGTAGCGGCAGTGATTGTCCTGCCATTTTTAAAGCGAGGGGGCGGCTTTGCAACCTTAGCTAAATTAAGTATACATGATACTAAGTAATGATCTGAGATGTCATCGCTCTGCTGCAGAATTTCAACGGTATCAACATTTATTCCATGTGACAATATTAGGTCTAAAGTATGATTATGGCGATGAGTGGCTCCTGACACGTGTTGCCTAACTCCAATAGAGTTTAGTGTGTCTTTAAATGCTAATCCCAATACGTCTTTTCCGTTGTCAACATGGATATTAAAATCACCAACAATTAGTACTTTATCTACGGCCAGTACTAACTCTGATAGAAAATCAGCAAATTCTTTGATAAAGTCTGTATTATGCCCAGGTGGCCTGTATACAGTAGCTAACACAAATGTTGAACGGGTTTTATCATGTACACTACATAGCGTTACATAAAGCACCAAAACTTCGAAGGAATTATATTTGAAACTAGACTTCTGAGTAATACTGAAGATATTATTATAAATTACAGCAACCCCTCCCCCTTTACCTTTCAGACGCGGCTCATGTTTATAACAATAATCTTGGGGGGTGGACTCATTTAAGGTAATGTAGTCGTCAGGTTTTAGCCAGGTTTCTGTCAAACAGAGCACATCTAGATTATTATCTGTAATAATATCATTAACAATAAGCGCTTTTGGGGAAAGGGATCTAATATTCAGCAACCCAAGCTTTATCAATTGTTCATCTGTATTATATATTTTGTTTATTTGTTGGACGTCAATTAAATTTTTACTGTTGAATGGTTTTGATGTTTTTTTGTATTTACTAATTCGGGGAACAGACACAGTCTCTATATGATAATATCTAGGTGAAAGAGTCTCTATGTGCTGGGATTTATCTGACTCCGGTAACGTGAGACAGCTAGCAGACGGTCGGTTTAGCCAGTTTGTCTGCTTCCTGACCTGGGCCCTAGTGAGTCAAGGTTTAGCTCTAAGACTATGTGCCAGATTACTAGAGAGAAGAGCGGCACCACCCCAAGAGGGATGGATGCCATCCTTCTTCAACAGGTCAGGTCTGCCCCAAAAACTTTTCCAATTGTCTATGAACCCTATGTTATTTTGCAGACACCACTTAGACAACCAGCCATTGAGTGATGATAGTCTGCTAACTATCTCATCACTCCTTTTTACCGGGAGCGGTCCAGAACAAAAAACAGCCTCAGACATCGTACTAGCGAGTTCACACACCTCTTTAATGTTAATTTTGGTGATCTCCGACTGGCGAAGTCGAACATCATTAGTGCCGACGTGAATAATAATCTTAGAGAATTTACGATTAGCTTTAGCCAGCACTTTTAAATTTGCTTTGATGTCAGGTGCTCTGGCTCCCGGTAAACAAGTGACTATGGTGGCTGGTGTCTCTATCTTCACGTTCCGTGTAATAGAATCGCCAATGACTAGGGCACTTTCAACAGGATACTCAGTGGGTGCTTCACTGAGAGGGGAGAACCTGTTTGATGTTCTAACCGGAACGGAAAAGCGGTTCTTTGGTCTGCGACTATGCTGCCTCACTGTTACCCAGTTTCCCTGCTGCGAGGGCCCTGCAGCCGGAACCGAAGAATGTACAGAGTTCACTAAGCTATTCGCATCCAAATCAGTGTCTAAAGCTGTTACATCCTCACTACTCTCAGATAAAGTATGGATGCGTGTTTCTAATTCTGAAATCTTCTCCGTCAGCCTAACTATCTCCTTACATTTATCACATGTGAAGCCCTTTTCGCCAGCGGAGAAGCCTATACTGAACATGTGGCATGCACTGCAGGTGATAATGACAGGAGAAGACATGACTTACCGTGTTTGTTGATTAATCCAATTTACCACTTACCACAATCGTTTGCTGGACACAATTTACTAATCCAAGTTATGAACTCAGAAAAAGGGAGGCCCGGGTGCAGAGATAACAAGCTAACAGGCTAGCAAAATGCTAACGTGTGATGGTGATTTAGATTAAAAGCTAGCGATGTCAAATTTAACGTGATAGGCAATTTTTAAACAATGTATGGTGATGAGTAAGTTATATTTAGCAGTAGAAGAAAGAGGAAATATCAAAATAAAGATTCAAACGTAAGCAAGGCTCTACAGAGCTACAGACTTGAGCTACAGAGCAACAGACACAGCAGGCAGACAGCTTGAAGCCCTTAATATAAAGTATGTGTCATGACAAATTGGATTATGCACTCTATGTCCTCCGCTATTTTTCAAATGCGCTCGTATCAATCTACTGCAGTGGTTCTCAAACCTTTTATACCAAGTACCACCTCAGAAAATATTTAGCTCTCCAAGTACCACCATAAAGGGTTTTTTAAACCTCATTGATTCTTTTAATCTTGTACAATCTGTGTCTGGACCCACACAAGAACATGGACACACACTTGATCACACCGCAAAGGGTTTTTTAAACCTCATTGATTCTTTTAATCTTGTACAATCTGTGTCTGGACCCACACAAGAACATGGACACACACTTGATCTTGTTTTATCATATGGTTTGCCTGTTATTAGTCTAGAGATCTGTGACGCAGTGTTTTCTGACCATATGCCTGTATTATTTGAGACTACTCTTGCCTGTCATACAGTTAAACCTCGCGCTATTGCACGGCGCTGTCGCATGATTAACCCTTCCACTGCTGTTCAGTTCTCGGTTGCTTTCAGTCAGAACTCCATCACTCCTCAGTCTGTATGGCACACAGATGAGCTTAGCTCATGGTTTCACTCCACCTGCCAAACTGTTTTAGACACTGTGGCTCCATTAAAATCTAGGCAGCCTAAAACTAAATCTGAGCCCTGGCTAAATGACATGACTCATGCTGCCAGACGTGAGTGCCGTAGAGCTGAGCGCAAGTGGAAGAAGGACAAACTGCAGGTGTCTCTTCAAATGTTAAGGGATTGCTGGCGTCATTACCAGGAAACTGTGAAAGATGCTAAAAGAAAACATTTCTCAGATATTATTCTGGCAAATTATCACAAGCCCCGTGTTTTGTTTAACACCATTGACGCACTTCTAAATGCCCCGCAAAATGCTTATATGGAGGCATCCCCTGCTATGTGTGAAAACTTCCTTTGCTTTTTTATTGATAAGGTCACTTCTATTAGGTCTCAAATTGTACCTTCAGCTCCAGACCCTTCAGTCTCTGTCCCCTGCTCGGCTGTCTTTGATCGTTTTGAGCAGGTGACTTTTTCCTCTTTAGAGGAGGTTGTTGGTCATTTGAAGCCATCGGGTTCTCCAAATGATGCTGTCCCCCCTCGACTTTTTAAGGAGGTTTTTCCCACTATAGGACCATCTGTTGTTGCAGTTATAAATAGTAGTCTGACCTCAGGTGTGGTCCCTGAAATTTTAAAACATGCAGTAGTTCAACCGCTGATTAAAAAACCTGCTCTAGATCCGTCAGTTCTTGCAAATTTTAGGCCTATTTCCAAATTGCCTTTCCTTTCAAAAATCCTGGAGAAGATTGTGTACAGTCAATTATTGGCCTTTTTGGAGGAACATAATATACTCGAGGTTTTCCAGTCTGGCTTTAAAACCTTGCACAGCACTGAAACTGCTCTTTTAAGAGTTTTTAATGATATCTTTTTAGCTACTGACTCTGGTGACTATGTTATCCTTGTGCTCTTAGATCTAACTGCTGCATTTGATACAGTGGATCATAAAATATTGATTTCACGTTTAAGGCAGTGGGTGGGCATTAGTGGCATAGCTCTGGAGTGGTTTAGGTCATACTTAGCGGATCGAACTTTTTGTGTTAGCTTAGGTGACTCTGTATCCTCCTCTGCTCCTTTTTTGTGTGGGGTCCCACAGGGCTCAGTCCTCGGCCCTCTACTTTTCTCTCTGTATTTGCTGCCACTTGGTTCCATACTTAGAAAGTACGGCATTTCATTCCACTGTTATGCAGATGACAGTCAGATTTATGTCCCTCTAAAAAAGAAAAATGATAATTCAGTTGGACAACTGCTCGATTGTCTCGACGACATAAAGGCCTGGATGGCACTTAACTTTTTAAATTTTAATGATAAAAAAACAGAAGTGATGGTTTTTGGAGGCACCACTGGGACCCCATCTGTAGATCTGGGCTCCTTGGCACCCTATATTAAACCTAGTATCACAAATTTAGGAGTAAAAGTGGATCCTGAGCTTAAATTTGACAGTCAGATCAAAGCTGTTGTCAAATCAAGCTTCTTTCATTTGAGGCAACTGGCCAAAATAAAGCCAATTCTGTCAAGACAACATTTTGAAACTGTAATCCACGCCTTTGTAACTACACGGCTGGACTACTGTAATTCGTTATATATGTGGGGGTTAGTGGGTCCTCCATCACCCGTCTCCAGATGATACAAAATGCAGCAGCACGTCTTTTAACGGGCACACGTAAACATGAGCACATTTCCCCTATTTTAGCTTCTTTACACTGGCTGCCTATTCAATTTAGGATCCGTTTTAAAATTCTGTTATTTGCTTTTAAATCACTAAATGGTCTTGCCCCGCCATACCTCTCTGAGCTTCTACACTCTTATAAACCCGGCCGCTCTCTCAGATCAGATGAACAGCTGCTCTTGACTGTGCCTAAAACTAAGCGTAAGCTCAGAGGGGACCGTGCCTTTGCTGTGTCGGCCCCAAAACTATGGAATGATCTCCCTTTGCATGTTAAGCAGGCCTCTTCTCTATCTGTTTTTAAAACCCTTCTTAAAACCCATCTTTTCTCTTTGGCTTTTGACACTTAGTAAGAGGTTGACTTTATTTTATTTAAATGATATAATTTGTTATTTTGATTGCTTTTATTCTGTGGTTATTAATTGTACAAATGTGTTTTCTGTACAGCACTTTGGTCAACTGTGGTTGTTATAAAGTGCTTAACAAATAAAGTTGGTATGGTATGGTATAAAGACCAACATTAAAATACAGTAGCGTGGTAAGCCTAACTATTCAGCTACATCTCTGCACAGTTCAAAAAACGAGGCAGTTTATTCCTAATAAGAATATGTATTGTTGTGAACCACTTTAACAGTGTAAATACACAGTTTGTACATTAACACTGCACTGTCCTTACATACAGGTAAATAAAATAATTGAATAATGATTAAATTAAAATGTGTTGTACCTAAAAGTTAAATTAAAACTGTACTGTACTTAAATGTAAAAAAAAAATGTATTTCATTTTAACATTAGTTTATTTAGTGATTCCTCTGTGTACCACTAGAGGCAGCGTGAATACCACTAGTGGTACTCGTGCCACACTTTGAGAACCAATGATATCGATATAAACGGTATTGCCTTAATCCATATTGTTTCTAAAAAATATATCGTACAAACTTGATATACCGCCCAGCCCTAGATCTTTGTATCCTTTTTCTATTTTTCATATTGATTTATTTTATCTTGAAGTCTTATCTCTTATTTTTAAGATTTGTATAGGTGATGATTTTTCAGTGTTTTTATCTTTATATGATGTGCTTTGTGTTTTTCAGTGTGTGATCTGAGGATTGTTTTTCTGGGGAAGAATGTATCAGAAAACAGTCGAGTGAGAAACGTAATCCTGGGAATTGATTTGCATGAGTTTGAAGAACCTACATCTTCACAGCAGCACACAGTAATCCCAATTAGTGGAACGGTGAAGGATAGAAAAGTCATGGTCATTAACACTCGTCATCTGCTGATTCCAAACATCTCTGATCATCAGATCACACAGACAGTGAAAGAGTGTGTGAATGTGTCTGCTCCAGGACCTCATGCGTTCATAATCATACTGCAGCACAATGACTTCACTGAGGAGGACACGAGAAGTGTCAAATATGTGCTGAAAAAATTCAACGAAGAAGCAAATAAACGCACCATAGTGCTCACGACTGATACACACGCAGGCTCTGTAGAAAATAATACAGCTATTCATGAGCTAATAAAGGAGTGTGGAGGAGAACATCTGCAGCTTGATGTAAGAAAACTAGAATGGCAATCAGAGATATTCAAGACAGTTGACAAGATACTCAAGAGACACAAGGAACAATATCTCACATGTGAGATATATGAAGATACGGAAGAATATGGAAAACACAAAGGAAGAAGAGAAGGTATTGTTCCAATTTTTTTTGTATGATTTTATCTTCAATATAACTATGTTCATGTAAATTTAAATGTGAAAAAACTTCCCAAAGGTTTATTGGAAAATGTGCCTCTACCTACATTTTTGCAAAACTCAACAAACATATCAATCAATTTTATATTCCTTTTCACAGATTAGAGGGGGCAGATTATCCATTGGTAACATTTTTTTTCTGTGTGGTTCCTTGCACAATACCATGCTATGCCCTGTAAATGCTTTTACCAAAATACATGATTTATAAACTAATACATTTAATGTTTGCATCACATGAGCTCCATATTTTTTTATGCACCTTATCGTAGTAGAGGTGCTTGGTAGCTCACCCGGTACAGCATTGTCTTTGCAATGTACTGTGTTTGAGTCCCGAGAAAGGGACTCTATTGTCTAACACTATTGTGACCTAACCCTATGTCGCAGATAGCAAGCAACCATCAACAATGTTAACTCAATGTGTCAACGTTAACTGCATTGAATCAACATCCCGTTTGCACCCACAATTGATGTTGAAAAAATAGTACAATGTAATTATTGTGTTCATATTGTATTGCAAAACACTTTTGCTGATATTGAGGTGGGATACAGGTAAAGTTAGGGACAGGTGTGGTGGTGTGGGTCAGTTTAAGGGTAAAGTTAGGGACAGGTGTGGTGGTGTGGGTAAGTTTAAGGGTAAAGTTAGGGACAGGTGTGGTGGTGTGGGTCAGTTTAAGGGTAAAGTTAGGGACACGTGTGGTGGTATGGGTCAGTTTAAGGGTAAAGTTAGGGACAGGTGTGGTGGTGTGGGTCAGTTTAAGGGTAAAGTTAGGGACAGGTGTGGTGGTGTGGGTCAGTTTAAGGGTAAAGTTAGGGACAGGTGTGGTGGTATGGGTCAGTTTAAGCGTAAAGTTAGGGGCAGGTGTGGTGGTGTGGGTAAGTTTAAGGGTAAAGTTAGGGGCAGGTGTGGTGGTATGGGTAAGTTTAAGGGTAAAGTTAGGGGCAGGTGAGAGGTGTGGGTAAGTTTAAGGGTAAAGTTAGGGACAGGTGTGGTGGTGTGGGTAAGTTTAAGGGTAAAGTTAGGGACAGGTGTGGTGGTGTGGGTCAGTTTAAGGGTAAAGTTAGGGACAGGTGTGGTGGTATGGGTCAGTTTAAGCGTAAAGTTAGGGGCAGGTGTGGTGGTATGGGTAAGTTTAAGGGTAAAGTTAGGGACAGGTGTGGTGGTATGGGTCAGTTTAAGGGTAAAGTTAGGGACAGGTGTGGTGGTATGGGTCAGTTTAAGGGTAAAGTTAGGGGCAGGTGTGGTGGTATGGGTAAGTTTAAGGGTAAAGTTAGGGACAGGTGTGGTGGTATGGGTCAGTTTAAGGGTAAAGTTAGAGGCAGGTGTGGTGATATGGGTAAGTTTAAGGGTAAAGTTAGGGGCAGGTGTGGTGGTATGGGTCAGTTTAAGGGTAAAGTTAGGGACAGGTGTGGTGGTATGGGTAAGTTTAAGGGTAAAGTTAGGGACAGGTGTGGTGGTATGGGTAAGTTTAAGGGTAGTGTTAGGGACATGTGTGGTGGTATGGGTCAGTTTAAGGGTAAAGTTAGGGGCAGGTGTGGTGGTATGGGTAAGTTTAAGGGTAGGGTTAGGGACAGGTGTGGGGGTATGGGTAAGTTTAAGGGTAGGGTTAGGGACAGGTGTGGTGGTATGGGTAAGTTTAAGAGTAGGGTTAGGGACAGGTGTGGTGGTATGGGTAAGTTTAAGGGTAAAGTTATGGACAGGTGTGGTGGTATGGGTAAGTTTAAGGGTAAAGTTAGGGACATGTGTGGTGGTATGGGTCAGTTTAAGGGTAAAGTTAGGGACATGTGTGGTGGTATGGGTCAGTTTAAGGGTAAAGTTAGGGACAGGTGTGGTGGTATGGGTCAGTTCAAGGGTAAAGTTAGGGACAGGTGTGGTGGTATGGGTCAGTTTAAGGGTAAAGTTAGGGACGTGTGGTGGTATGGGTAAGTTTAAGGGTAAAGTTAGGGACATGTGTGGTGGTATGGGTAAGTTTAAGGGTAAAGTTAGGGACAGGTGTGGTGGTATGGGTAAGTTTAAGGGTAAAGTTAGGGACAGGTGTGGTGGTATGGGTCAGTTTAAGGGTAAAGTTAGGGACAGGTGTGGTGGTATGGGTAAGTTTAAGGGTAAAGTTAGGGACAGGTGTGGTGGTATGGCCCTTTTAGTGCCATTCACTGGACATTTCACATTGAAAGTGTTGTGCAACATGCAGTGTAATATCATTTTGCAGAATTGTCGCAACAGGCACATATTTTCAATGAGCCAAGAGAGTTTTAAACTCATTATCTAGCACCTCAATTTCAATGCTCAGTTATATGACGCTTATATTAAAATTTAGGTTTTAGTGTTGTTTTTTTATCAGTGTTTTGCAGTTTACATTTTAGACAGTGTTTTTTATATCAGCATAAATCCTCCATCTTGTGGTGACTATGCATTGATAAACAACAACATCATTTATGAGAATATTTGTTAAGTAAATGAGTGAATTCAGAACATTAATTAGAATATACTAGATATGTTTCGAAAGCATCTCTAAATTGTGTTGTAATTAGTCTGTTTTGTACAAACATTAACTATTAATCCATCAAGCTATAAGGTTACAAAGGTGTATGGAGGACCAAACCTGCAGAAATAAAAAATGAATGAATAAAATAAATCTACATGTATATAAATTAATAAATAGGTAAATTAAAAATGTGATAATAGGAAAATAAATAACAGAATGAATGACTTGATAAAATAAATGATTAATTTTTAACCAAATTTTATTTTGTATTATGTTTCCCTTCCTTTTATTATTTTCTGCTTTTATTTATATATATATATATTTTTTGTTTTGTTTTTTGTTTTGTTTTGTTTTCAGTCAGACCAGACCAGCTAAGCGACAGAGAGGAGAGCTTTCAAAGTAAATGGTGGCCGGATAGTCCTTTCACAGACAATTCTTTAGCAAACAACTTAGCAATGTTTCCAGCACTTTGACCCGTTGAGAGATAAGTTTCAATAGTACTATCGGAAGCAAGTACGATGGACGTCCCACCATATAGTGCCATCTGACTCGCGCAAATTTTAATGTGCTGGGAAATATTTTGCAGAGTGCCTAACAATTCAGGCTGTACTTCAACATTCATATAGAATATAGCGCACCTAAAACATCTAAAAAAGTAATTTGATACATTATTTTTGACAGGTTGTAGCTCTCGCATATATACTATGGCGGACGTTTCACAAATAGCTAAGTTGTGCAACTTAGCGAATTAAGTCGAATGACTATGGCTGCATCTGAAAACCTAGGCAGTGACTCATTGCCTCGCTGCCTTATCAGACAATGGCTTGTAAAGCAGTGTTTGTGCATGAAGGCACCTCGCGAAACTAATTTCGTAAAGACTTCTTAGGTAGTGTAACCATTTAATGATCTACAGCAAAATAGAGAGAGCTTTGGTGAAAGCTAAACACATATTTAATTACTACATTAGTAATTTCTCGCTAGAAATGACATCAGAAGTATAAAATGTTGGTAAAAGACGTACATTTACACACAAACTGACCAGCAAACGCAACTTTCAGAAGCCATCTTTTTTTCCCAGCTCAACTGTCACAGAATGGAAAGCACAGGATTGTGGGATATCAAAGGCAGCGAAGGATACAAATATGCTGCCTTCAAAAATCGATCAGATGAAGCTAACATTAGATTTGGACGTGCCTTGATGCCTTCCTGCCTTAAAATGTGTCCCACGAAGGCAGCATTTTCTAGGTTTCAGACAGTTGTTTAGATTAGATGTGTTTATCAATTTACCTTTACTTTGAAAGCTCTCCTTTCTGTCACTTAGCTGGTCTGATGATTCAATGCGTCTATGCGTCAACCAATGATGCACTGATGATACACAAGGACCGCCCTCCTCATTTACATGTTGCACACGGAAAAGTAAAAATAAACTAATCAATAAATAAATCTAAAAAGAAATACATGTGGGAATAAATCTAAAAATAAATGTAAAATTATAAATATAAAAATTAATGAGCCAAAAAATTAAGTTAAAAATATATATTTTAAAATGTATAAAAGCAGAAAATAATAAATTATGGGAAAAATAATATAAAGTTACATTTGATTATAAATTAATTTTATTTATTATATCAAGTCATTCATTCTGTTATTTATTGTAGATACAATTTTAGTATTCAATATTACCTTTTTATTAGTATTCATAATCAGTTAATATTGTATCTGTATTATTACTTTTTATTAGTATTCATAATAATTTGTAATCATTGTATGCTTGAATACATTGGAGTGTGAAGTGATGTGCGTAGTGTAAGTTTCGATGTATATGTGGACTTAGTGGTTTGTTATACATTCCATGCTAATGGAGACTTAATGGTTTGTTATATATTCCATGCTAATGGAGACTTAATGGTTTGTTATATATTCCATGTATATGCAGACTTATACATTTATACATATTTATTTTTCTATTATCACATTTATGTATATTTTTATTATTTATATATTTGTATATTTATTTATTTTGTTCATTCATTTATTTTTACTTTCTGCACGTTTGGTCCTCCATACACCAGGCCTAGGGTGACAGCGTAGGAATGTCCTCAATATCAAGTTTTAACCAGTAAATCAAATTAAATCATATGGCTTCATTTGTGCAAAAACATATCCCTTCATGGTTGTTTAAATCTAGTTTTTTTTTATGTTTTACAGCCAGTATAGCAGACCAAAGTCCCGAGCGAAATCGCCCCAACAGTAAGTAGACAATTCTGCTGATTTTACCCAATAATTGAAATGGATATATGTATGTGTATATAGTACTGTATATAAGTGCTGTCAAATTTAATGGATTAAAAAATTATAATTAATTGGACATTTTATTTTAATTTAATTAATGACTGTTAATTATATCTAGCATTAATATTTTAAAATATTTTTATATCATCATTTAACAGTGAATCTCCAAATAAATGAAGAAACAACATAAATACGATTACTTTTAAATATGTGTTTAATGGAATCTTTTTTTACAAAGTACAATGAATGAAGGCCAGTAGCACTGATACCAATACTGATACTGATGTCTCTATTAAATGGAGTTCCCTTTCAGTCGGTCACGTTCAACATACATCGGACGTCACCGACAAATTGGGATCTCTTCAGGGAGAACCTATCAGCTTTGAGATATAGAGAACGGGCCAATGGCCATTGGCGTGCAAAATTTGCATCTCGCGCTCCACCCCGCACCGCGGGTATAAACCGGAAGCGAGGGCCGCACACTATTGTCATTCACAAATGAATTTTTGTTGAAAAATCAATAGTAATATATCACAAATTATATTAAGTAATGTTTAAATAATATTTGAAGTAAATGTTACTCAGGATAACTAAAAAATATAACTAGGATTCTTATGTAAAAGAAATGCAATAAATCACATTATATTTATAAGCATTGCTGGACCCACTTTATATTAGGGGGCATTAACTACTATGTACTAACATTTTAATTAATCATTTGATACAATGCACTTATTGTGTACATACATGTTTTTACATTGTAATTACATTAAAAAAAAATACCTGCATGTAATTACATCTGTAATTAACTTCTGTAGTTACATTTGTAAATACACAGTTGACCCTTCCCTTACACCAAACCCTACTCTTAAACTTACCCATACCACCACACCTGTCCCTAACCCTACCCTTAAACTATCCCATACCACCACACCTGTCCCTAACCCTACCCTTAAACTATCCCATACCACCACACCTGTCCCTAACCCTACCCTTAAACTTACCCATACCCCCACACCTGTCCCTAACCCTACCCTTAAACTTACCCATACCACCACACCTGTCCCTAACCCTACCCTTAAACTTACCCATACCACCACACCTGTCCCTAACCCTACCCTTAAACTATCCCATACCACCACACCTGTCCCTAACCCTACCCTTAAACTTACCCATACCCCCACACCTGTCCCTAACCCTACCCTTAAACTTACCCATACCACCACACCTGTCCCTAACCCTACCCTTAAACTTACCCATACCACCACACCTGTCCCTAACCCTACCCTTAAACTATCCCATACCACCACACCTGTCCCTAACCCTACCCTTAAACTATCCCATACCACCACACCTGTCCCTAACCCTACCCTTAAACTTACCCATACCACCACACCTGTCCCTAACCCTACCCTTAAACTACCCCATACCACCACACCTGTCACTAACCCTACCCTTAAACTTACCCATACCACCACACCTGTCCCTAACCCTACCCTTAAACTTACCCATACCACCACACCTGTCCCTAACCCTACCCTTAAACTTACCCATACCACCACACCTGTCCCTAACCCTACCCTTAAACTTACCCATACCACCACACCTGTCCCTAACCCTACCCTTAAACTCACCCATATCACCACACCTGTCCCTAACCCTACCCTTAAACTTTCCCATACCACCACACCTGTCCCTAACCCTACCCTTAAACTTACCCATACCACCACACCTGTCCCTAACCCTACCCTTAAACTCACCCATACCACCACACCTGTCCCTAACCCTACCCTTAAACTTACCCATACCACCACACCTGTCCCTAACCCTACCCTTAAACTTACCCATACCACCACACCTGTCCCTACCACAACACCTGTCCCTAACCCTACCCTTAAACTTGCCCATACCACCACACCTGTCCCTAACCCTACCCTTAAACTATCCCATACCACCACACCTGTCCCTAACCCTACCCTTAAACTTACCCATACCACCACACCTGTCCCTAACCCTACCCTTAAACTCACCCATACCACCACACCTGTCACTAACCCTACCCTTAAACTATCCCATACCACCACACCTGTCCCTAACTTTACCCTTAAACTGACCCATACCACCACACCTGTCCCTAACCCTACCCTTAAACTCACCCATACCACCACACCTGTCACTAACCCTACCCTTAAACTATCCCATACCACCACACCTGTCCCTAACTTTACCCTTAAACTGACCCATACCACCACACCTGTCCCTAACCCTACCCTTAAACTCACCCATACCACCACACCTGTCCCTAACCCTACCCTTAAACTATCCCATACCACCACACCTGTCCCTAACTTTACCCTTAAACTTACCCATACCACCACACCTGTCCCTAACTTTACCCTTAAACTTACCCATACCACCACACCTGTCCCTAACCCTACCCTTAAACTATCCCATACCACCACACCTGTCCCTAACTCTACCCTTAAACTTACCCATACCACCACACCTGTCCCTAACCCTACCCGTATCCCACCTCAATATCAGCAAAGGTGTTTTGCAATACAATTTGAACACAGTAAGTACATTGTACTTAGTTTTTGATGTAAGTACATAGTAGTTAAGGCCACCTAATATAAAGTGGGGCTGCATTACTTAAGTCAAATTTACAAACAAAGAGTAATTAAAATGTTCTGAGAAAAAAGAAATAAACATTTGAAATATATTAGTCTGTGTGTAATGAATGAATATAATATACAAGTTTCACTTTTTGAATGGAATTAGTGAAATAAATCAACTTTTTGATTATATTGTAATTATATGACCAGCACCTGTATTTACACTGAGGAGTGTTTTAACACAGTGTATTTAACACTGGGGAGTTGGCTGTGCAGCACTACACATTTTGCAGTCTCCCTCAACTAACACCTAATTCAACTCATCAGCTGCAAAAGACCAACACCTGAAGTGGGTGTGTCCAATAAGGGAGACATACAAAATGTGCAGTGCTAGGGGTCTTCCAGGACAAGTTTGAAAACCCGTACTTTATAGACAAATGTCTCTGCATATGTTTTTCAGTGTCACTGAATGTCTCAGGGAAACAGAAGCTGAACCTGGTCCTGTGTGGAAGTAATACAACACTTAAGGTCTCTTTGTCTAAACTTTTACGAGGGAAACCGATAAAACCTTCACATCACAGAGAGAGCAGTGAAGAGTGTGTGAAGAAAGAAGAGAAGATCCATGGGCGTATGATCAGTCTGGTAGAGCTTCCAACTCTCAATCGGCTCTCAGAAGAGGAAGTGATGCGTCAGACTCTTCGCTGTGTGTCTCTCTGTCATCCTGGAGTTCATGTTTTCCTCCTCATTGTTCCTGTTGGTCCCCTGACTGATGAAGACAAAGCAGAAGTGGAGGAGATCCAGAAGATATTTTATTCCAAAGAGCACTTCATTTTGCTGTTCAACTCAGAACTCGCTTTTGAATTAGATTTTGTCAAATCCTTCCCATCATCGCAGAGTTTAATCAGTCTCTGTGGAGGTCAGTACAGAGTGATGGGGTTAAAACAACCTGAAAACTCAAGACAGATCCCAAAACTACTGGATTATATAGAGAGCATGAAGACTGAACCATATTCACTTCAGACATATGTGAAAGCTCAAGAGAACAGAGTCAGATGTGAACTGGAAGAACAACATAAGAAAGAACTGAGTGAAATGGAGAGCAAAATGAAAGAGTTAGAGAAAATTCAGTCAGAAGGTAAGCAGAGTTTTTTGTATTAAGCTTTGTAAGAATTTAGGAATTACTCTCATTTACTAATTTTCTTAAACAAAAACAAGGACAACAAAAAAGATGTTAATGTCATACACTCTCAGAAAAAAAGATACAGTGGAGGTACAATCTTGTTCCTTGGGGAACAAAACATATAACTGTACCTTTAAAGGTACACAATTGGTTCTTAGGGTACAATTATACCATTGTTTCCTCGACTTAGAGCAGGGGTAGGCAAGTTCAGTCCTGCAGAGTTTGGCTCCAACCCAGAAAGATATCTATAGAAGCTCTTATTGAGAATTAACAGAGGTTTAGATGTTGATGTGTTATTGAAAAAAATCACCATTATGGTGATCAGTGTTTCATTTAGTTGGCCAGTTTAACTCTTGCCTCTTTATGTGAGTTTGTGGTGTTTGTTCCAGTGTTAACAAAACTCTTAATCTGTTCAAATCAAAAGAAGCCATAAACAAAAATTATCATGAAGAAAAATGTTTGAACTCATCACTGACTAAAAATGTTAATAAATAATATTCACCAACAATATTTCTTCAGGCCACTGAGCTTTTAAGATGGAAAAAAAAAAACTAATTCCTGCGTCCCAGGTAGCACATAGTTATCTATGCCCAGATCCGGCCCACACCTGTCATGTGTGGAATGATGATTTAGATCAAATACAAGCGTGGGTGGTCTGCTCCTGATTGTCATATCTGGACCACAAGCAGGCCATAGAGCCACATACATATCACATAAAACAATTTTATTGATAAAACACATTATTCCACATCCTGCCCAATGCTGTCCTTCAAACAAACATACCAACTGAATGCTATGAAAACATACATAGTGAATATATCTATATCTGTGCTATATACAAAAGAGTGCAAAATGGAAAAGCGCGTGAATTTTTAACACTTACAGATAAGGATATAACAGTAAAATGAAAGTTTTGCGCTGAGGAAACATATCCCACATTAAACAGCACACTGTCAAAGCGCCTGTCAGGGCAAGCCATGTTAAACCTTATGCTAATCTTAAAATAAGGAATTCTCATGATTTTGGGCAGCTTGGATCACATTTTTCTCCATTAGGTCACCTAATGGGGTTTTGGTTTCCTTGCCACTGTTGCCTCTGGCTTGGCGTGCTCAGTTGGGGACACTACATTTTTCAACTAAACATCGAAATAAATCTAAATAATAAACTAAATTAACCATATAAACTAAATTACTGATCTAATTACTGATCTAAAGCCCACACTGTCATAGTATGGAAATTGAAATGAACTAATGACATCAAATGGCTATACAGCTTAATAAAATTATGCTGCATTATTTTCCTGTTTAACACTGTAAAGCTGCTTTGAAACAATCTACATGTCAGAGTCAATAAAGAATGGATCCTAGTGCAGAGGTTGACAGGATAACAACCGTCTTTAATGAGAATATAAACAAGGCAGTCTGTCGTTAAGGCACACAGAACTGTTAAAACAAACTGAGAAGGCAGCTGATATGATCCTGTCTCGAAGAGGTGAGAGATCGGGACACCAGTAGAGGTGGAGGCAGTTCTTGAGAATTAATCACAGTCAGGAACAGAGAACCGCGAAGGTACTCTTGCAGCAAATGCAGAACTCAGACTAAACTTAGGCGCAAGGCTGTATTAGACAAACAAGACCAGGTGAGCACTTCCAAAGCAAATCAGACATGAAGAAAGCAGCAGTCGTAATGCATGACATGAAACAATGATCCAACAAGAGGCAGTATGAACAAACACTAGATAAAGGGTAAGCACTCAAACAAAAGTGGGAACAGGTGTCATCGCAAGGCAGCGGGCGCTGATCAGCGCTGATTGCGATGACTAACAGTTGCAGGTAGACAGAGAGAAGATGAGCCTAACGAGTGAGTGAGTAAGTGTGTGTGTGTGTGTGTGTGTGTGTGTGTGTGTGTGTAACAATCAGGAAGGAGAGTGAGTGAAGAAAAGGATAGTGAGAAGCAAAGAGAAAGAACCTGACACATGACACTACATTGTTAAAAGCGCTATATAAATAAGGTGACATACATATTGACATACATATCCCACTAATAGATAAAGGCATTCGTTGTTGATGATTTTCATTATCGATTAGTTTTTTGTGTCATTTGTAAGTCACTTTGGATAAAAGCGTCTACTAAATGTAATGTAAATGTTCGTTATTAATACATTAATTCTTTCAATGTGATTTTCAGGTTCGGAATGTGATGCAGATGATCTGAAGCGTTTGAGGATTGTGCTGATCGGAAGGACAGGAAGTGGAAAGAGTGCAACAGGAAACACTATTCTGGGTAGAGATGAGTTTGAGAGTGAGTTAAGCTTAGATTCAGTGACGACTGTTTGTGAAAAGGGAGTTGGTGAAGTTGATGGTCGATCAGTAGCTGTTGTTGATACTCCAGGAATCTTTGACACGACAGTGACAAATGATCACGTGGTGGAAGAAATAATGAAATGTGTTTCACTCTCGTCACCTGGACCTCATGTGTTCGTCATTGTGTTGAGTTTGGGAAGATTCACAAAAGAGGAGATGGACACAATTGATCTGATAAAGAGGATCTTTGGTCATAAAGCTGCTCGGTTCAGCATCGTTCTGTTCACTGGAGGAGACAAACTGAAGAAGCCCATAAAACAATTTGTCAGTGAAAGTAAAAATGCAGAACTAAAAAAGCTGATCACAGACTGTGGAAACAGATTCCTGGTTTTTAATAACACAGACAATCAAGACAGAACTCAAGTTATTCAACTGTTAAAGATGATAGAAGAGCTGAAAAACACCAATGAAGGTCAATACTTCACTAACAGCATGTTTGAGGAGGCAGAGATGTCCATTAAAAAGAGAATGGAGGAAATACTGAAGGAGAGAGAGAGAGAGATTCAGGAACAGAGAGAAGAATTACAAGCCAAATATGAAATGGAAATGAAAAACATGATGAAGAGACTCGAAGAAGAGAAACAAAGAGCAGAGGAGGAGAGAATACAGAGAGAACATGAGTTCAGAAAAAAAGAAGAAAATCTCATAAAAGACTTTGAAGAAAAAGAGAAAACAGAACAGAAGAAACGAGAGATTGAAAACCAGAAACAATCAGAAGAGGAAAACCAGCAAAGAGCTGAATATGATCAGAAAATAGAAGAGATGAAGAGAGAGATTGAAAATCAGAAATCACAGTATGAAAAGCAGCAAAAAGAAAGAAAAGAAGAAGATAGAAAGAGAGAAGAGAAATACAGACAAGATCAAGAAAAGATGAAAAATGAACAAGAGCGTATAGAAGAGTTACGTATGAAACAAGAAGAGGAAATAAAGAAGATACAATCTGAGGAGCAAAAGAGGAAGAAAGAAGAAGAGGAAGAGAGACAGAGATGGATACGAAAAATAAAAGAAAATGACAGAAAAGAGACTCAAGAGGAAATTAAACGACAGCAGAGAGAATGGGAGGATGAACGGAAAAGACAGATGAGAGAACGAGAGGAAGATGAAAAAAAGAGAAAAGAGAGATATGAAGAACAACTGAGAGAAAAACAAGAAGAACTGGATAAAATGAGAAAGAGATTTGAAAGAGAGAGGGATGAAGAAAGACAGAAAGCAGAGGAGGAGAGACAGAAACAGAGAAGAGAAAGAGAAGAAAAAGAGAGAGAATATGAAGAAAAGAAAACTGAAATGAAGAGACATTATGAGCATCTAGAACGAGAGAGAAAAGAGGAGTGGGAGAGAAGAAAACGAGAAGATGATGAGAGACGAGAAGAAGAGAGAAATACATGGAAGAAAAAGATAGACGATCTGAAACGAGAGCAAGAAGAAGAGAAAAAGAAAAGGGAAGAAGAAGAGAAGGAGAGACAAGCAAGAGAAGAGAAAGAGAGAGATGAAATGAAACAGAAACATGAAAAGGAAATAAAAGATATAAAGAAGAAACATAAAGATGAAGCCAGAAAACAAGCAGAAGAAGTGAGTGATTTAAGTGAGAGAAAAGATGAGCTCAAACTGATGCTGGAAGAACATCAGAAACAACATGAACTACTGGAAAAACTCTATCATCATTTTAAAAATGAGAAAAGTGAAGAAGTGGAAAATCTGAAAAAGGAGATTGAAAATCTAAAAAAGAAATGGTGTAGACTTATGTGAAACTATGATATTCATAAGGGAGATGAACATGAATGCTTTGTTAGGGCAAGTGAACATATTTTTTTTTTTTCTTGCTGTGGTTTAAGTGAGCTATCATATGCGGGACAACAAGCATGAACAATGAAGCCACAAAAAAACCCAGATTTTAAAGACAAAATTATTGTAACTGCAAAGCCTCTAAGAAACTGAACAAAGCTACTCTGTGATTCATTTTAAGTCTAATCTCACAAATCTGATTTTAAACCCCCAGGGGTCAGCCGCCTTGATTTTTTTCTTGTCAGTGCCAAAAGAGACTCGAATAAGTCCATCGATTATTATCATATAGACAAGTTATACATCATTTAAAACCGTTAAGTACAGTCTCTACTTTTAGTTGTGTATACAAAATGTTTTGCTTTTCATAAAATAAATAAAAAGAACATGATGCCCGTTCAGCCGCCTCTCTGTCAGTGAAATCTATTCTGAAATGCGTCTGAGAATGAGCTGTAACTCAGCGAATGCTTGCCACAAAGACATGAGACAAATGTCTAAAGAAACGTTGAAATGCCAGGTTTTAAAAAAACGTGAAAACAAATATTCTCTGTTAATGTAATTTGTCCACAGTTTCTATGGAGGCCCCGAATGGGTTAGCCCACACTGTTAGACCTTACCATGCTTTTTTATAGTAAAATACTGGCAACAGGGTTTCATTATATATCTGTTTTTTAACTTACAGTTTATTACTGTTAAAATACATTTTGTGGGGGTGTCGTTTTTTCCTTACACATTTAACCCTTCCAACCCTACAGGAACATCATGTAGTGTCCACACTACAAACAGTCGAAGTAACATTGATGCAGTGAGATAATTAATGATAATTGAGCATTAATGATGAACAGAATCATTGAAGGACAGAAAAACAACAAGAACAGAAAAAAGAGAAACACAAACTACAACAGCCTTTACACATTATTACACGTATTACTAACCAGATTGACTTTATTTCTGTCACACGCCTACAGAAGCTCTTATTGAGAATCAACAGAGGTTTAGATATTGATGGTTAATGGAAAATGTTTAGTGTGATGTCGCCATGATGGAGATCAGTGTTTGCTTTTCTTGACTTTTTAATTTTAGTTGTTTATTTTTGCAAACCATGTTTGTTATGACAAAAGAAAACATGATAATTGAGTGCTGATTGTTATGCACTGATGATGCAACAACCATCATCAGTGCATAACAGTTCCATGGTTTAACCCACTGGACCACCATCTCACAACGTCGGAACAATGTCGGCATTACTTGATCCTATGACCAGTGTTCGTAACAGCTACCGTATGCATACGGATAGCCTACAACTTTGCTAGTTGCAGCTCCCTAAATACAATGACAAGCAGTTTTATAGACGAGGCATTCAGCATTTGCGTTTTCCATTTGGACACACAAACTTGCTTAGCTATAGTTGCAAGCACATTTAGAGCAACATGTTTCCACTTTCAAAGTGTATGGCAATATTTCAACTAAGTCAAACAATTAAAAGATGCTTTGAAAGTTTAAAACTTATCGTTATTTTGAAGAGAAGATTCCAGCTCTGCTAGTGGGGGAGGGGCAGTGAATGAACTGCAGCATCTCCAGCAACACAGAGCTGCCTGTGGACGCCTGTCTGTAAATAATGCCGAGAAAAAACTATCGGCGAACGCAGCAGCCTTGTATCGGCCGATGCCAATACACGTAAAAACTGCAAATATCGGCCCGATATATCGGTCGAACACTTGTTCAGATACTCTGAAATACTGAAAACACTCTTTGTTTATTGCGTGTAATATGTTTATTTGTTCATCTTTATTACAAGTTTGACTTTATTTCTGTAATTTTAGTTTTATTGAAAATAATGTTTCGGGAAGTCACCATGCTGTAGATCAGTGTTTGCTTTAGTTGGGCTCTTAACTAGCCTTGATGCCAGACGAACTTAGCCCCACCCACA
This sequence comes from Gobio gobio, assembly GCF_949357685.1. Lineage (NCBI taxonomy): Eukaryota > Metazoa > Chordata > Actinopteri > Cypriniformes > Gobionidae > Gobio > Gobio gobio. The sequence continues at coordinate 78,869,951 of NC_137097.1, forward strand.
ACATTTTTTGCACGGGCAGTTCGGTCTGGACTTGATCCATAGAGAAGTAATTATGCCCGAACAGAAACTGTTCAGACCAATGAAACTGTCAGGGCGGGCTTTAGACGATGATGGACAGATGATAAACAGTAACGTAATCATCCACGTCATCAAAGGCGCTTGGGTTGAATTTGTTCTAATCCTAAACGGAGAACTTGTTCGTATATGCATTCACTTTTACTATTTCTCTCAGAAATGATGATGCAGGGTTTTTCCTGGGTCAAAAATGGTCTTCGGTGGTGGCTGACAGACATGGTCATCCACACATACACAGTAAAAAGTACCCTACCCACGTGATCTGCGATCGCAATACTGACAATAAATTTAAAATAAATTCAAAGAAACAGTTTGTAATTTTTGCTTATCTTATTTCGATACCTTGATTTTTGTTTCTTTTGTTCCTCATTTTTACACTATTTACAAATAATTGTTTTGGTATATAACCATATCAATATTAAAAAATAGTATTAAAAAAAAAACAAATAGCCTAATTTTCTGCCATATACAATTTCTTAAAATTATCAGCTAGCTAATAACTTTGTTCTGGTTTCACCTCACTCCAGTCTAAACTAAATGATTTTAGGCTATCTATTAACTACACATTGTCAACAGAAATAAGCTGAAATACTGTGGATAATTCAAACTAATTCTTACTATCCACTCTTGCTAAATTGGGTGAGCACACTTGTGTTCTCATTTCAGATGTTCAGAGTAAATGATCAAACTGATTCGTGAGTTCAGTGTTGGACAGTTCAGTTGTTCTAACCAGTCGTTAAAATGATTCGGTTCAAAGGAGTCATTAGGTCGCGAATCGACACCAGCAGACGCTTTGTGTGTGAATCCCGTCTGTTAGAACATCGCGAAAGATTTGTCAACACACAGAAAACACTTCATAACTGGATAGGATTTGTTTCCCGTTTATTGAAAGTATGGTTTATGTCAGCTGGTCGGTGAAGAGTTAGCGTTTTTTGAGCGCAATTCACATCCAGCGGTAGTTCAAGGAAAAAAATGTCCGAATCCACCATGTGCAACATGGATTCGGTCTTCCGACCTTTTGATTAACGTGATATGTGATATATTAGAATGCTAAAACGGTGCTTATTTTGAAGACCGAGAGCGTGCGCGCGGGGTAGGGCTCTCCGCTCGTTCTCTCTGTCATCAGTTAACATGCGCCGATCACAAGCGCAGTAACGTTAGATCTACATCACTCATAAATCACAATAACTGATCAAATAAGGCTTTGGCGGGGCAAAAATTTGTTTTGGCGGCCGCCAAAAAAATGTCAATGTAGGAAAAACCCTGTGATGGTGTTGGTAAGTACTCTGTGTATCCTTAAATTATTTTTTTACAACACCGGCAAAGATCGTTTACACTCATCTTCTTCTTCTAACGTGACTTATTCCAGCGTGCGTGCGGACAGGGTTGCCAAGTTTTTACAGCAAAACTCGCCCAATTGCTATTCAAAACTAGCCAAAAACAAGCCCAATAGCTTACTGGGTGGGGGGGTTCTCCGGGCAAAATGGCATTTGGGGATAATATATGTGTTATTTTTGGCAGGGCTGCCTGCTAAATTTCGCATTCCTGGGTCTGTATATCACATAATTGGGGTCGCTTCAACCCGCGGACTTGGCAACACAGTGCAGTTGAGTTCTGCTGACATTTGACAACTAACGTTATGCGTCGCTCCGTTGCTCTGATTGGTTGTGGGTCTATCCAATTGAGGTCTTTCCTGGTTCAGTTTAAACACGCCCCATAATCACAGCCCAACGGAGCAGTATCAGACTCATATTCTGACTAGAATTGAGAATGACCACGTCAGGCTAGCTCTTAACCCTTGACTTTATGAAATTTTGTTTTTTAATCCTGCATTTTTTTATTTCCATTTAAAACTCATTCTGTAAAATCCCTTGGCTGTTATTATGGACGTTTAATAATTATTTAAACATTAACTATACATTTAGAACTTTAGACTCTACATGAAGAGCTGCTAGTGATTTTTCTCTCTCATCTTCACTGTTGTTTTACTGATGACATCATAGACAGCAGGAGATCTAATAATCTGCATTCACACTGATGCTCAGATCTCTTTTGAAATATAAGGTGTGGGTTGTCCTGTCGGTTTAATCCCTTAAGACACAACTGACTGTTTACATTAATTTCATGTTATAAAAGCATTTTGAGATGCAAGTACATTTAACCACTACATGGATTCGGACTCGTGCACAGCCGCATGCACAAGCGCTCTTCACCAAGCACATGTGAACATTTGAAGATGAAAACAGCTTCTGTCAGTGAGTTTCATATTTCTAATATATAAGTCCACTGCATTCCAAAGCGTGCACGGGCGCGTCTATGTGTGTGTGTGTGAAAAATTGGAAGCACGCTGAAAAGGGGTGTTTCTAAAGCACACACAATGCCATCGCGCATTTGTGGTTAAAAGCTCAGTCGATTCTCAAATTCTCAGAATTGATCCTACTTTGCTGCTTTTTAAGCTAAGCTGAACTGCATTAGACTGTTATAAATACTCACGTACAACTTTTAAATCTCACTCTACAACAGTTCCTCACACAAAGCAACACATCACGAAGATTTGGATTAAATGATTACAGAAATTTTTATTAATTCAATTTTTTTTTTTTGAAATGCCAAGTCACAACAGATGAAAAGTTATAATTTCAAATGAAGTAAATTGTAAATCAGTCAAGTCAACTGCATTGAAGTGCACTTCATTGGCCCAAGGTTACAATTCTGATTTAGAGCAGATTGAACTGGGCAACACTCAGCCCTCATGTTGTTTGCCATGATCCATGCTTTGCCATCATTGACACGGCCCAGCTCTGGCTGACAAGATACATGCCATTGCCGACAGGAAGCCAGCAGTGCCAGCTTGAGGCCACTGCATGCATGTGGGATGTAGTCTTTGACTAACCCATTTCCCGGCGTGATGACCACGATATTTTGAATATTCCTATCTAATAATTGCCTCATCGACACGGCATTCTCAATAAACCCGTCTCCAGCGTGATGACTCTGATCTTACAAATATTCCTATCTAATAATTGCCTCATCGACACAACATCCTCAATAAACCCGTCTCCGGCGTGATGACTCAGATTTTTGAATATTCCGATCTAATATGACTTCCAGAATAATAATCATACGCTGTTTGAGGAGAACTGGCAATCGACTGAGCCTGGTTTCTCCCAAGGTTTATTTTTATTTTATCTCCATTATGACTACTGATGGAGTTTTGGTTCTTTGCCACTGTTGCCTTGGGCTTGGCTTGCTCATTCGGGCACACTAAATATTAAAATAAATATTTAAATAAATTTTCAACTAAGTTTACTGATCTGCCCACACTGTCACTATATGATCATTTAAATGAGCTAGAATCAAATTCTGTTGCATTATTTTCCTGTTTAACACTGTGAAGCTGCTTTGAAACTATCAGCATTGTAAAAAGCGCTATATAAATAAAGTTGACTTGCTTGACCAAAACTCGATTATGTCAGCTTTTTCTCAAAATGTTGCTTTTTTTTAAAAAACTTACCCACATTTAACCTTTGACTTAAACAAAGGCTCTGTTCTTTCTATTGATATATTGCATGTTCAGATATTCATACAACAAAATATTCTGGGGTCCATTAAGCTTTTGTGAAAATTATCAAAAATGCTGCCGCTGGTGTTTTTCAAAAACACTGGCAGGGAAAGAGTTAAAGCCACTGTAATTTACCAAGCTGTTTCGATATGACACCAGCAGTCATCTGACAGATCTCACTGCACTGATTGTATGGCAGGGAGTTGTATGGAATGTACGCCACATATCAAGTCCAACCAGTGTACGAGTTGTGATGAACAACATTTGATCGAACACAACACGCTTACAGCAAAGGCAGCTGTTTGTTTTTTAATGTCTGAAGTGTTTCACTGTACAAAAGTGACAATTATGTGAAGATGGCCGATTGGAGGGGATTATCCACACAACCTGGTGAGTCTGTTTCTGTTCATAAGTTCTTTGAAATAATGCTGTGCTTTGAAAGTGCAAACACGCAAGGCCTGTGAATTCAAAATTGAAATATTGTATTTAGAGATGAAATACCTTACAGTTCCTTGTTACAATAAAACATTTAAATTCAATCTTTCTTATTAATGATAATACTTTTTTTGTAACAGGTGAAGATCAAGGAAGTTCAGGATTTTTCAACAGAAGAGGAAGTAAACGTCAACCTCTAAACAGTGAGTTTTACATTTAAATAAAGTAACGTGTAGTGCAACAACATATTCAAGATGTGATATTAAATGAACTGATACTTTTAGTATACTTTTTTTTTTTACATTCACGTAATGATTCCAGGGAATTTTCTTTTGAATTATCTTGGAATATAATGAAGACCTGCTTTTTTTCTGTAAGAATTGAATAAAATCTCCCATAAGTATAAGACATACAGTACACTATATTGCCAAAAAAGTATTTGGCCACCCCTCCAAATTACGAGTTCATGTGTTCAATCCCTTCAAGGCCACAGGTGTATAAATCAAGCACTAGGCATGCAGACACTTCTACACACATTAGTGAAAGAATGTGTTGCTCTCAGGAGCTCAGTGAACTAAAGCATGGTACCGTGATCGGTTGCCACCTGTGCAATAAGTCCATTCGGGAAATTTCCTCACTACTAAATATTCCACACTCAACTGTTAGTGGTACACAAGCACACCTCAGTGCACATATGTGTCCACACTACAGGCTGTTAAAAGCAGAGGTGGAAGGTCCAGGGGTCAGAAAGTAAAAGTCCTGACATATGTTTATTCCACTCATGAACTCAGTCAGCTGATTTCACTCATTAATTCTACCTCCTGCCTAAAAAATTAAGATACAATCTAAAAAAAATACATTTCAAAGTCTCTGCTGCCCTGTGGTGGACAACTTGAGACACTGACCATCACAAGATCTCATCAGAGGAGGATTAAACACCTCCACAAACAGCATTACCAGCTTCACACATTACTAACCAGACTGACTTTATTTCTCAGAAGCTCTTATTGAGAATCAACTGATGTTTAGATGTTAATGTTTTAATGAAAAGAACAGTTTGGTTTGATGTCACCATTATGGTGGTCAGTACTTGCTTTAGTTTTAATGATAGTTTTTCTCTGGATGTTGTAATTGTTTGTTATGGCCAGAACATGAAGAGAAAAAATTGCTAGATTTTGTCAGTTGCTTAATGATAATAAAGACATCATCATTATGAAGTGCTCTGATCAGCTGATCTCATCTAGACTGTCACCTGTGTTATTAGTTTCATGTAGTTGATTATTGTAATGTTACTACAGCATGAGACCCAAAACTTTTTTAATAAGAATGTGTATGATTTCAAACACATTTAAACTACTGTGTGATTAGACACACTCAAATCAAGAATCAGTGTATATGAAATCATCTCGATAATGGTGACATTCTTCATGCTACAATGCATTCTGGGAGCTACTGATGAGTTTTGTATGATGCACCCAGAATTCATACACCTGGTTCTTGAGGTTCATATTTGTCTCGATGAAGGGGTTTAAAACTTTTTTTACTGCAATTCTAGTTCTGAACATGAGGGTCAAATGTTAAGTGAGCATCAAAAATCAAGTTTTTTAATTTAGTTTGGAGCTCCAAGACAGCGCCATCTACATTAAGTGTTAAGGGTCCGGCTTTACGCACCTGATGGGTTGAACCAATGAGCATAACCTCAAGGAAAGGAAATTGTGAGACATCCATGTTTTATCTAAAAAATGCAGTGTTCCAGAAAAGCAACAGCTGCATGATCACCGGGTTTTGAGTGAATGTAGATCTGGGTGTCGTCTGCATACAAATGAAACTTGAGTCCAAGAGTTCTCAGAAGTTGACCAAGGGCGGAAATATACATACTAAAGAGTGAGGGACTCGAGTAGATCCCTGGGGAACGCCAAATCTGACTGAGCCAATTTTGGACTTGTGTCCACCCATGGCAACGAACTCCCTACGGTGTGATAGGTAAGATTTAAACCACTTTAATGCAGTCTTCATGATGCCAAACACAGATTCCATACAAGCAAGTAACAGTGAATGATCGATGGTGTTAAAAGCTGCATTGAGGTCAAGGAGAATCAAAATTGACAGCCAGCCAGAGTCTGCAGCAAATAACAGACCATTAGTAACCTTCACTAATGCAGTTTTGGTGCTGTGATATTTGCGAAAGCCAGATTTAGCGGGGCTCAAACAGATTGTTAATTGTAAGATGAGAAACCAATTACGATGCGACAGTTCGCTCAAGAATTTTGGCTAAGAAGGGGAGATTAGAGATTGGACTGTAATTATTGAAATTGTCCAAATACACATTGGTCTTTTTTAGGTACAGGTGTAACAACAGCAATTTTAAAAGCTGCTGGCACAACACCAGAGCAAAGCGAATCATTTAAAATACTCAAAACAGCAGAGCTAACGCAGGCAAAGCATGATTTAAACAAACCAGTAGGTATCAGATCAACTAAGAAGGTGGTAGCCTTCATTAGAGAGACTTCTCTGCTCATAGAGATCAAATCAAGTGTGGAAAAAAGAGAAAAAGTGTTGAAAAGGTATTGTGGGAAAGGTGAGCTGGGATGGTAGAGACACTAATACAACTAGGTGCCTTAACAATCTTAGAGTTGAAAAAGTCAAGAAACCCATCACAGAGATTAGCTACAATGGGTTTATTGGAGGAACAGTTACATTTAAGCAGTCTGTTAATGACTTGAAACAATTGTCTGGGACAACTTTGATTATTAACAATTAACTGTGAAAAATACTGGGACCTAACCGATGCAATTGCTGCCTTATATTCAATTAAGTGGTCCTTCCAAGCTTGGTGATGTACAAACCCGATTCCAAAAAGGTTGGGACACTGTACAAATAGTGAATAAAAAAGGAATGCATTACTTTATAAATCTCATAAACTTATTTTTTTTTCCCCAATAGACTATAGTTAACATATAAAATGTTGAAAGTAAGACATTTTGAAATGTCATGCCAAATATTGGCTCATTTTGGATTTCATGAGAGCTACACATTCCAAAAAAGTTTGGACAAGGCCATGTTTACCACTGTGTGGCATCCCCTCTTCTTTTTATAACAGTCTGCAAACATCTGGGGACTGAGGAGACAAGTTGCTCAAGTTTAGGAATAGGAATGTTGTCCCATTCTTGTTTAATACAGGCTTCGAGTTGCTCAACTGTCTTAGGTCTTCTTTGTCGCATCTTCCTCTTTTATGATGTGCCAAATGTTTTTTATGGGTGAAAGATCTGGACTGCAGGCTGGCCATTTCAGTACCCGGATCCTTCTTCTACGCAGCCATGATGTTGTAATTGATGCAGTATGTGGTCTGGCATTGTCATGTTGAGAATGCAAGGCCTATAACTTGTTGTTCTAGAACTGTTGTTCTAGAACTTGGATATACCTTTCAGCACTGATGGTGCCTTTCCAGATGTGTAAGCTGCCCACGCCACATGCACTCATGCAACCCCATACCATCAGAGATGCAGGCTTCTGAACTGAGCGCTGATAAGAACTTGGGTTGTCCTTGTCTTCTTTAGTCCGGATGACATGGCGTCACAGTTTTCCAAAAAGAACTTCAAATTTTGATTCGTCTGACCACAGAACAGTTTTCCACTTTACCACAGTCCATTTTAAATGAGCCTTGGCCCAGAGAAAACGTCTGTGCTTCTGGATCATGTTTAGATATGGCTTTTTTTTTACCTATAGAGTTTTAGCCGGCAACGGCGAATGGTACGGTGGATTGTGTTTACCGAGAATGTTTTCTGGAAGTATTCCTGAGCCCATGTTGTGATTTCCATTACAGTAGCATTCCTGTATGTGATGCAGTGTCGTCTAAGGGCCGAAGATCATGGGCATCCAGTATGGTTTTCCAGCCTTGACCCTTACGCACAGAGATTGTTCCAGATTCTCTGAATCTTTGGATGATATTATGCACTGTAGATGATGATAATTTCAAACTCTTTGCATTTTTTCTCAGAAACTCCTTTTTGATATTGCTCCACTATTTTTCGCCGCAGCACTGGGGGAATTGGTGATCCTCTGCCCATCTTGACTTCTGAGAGACACTGCCACTCTGAGAGGCTCTTTTTATACCCAATCATTTTGCCAATTCACCTAATAAGTTGCAAATTGGTCCTCCAGCTGTTTCTTATACAGTGAGGAAAATAAGTATTTGAACACCCTGCTATTTTGCAAGTTCTCCCACTTAGAAATCATGGAGAGGTCTGAAATTGTCATCGTAGGTGCATGTCCACTGTGAGAGACACAATAAAAAATTTTTGGAAATCACAATGTATGATTTTTAAACGATTTATTTGTATGATACAGCTGCAAATAAGTATTTGAACACCTGAGAAAATCAATGTTAATATTTGGTACAGTAGCCTTTGTTTGCAATTACAAAGGTCAAACGTTTCTTGTAGTTTTTCACCAGGTTTGCACTGCAGGAGGGATTTTGGCCCACTCCACACAGATCTTCTCTAGATCAGTCAGGTTTCTGGCCTGTCGCTGAAAAACACGGAGTTTGAGCTCCCTCCAAAGATTCTCTATTGGGTTTAGGTCTGGCGACTGGCTAGGCCACGCCAGAACCTTGATATGCTTCTTACAGAGCCACTCCTTGGTTATCCTGGCTGTGTGCTTCGGGTCATTGTAATGTTGGAAGACCCAGCCTCGACCCATCTTCAATGCTCTAACTGAGGGAAGGAGGTTGTTCCCTAAAATCTCGCAATACATGGCCCCGGTCATCCTCTCCTTAATACAGTGCAGTCGCCCTGTCCCATGTGCAGAAAAACACCCCCAAAGCATGATGCTACCACCCCCATGCTTCACAGAAGGGATGGTGTTCTTGGGATGGTACTCATCATTCTTCTTCCTCCAAACATGTTTAGTGGAATTATGACCAAAAAGTTCTATTTTGGTCTCATCTGACCACATGACTTTCTCCCATGACTCCTCTGGATCATCCAAATGGTCATTGGCAAACTTAAGACGGGCCTTGACATGTGCTGGTTTAAGCAGGGGAACCTTCCATGCCATGCATGATTTTAAACCATGATGTCTTAGTCTATTACCAACAGAAACCTTGGAAATGGTGGTCCCAGCTCTTTTCAGGTCATTGACCAGCTCCTCCCGTGTAGTTCTGGGCTGATTTCTCACCTTTCTTAGGATCATTGAGACCATTGATACTTACGGTGAGATCTTGCATGGAGCCCCAGTCCGAGGGAGATTGACAGTCATGTTTAGCTTCTTCCATTTTCTAATGATTGCTCCAACAGTGGACCTTTTTTCACCAAGCTGCTTGGCAATTTCCCAGTAGCCCTTTCCAGCCTTGTGTACAATTTTGTCTCTAGTGTCTTTGGAGAGCTCTTTGGTCTTGGCCATGTTAGTAGTTGTATTCTTACTGAATATATGGGGTGGACAGGTGTCTATGCAGCTAACGACCTCAAACAGGTGCATCTAATTTAGGATAATAAATGAAGTGGAGGTGGAGATTTTAAAGGCAGACTAACAGGTCTTTGAGGGTCAGAATTCTAGCTGATAGACAGGTGTTCAAATACTTATTTGTAGCTGTATCATACAAATAAATAGTAAAAAAATCATATATTGTGATTTCTGGATGTTTTTTTTTTAGATTATGTCTCTCACAGTGGACATACACCTACGATGACAATTTCAGACCCCTCCATGATTTCCAAGTGGGGAAACTTGCAAAATAGTAGGGTGTTCAAATACTTATTTTCCTCACTGTATGTACATTTAACTTTTCCAGCCTCTTATTGCTACCTGTCCCAACTTTTTTGGAATGTGCAGCTCTCATGAAATCCAAAATGAGCCAATATTTGGCATGACATTTCAAAATGTCTTACTTTCAACATTTGATATTGCTATATTCTATTGTGAATAAAACATCTGGGTTACGTATGTCACCTCTGTTCCCTCAGAACAGGGAACGAGACGCTGTGTCGGAATGACGCTACGGGGAAACGCCTCGGTGTGACCGGTGTCTGAAACTACTATCAAATCACGGCAATCCTATTGACCGGCGACAGCCCATGATGTCATCAATGTGCGACCCAGAAGTATATAAGGGTGCCTTGGCAACACATACACACCTTCTCGTCTGAAGGGACTGTTCGGCAAACAGACCCTGAGGCATGGCAGGCAACGCAGCGTCTCGGTCCCTGTTCTCAGGCAACAGAGGTAACATACATAACCCAGACGTTCCCTTTCGAAAGGGAACTCGCGCTGCTTTGGAATGACACTACGGGGAATGATATACCAACGCCACCATGCTGAGTGACAACTGTCAGCACAAGTAAATAAGTCAGTGACAGCATCCCCTACGGTCATAGCCCAAGCTATACGCCTAAAGCGGGACCTTAATGCAACTGCATGAGGTCCTATCCAGACTGCTCAAAGGCCCAGGACCATGACTTCAACAGAAGGGGTCCCTTTTAAGGGGAATGTGGCTAGGGGACCCGAAGGAACCCCAGCCAAGTCACTACCCGGGGATCATATTCGCCCAAGTGCCACCAGGGAGGCCTGACCTAGTGCCCTAAGTGTTTGGACACTTCGGTTTGGCCAACCCTGTCTGTTCAGAAACAGAGCCTCCGGACGGTGCCTCAGAAAGGCATCCAGACTAAGGGACTGAAAAACTGGCAGTCCTTCTTAGCTCGGATCTCAGAGACGGGTTATCCGAGAGAGCAACACTCAGCGTAGCGCTTTACAACCCTTGCTAGTGAGGGGAGTCTACCTGCTCAAATCAAGGATCTACCAGGTACTTGTGTTACAAAGCAATAGGGAGGCCGGACAGGCCTATGGATTGATCTAACAGGGAGGCCTCACGAGAGGCCTGCAACCGTCTGACCAGACTCAGGCGGCTGTGTGCTCATAGACAACCCTCAGTGAGGGGAGCACCTAAAGCTGCCTGGCGGGTAACCCCCAGCTGTAGGCTAAGCTACCATAGGTTCTACTCACAGAGTAACAGAGTAACTGGTAACAGAGAAGTGCCTAAACTTGGGAACTTCGCCCTCAAGGAGGCCCCGTGGGGCCTACTACCTGATAGCAAGTTTCTCAGGGAGGCCTAGAGAGACCAACCACCTGATAGCAATTTATGCCGGCTTCTAGAGCATTCAAGCTCACCCTCAGGGAGGCCCGGTGAGGCCTACTACCTGCCAGCGATGCATGCTAATCCCAAGCAGCTGAGATCACCTCTAGGGAGGCCCAGTGCGGGCCTACTGTCTGATAGCAGTTCATGCTAACTGTCCAAGTGACCACAACCTGAGAGCTCACCCTCAGGGAGGCCTAGTAAGGCCTTCCACCTGATAACCTGCTAGGCCGCATACCCAGATGCCGTACGTCGGTGCTCGCCTTCAGGGAGGCCTGGCTAAGGCCTTCCAACTGACAGCAGGCCTTCAGGGAGGCCTGATGAGGCCTACAACCTAATAGCCAGCAGGCTAGCTGTCCGGATGTGAAAAACATCGGTACTTGCCTTCAGGGAAGCCTGGTGAGGCCTCCTACCTGATAGCAAGGCTTCAGGGAGGCCTGATGAGGCCTACCCCCTGATAGCCTACTAAGTACCACACATCGGTACTCACCTTCAGGGAGGCCCGTTTTTTTTGTGAGGTCTTCCAACTGATACAAGCCTTCAGGGAGGCCTGGTGAGGCCTACCACCTAACAGCCTGCCAGGCTATTTAACCAGATGCCAACATCGGTACTTACCTTCAGTGAGGCCTGGTGAGGCCTTCCAACTGATAGCAGACCTTTACGGAGGCCTGGTGAGGCCTTCCACCTGACAGCCGGCCTCCAGGGAGGCCTGATGGGGCCAAGAACCTGATGGCCAACCAGGCTAATTGTCCCGATGCCATACATCAGTACCTGCCTTCAGGGAGGCCTGGTGAGGCCTTCCACCTGACAGCCAACCTTCAGGGAGGCTTGATGGGGCCTAAACCCTGATAGCCAACCAGGCTAATCATCCCAATGCAGGGATCCAGGATAACTTTTTGCCTTGGTTGCACTGGTGCGCCTAACTTTTTTTTATTTAGGTGTACCAGCACAAAATTTAGGTAACCACAGGGCTTATTTTTAAACGTTGATTAAACAGCACAATGATGCCCCCTCCCCTCCCAGAGAGGCGTGGCGAGTCGAATAATCCATAGTCAGTGGGGGTAAATTCATTAAACAGAAGACCATCAGACTGACTGTGCCATGTTTCCATGAAGCACACCAGGTCGAGTTCTTTTTCAATGATAATATCCGATAAGATCTGGGACTTATTGTTCACCAAGCATGTATTTAACAGCACCGATTACAGTAGGCGTGGAGCTGATGAAGATGGCGACAACTGCTCTATATGTCGAAGAGCTGATAAATTATTTATATCGGCACCAGCACACGACAATCATTGAGCTTTTCATTGAAATTATGGAACCGAGATGTTAACTGAAGAGAAGTGTGTAAACCCGCGTCCTGACGCGCGATGTATGTAGCGTGGAGGACGCAAAATTCAGAGATTACGGCAAAGTTCATATGTGCCATGAGGTAGATAATAATTCCTTTTAAGATTCAGCAGATTAGAAACAGAGTACCTTAGAGCCATGAAGAGAGAATCCCCGGCGGCAACAAATAGTTGAAGGAATGATCCCGGCAGATAAAACTCTGTGATAAAAATAATAGTCCAAATATAATAATGCCGTTCTGCATTATGCCAAAGAAGGGCATTATGCCAAGCTCCAAAAGCCGTGACCGCTACCCACTGATAAACAGTAACACAATTCAATAAAAAATAACAACGGAGAAAGGAGCGGCAGCCAAACGTGCCAGCATTCCCTTTCTGATCCGCCGTTCCAGAATGGGATGGCATTAAAGTTCATGTGTACGAAAAGGCTGATGTCCCAAAACTTTTGGCAATATAGTGTATATGTATGGTGTATACAGTTTCTCTTTCCATTATGAGGCAAACAACAATAATCATGTTACCAGCATGTCTCAGCACACTGCATTAGTTCACATTAATCAGGTCAGATTGTGAAAAATCACCCATCTACTCCAAAACTTAATTTAAAATAATCAATTAACAGAACTGTGAGTAGCTATAAGCCTGTTCATGTCATTTCAGTGTCTGTGATTAAAGAGGAGCTGATAATAGTTCTGCTGGGGTCAAACGCAGATGTTAAAGCCTCCTGTGGAAACACAATCTTTGGACGAAAGGTGTTCTTGGAGTCACCGTTCTCTCTGAATTTCTCTGAAAGGCATGATGGGATGGTGCTGGAGAGACATGTGGTGGTCATCAACACTCCTGACCTGCCCAATAATGCTCTCTCTCCTGAAGAACAAGACCCGAAGAGATTCTTCCATCTATCTGGTCCTGGACCTCATGCCCTGCTGCTGGTCCTCAAGCCTCGAACATTAATAGATCTAAATAAAGATGTTCTCAAGCTTATTAACAGTATTTTTGGTGCAAGTGCATCTGAGTATGTTATTGTGGTCTTCATGCATGAGGAGCAGGAGCATGTGAGTGTTAAAGATTCTGACACTGACAACAGATCAGTGAAGTATTTACTACATACCTTCAGACAATCACACCATCATATACAGAAGAATGGAGACCAATCACAGGTGCAGAAACTCCTGGAGAGCATTGAGAAGATGGTGGAGGAAAACGGAGGCCATGGCTTGAGGATTCCTGATGATCCAAGGCCTTTCCTGATGAAAAAAGACACAGTTTATCAAACATCAAATAAGTTGCATAAGGGTAAACCTTTACCTTCAGTTCATCTGAAATATTAATAGAGGGATTAGTAAAAACAAATATTTGTGTATTGGATAAAAATAATATTTTATTTTCGTGACGCATTAGAACAAACTGCTTTTATGATCTGTAGATGAAATAACATATTTCCTGCTCTTTTTTTAATGTTGTGTGTTCAGATTTAAGTAGAAAGGCATGCAGCGTGAATCAAAGTAAGTATGAATTGAATTTTCAATCAAATTAGAGTGAACTTTTGACATTAGTCAATTTCCCACTATTTTAGAACAGTTTAATCCCAGTTCATTATTTCATGTAAGTTCCATGTTGTGCGGTACGTGTACATGATGACCATTGCATTTCAAAATCATTTGGGTGCGTAGGGCATACAACAATATAAAGTAATGACAAGTTAGTAAATAACATGCTGCAAAAAATGTGCTGTAAAATAACAGTAATTTACTGGCAGCTGTGATTGCCAGTAATGTACTGTTCATTTACAGCCTTCTACTGTTAATTTACAGCTCTCCTTTTTTACAGCATGTTACCATAATGCTATAGAAGTTAATTCATTTTACAAGTACGCCGCCACTGGACTCTAGAGCAGAGGAGACGTGTTCTCTTGAGTGAACAATCACACTTCTCTGTCTGCCAATCCCAAGGATGAGTCTGGGTTTGGTGGTTGCCAGGAGAAGGGGACGTACTCTTCATTGTGCCAAGTGTAACGTTTTTTTTTTGGGGGGGGGGGGGGGGGGGGGGGGGGGTTCAAGGATTGGGCTTGACCCCTTAGTTCCAGTGAAAGGAACTCTTAATACTTCACCAAGACATTTTGGACAATTTCATGCTCCCAACTTTGTGGGAACAGTTTGGGGATGGCCCCTTTCCCAACATGACTGCACACCAGTACACAAAACGTTGCTCCATAAAGACATGGATGAGCGAGTTTGGTGTGGAGGAACTGGACTGGCCTGCACAGAGTTCTGACCTCAACCCGATAGAACACCTTTGGGATGAATTAGAGCAGAGTCTGAGAGCCAGGCCTTCTCATCCAACATCAGTGCCTGACCTCACAAATGCGCTTCTAGAAAAATTTCCATAAACACACTCCTAAACCTTGTGGAAAGCCTTCCCAGAAGAGTTGAAGCTGGGCCAACTCCATATTAAACCCTACGGATTAAGAATGGGATGACATTAAAGTGTTTATGTAAAGGCAGGCGTCACAACACTTTTGGCAATATAGTGTACATCTACAAAAGTTCTTAAATCAGTTAGATTTTATTTATTCAAATGATAATATGAATTGTGACACATTACACAGACCTGGTTTGACCAATCAAATAGAAAGGGACGTCAAAATGGTCAAAATGTACACAGACCCATTTTTAGGTGGTGAAGTGTTAATTGACTTTAACTCTAAAAACAGAGAGAGGAAATCAAAACAATAAAAAGTTTACAAACTTACAGGCAAGTGTTGCATTATTATTGGATAATAATGTGCTTCATCTTTAGATCCCAAGACACAGAAGTTTCAGCCAAAGTCAGAAAATCCCAGAAAATTAATGCGATCAAAATGTGAGTATTACACAAAATAACATATTGTTAACATATTGAGTATTTATTATTATTGTTGGCTTTACATAGATGATTAATGAATTTTTTTCTCTATTATAACTCGTTAAGATGACACACTTCATCTTTTAAAAAAATTGTGATGTTTGTGTTTATGATTCACAGCCACAGCTGGCCATGAGAGAGGCTTGAAGGGTGTAAGAATCGTCCTGATTGGAAAAACTGGAGTGGGAAAGAGTGCGACCGGGAACACCATCCTCGGATGCGATGTATTTCAATCAAGGACAAGCATGAAATCTGTTACCAAGACCTGTCAAAAAGAGCATGGAGATGCCTGTGGTCGACCTGTGACTGTGGTGGACACACCAGGACTCTTCGACACAAGCCTCAGCAATGAAGAAGTTCAACAGGAGATCATGAGATGTATTGAACTGTCGGCTCCTGGACCGCACGTGTTTCTGCTGGTCATCGCCTTCGGCCCGATCACACGAGAAGAGAGAGAAACCCTTCAGCTCATCAAAATGACATTCGGACAGGAAGCAGAGACCTACACTATGGTGGTGTTCACACGAGGAGACAATCTCGCAGATCAAAGTATCGAAGATTACATTAAAGAAGGAGATCAACATGTCCAGAAACTGATAAATGACTGTGGGGGAAGATTTCATGTGTTCAATAATAAACAGAAGGATCCTGATCAAGTTGTAAGTCTGTTAAAGAAGATCGATAAGATGATGTGGAATAATAACGCTAGTTTCTACAATGACAAAATGTTTCAGGAGGCAGAGAGAGCATTCAGACTCATGCAGATCAACAGAGAGAGAGAGGAGGAGGTCAGACGAGAGATAGAGGCCATTAAAGCCAAACATGAGTCTGAAATCAAAGAGATTCAAGACAAACTAGAGGAAGAAAAAGCAAAAGGAAAGGTTAGAGAATTTCTTATCCTGGGGAGAGGGAACACACTGTTGAGAATAAAGAGAGAAGAGACAGCAACAACAGACACTGGACAAACGCAAGATCATTGTGAATCTAAGTCACATGTTGAGAGAAAGAATGATGATCGGATTGAAAAGCTGCTTGAAAATCAGCTTTCGGGAACTACAGATCTGGAGAGAGAGACACCAGAAACAGGAAGAGAAACTGATGAAAATCGTAAGAAACATGTTAAAAAATGGAAGGGGTTTAAATCATTAAAAAGAGGCAAAAAGCAAAGGAAAAAGATTGAGAGTGCAGAAGAATGTAAAACAAAAGAAACAGCAAGAGGAGAAGACAATGCAGAAAATATAAAAGATACAGTCACAGGTCAACAGATCAGCGAGGATTTAGCTAAAGTATCTGAAGAGGAGAGAGAGGCAGAGAAAGAGCATCTGCTTCAGCACTATAAAGAAATGGAAGAATGCAGACAGAAGTTGGAGGAGGCCATGAGGACATACAAAGAGACCGCTGATGTGTATGCTGCAGAACTCAAAAAAATTGATGCCAGAAATGCTCAAAACATTGATAGCTGGGAGAAGAGCCATGGGAAACCCTGTGTGCTTCAATAACGGATAATACATCATTAGATTAAATGTACGTTTCTCCTTCATAGGACACTGCTAAACTAATAAGAGTTAATCTGTGAATGAAGATGTTTCATTTTGTTGCTCTGTCTCACACTGGACTCAAACATGCTAATGCTAAATCTCAACCGCAAGAGCTGCTCCACAAGTACTGCATGTGAGATAAACTACCGTACTTCACTATATATGCACACAAATGCTATACCTAACAGGACTACATATAGTCAAATGGTTCATATTTCCAAAGAGGACATATTCATTAAACTAATATATTCAATTTAGACATTTTATAAAGTTGCACACAGTATATATATATATATTGTTCTTTTATATTGTTTTTATATTTTAACAGTACCCTTATAGACAAATCTTCTTGGCCTAACTTGAGGGCGTTCTCTAGATGTTTACCCGTCAGAGCAGATCTAAACGGGTCTTCCTCGCACCGGAAAGAATACTCAAAAATAATATTTGTCTGGTAACTGTGCATTTAAACATTACCCTTACAGACAAATCTTCCTGGACAGGAACACCAGGGCTATCTCTACTTAGAATGTACAGCCTAACATGCCAGTGGTCAAGATTCACTGGTGGGATCCCATGTGCATCTATTGAAATCATTGGCGTTCTTATTAGGGGCCAAGCACGAAGGTGCATAGGCACCTATTGAAACCGTTAGCGTTCCTCTTCTTCTTCTTCGGGAAAGTTATGAAATTTGGCACACTCATAGAGGACAGTCTGAATTGTCAACATAGCAAATTTGGAGTCTATATCTCAATCCCTCTAGCACCACCACCTGTCCTAAGTTGCACTCATGTTTATGCTAATAACTTTTGAACCATAAGGGCTAGAAACAAAATTCTTTTTTCCTCTGATTCCTTGCCTCAAGCACCCTACGACGTCAAATTTTCCCGCCATTTTGAATTTTCCGAAAAACCTACTTTTGCGAACTCGTCCTAGACGGTTCATCCGATTTGCATGAAAATTGAACCAGATCATCTTCAGACCAATTCAAGTTGATTTGTCAAATCATTTTCAATAAACACACAAGCAAATTTTACGTAACGTTTGCGAAAACACACTTAAGGCGCTTATCTCCGCAACGCTTTATCGTATTCAAACTAAACTTGGTACAAGTCATCACAAGCATGACTTGAGGCAACGTGCAGCGTTTCGGCGCAGTGCCATCTACTGGTCCGGAGAAACGAAAAATGGCTTATTACTTTTGAACCGCTTGTCCAAAAATCATAAAAATGGTTAGATTCAGGACGGCATGCCGAGTCGTCTGATTTCCAATTTTACCATATCGGCCATTTTGACTGTCGGCCATTTTGAATTATGTGCTAAAATGCTGTATTTTATGAACGCATGAACGGATTGTTACGAAACTCGGTATGGGTCATCAGCACGATGCCTTGAAGTAGCCTGAGAAGTTTCGAAACAGCGCCACCTAGTGGATAATTTTTTTTCAAACGCTTATAACTTTGGGTGGGGTTAACTTATTTTCATGGGACTAACTTTTTTTGTCTCCTGAATCCTCACCGAGTCCAACGATACCAGATTTGCCAGGTTTCGGTGTATGGTTTGTGCAGCACGGTAATTTAGCGCTTAAAAAACGTTAGCTGATATTGTCGAAACCGCTAGTCCGATTGTGACTAAACCAGTGTCAGAAGTTCGAAAACATAGGTTGATAGCAATATGCTAATGCCCAAATGTCAAAATATTGATAGTAAGGGGGTGTAAAATCCAATCAAAGTCAGGTGTCAGTCATTTTTCATGTGTTTTTTCATATAAATGTCTATAACTCCAAAACGAAATGAGATATTTTCACCAAAATTGACACACACATGTATGGGCTCACTCCGAGGACACATACAAAAATGGTAGGATTGTGCCTCTTGGTGGCGCTATAATAGAACAAAACATGAAATTTGCTATACTTTGCAAATGAATTGGTGTTATCATTACGAAACTTGGTATGTTCCATCAGCACCATGCCTTTAAGGTACTTAAAAGGTTTCAAAACAGCACCGCCATGTGGTCCATACTTATAATAAAAAGGCCTCTTGAGGCTATTTTTCTGCAATGACATATTGACACTATATTGACACCCTGCTTTGATACATTGACACCAATCTTTGCAAGTGTCATTGTTCCCTTATTCTGACCACACCACATCAATTTCGTAACTGTGCCACCTATTGGTTGAAAGTGATAAATCATTAAATCATTATTATTGACTGTATTTATCGTTTTGCAGCTATTTTGCCTAAAATCACCTTAATAGGTCTTTAATTGCTCATTGCTGCAGTTGATCTGACATTGTCAGCCATTTTGGCATGTCTTGTCTTCTTCTTTGCGCTTGGCCAAGATAATGGCTGCGTGCAGCTATATTTATTATTATTATTATTATTATTATTATTATTATTATCATCTTTATTCAAATATTGGAGTAGGGATCTATTTAAATCGCTAGAAGGCACTATAGAAATATTTCTGAATTATTGATAATTATTTGTATTTATTAAATCTATTTTCCAGAATATTTCAATTACAGTTCTGTACAATGGCAACATATATATATATATATATATATGCATTTTATATATATATATATATATATATATATATATATATATATATATATATATATATATATATATATATATATATATATATACATACATTATATGAGATTAAGGCAACTATACATTATAAGACTCATTTATATAGTGTAAAATAAATACAGTACGTGGGAAATTAGTATTATGATATTATAATAATAAGTGGGATATCATATTGTATATCATAATGTGAGAAATTGAAACCAAAATACACCCTACATTATGAGTCAAAATTGCGAGTTACCCTTATAAAATATTGAAGCTATTTACAGGCATTATTTGTGGTTAGTTCATGTTAAGTAACTCATTAACTAATGTTAACGAATTGCGCTGTTGAATAGATTTACAGAAATTTTCCTAACTCCCCGTGTCCCTGTGCAGTGGACATTTGTTGTGCATTTCTAGGCCCTCAACCATTTCCCCAAAAACAGTAGAGGGACATAGCCAAGAGCTTTAAGCTTTTCCATTTAAAATATAAGAATTTTATACGGTACAATTTTTAAAAATGCATAATGTAAAATATAAATGTAAATTGTATAACAATTCTGAAAGAAACCAATCCAAGCCAACATGCTTTTTTGTCGTTTTCATACTCAATACAATTTGGTTTTATGAAAGCCCACCTTTCTGAACATTTCTGGCCTTGCCTCTTCTTTTCGGAAGTGAATAGGAGTAGTATTTTGAGAGAAGCAATCGAACATCAGGGAGAACAACTAGTGTGTTAGTACCAGGAGGTGGAAAGAGTAACAAAATATTCTACTCAAGTAAAAGTACTATTACGTCAACAAAATTTTCCTTAAGTACAAGTAAAAGTACCGGTCTAAAAATTTACTCAAGTAAAAGTAAAAAGTAGTTCATTTAAAATGTACTCAGAGTAAAAGTTACTGAGTTACTTTTTTAATAGCAGAGGTGGGGAATCTCCTGTGTAAGGTTGTGGTAGAATGAGATTTTCACGATATGAAAACATCAGAGTTTCACAGCATCACGGTATTAAACAATTATTTAATAAATAAACTGTATTATTAAATTATGGTTGTTATTATTATCACGTTAAATTGGCATGAAATGAATGAAAACGTTTTTCTTTTCTTTTTTTGGTTGAACAAATGCTTTATTATAACAAACTTGAAACCATTTGTTTTGTTTATTAAAATTTCAATAAAACATGTCTAATCAACCAAATTCAATAAATGGTTATGAATTAGATTAACAACTTATTTTTATCATTAACTTATTAAAATGTTTAAGAATCCTATGATTTTTTTTCTTTTTATGATTTTTATACAAATATATGACCAAAACGGTGGTAATTAAATAAAATGTAACAAACTTTTATCCTTTTATTTTTTGGCAAAGTGCTGCAAAACAGAGATTTTTCAAGAGATTTTCAAAAACGTTTATTTTGATGGGTTTTAGTGAAGAGCTGCTTCTGTGAAAACCTGTTTCAGAGTGTATTTGACTGGTTTTTAAAATGTTCATGTGTTCATGTCCATATATGGTTTGTGAGACGTTAAAACCATAGACAGTAAAAGAAAGGTTAAAACACCACGAACATCGCGTACTTAAGTAGCCTATGTAGTAGACGAAACGGCGCTGCTCATCACAGAGACAGAACAAGCAGATAATGTATTTATATAGCAGTGTTTTGCTTTAATATTCACAGACCATGTTGCGATTTGATTTATTGTAGGCCTACAGCTCTACTGTCAATGTATTCATTCATCCATCAGTTTGCTTGTTTTACGTATCTGCGTTATACTGTAAATTAATTGTCGTGACTGGATTCCGGGATTCCCTCCGCATCCCAGAAATCACTCAGCCTTAAGTTAACCCTTTAGGCTATATATTTTATTCATACAGTGAAGACTTTGCAATGTTTTATAAATGTTTCACATTTGATTATTCAATTACTGTATAGTAGGCTACTATTAGCAGTAGGCTAAATAGTTCATTTTTACTGAATGTTTTTTTACTCACCCCGGGTCATTTCAGGCTTTTTAATGAACGCACTGACAAACAAAGTTTGAGGGCCCCAGAAGTCTAGGTACTGGCACTGGAAACTGGAGCATTTAAATCTGGCATATCAATGTAAATATGAAATACTTTTTATTTGAACTGTCAGTTTACAAGAATCAAAATTTATTTATGTACCTGTAATGTATTATGTTTATGTACATGTATATAAAACATATTTTTGTATAGACAGTTCTGCTTCTCCAGCATGTCGGTCCCTCGAATATTCTGATCTATTATGACCTCCGAGCTGTAAAACTGCCAGAATAATAATAATAATACGCTGTTTGTTAATTGGCCAGAGGAGAACTGGCACCCCGACTGAGCCTGGTTTCTCCCAAGGTTTATTTTTCTCCATTAGGTCACCTAATGGGGTTTTGGTTTCCTTGCCACTGTTGCCTCTGGCTTGGCGTGCTCAGTTGGGGACACTAAATTTTTCAACTAAACATCGAAATACATCTAAATTTATAAACTAAATTAACCATTTAAACTAAATTACTGATCAAATTATTGATCTAAAGCCCACACTGTCACTGTATGATACTTTTTCCAGAATGGCTATACAGCTGAATAAAATTATGCTGCATTATTTTCCTGTTTAACACTGTAAAGCTGCTTTGAAACAATCTACATTGTTAAAAGCGCTATATAAATAAAGTTGACTTGACTTCTTATATACACTGATCAGGCATAACATTATGACAGGTGAAGTGAATAACACTGATTATCTCTTCATCACGGCACCTGTTAGTGGGTGGGATATATTAGGCAGAAAGTGAACATTTTGTCCTCAAAGTTGATGTGTTAAAAGCAGGAAAAAATTAAGGATTTGAGTGAGTTTGACATAGGGCCAAATTGTGATTCTCACTGAATCCTTGAGAACCACTATTAGGGACAGATCATGTCACAAGGCCTTATCACCCATCCAGAGACTTTATTCCTGATGACCGCCTACACCCTTCTAGAGAGAGCACATCTAGAGGTCCTACACCCTACATTCCTGACTTTACAGCAGAGGACCCAGGACAGTTTGCTAGACTAATGATATCTCCAGAGAAATTGCTGCCACATGAAGTCACAAAACAGTTACAAGTGTTCAGTAACAGGTCGTGTGTAACGGGTAGATATTATCTGAAAAAAAAGATTATTTTCGGAGACTTTTATTTTGACGGGTGAACTGGTTTTCGGCGTTCGGGGTGCGCTGGGAGAGAAGAAGAAGCAGAGCGCGGTGTATGAGAGTGACGCACAAAGAGATTGAGTGAGAGTGATGTGTCGTGTTCGAGGAGCTCGTCCGATAAAGTTACTTCACGGAAGTTAATCGGGGCTTTAGTCGAATAAAGGACGACAGCATCAAGTAATTTTGTGAGCTGTATCCCGCGTTTCGTCGTGAAAGAGTTTTTGTGTCGTTTTGCTCCAGGGATTGCATTGCATTGGACTGCTGGAATGATGCAGTAATGCTTCGTGAAGCATCCGTAAGTGCATATAAAGTACACATTTTTCTTGATTGATGACGATTGAAGAGATCTGGTATATTTTTGCTGCATTTTGTACTTTTCCGTTTTGATTGAGAAGCATCCTTACGAACTAACGATTCAACCGAACTGGTCACGCGTCTTTTGAGTGTTCTGCACGTGAAACTGCCTGTGAGATGAGAAATGCTATGCTTTGTAGTTGGTGCGGACTATAGTTTTTGAGAAGACTCGCGTTTCAGACCGTGTTGTTACCCTGCCATCCAAACGACATTTCAGTTTGATACATCTCAGTTTGATTCATTTGGGAGTTTGATTCATGTTGATCATCTTTTAATTTTTTTTTGTTGGGACATTTCATTGAGTTTGAGTGATTCAACTACTATCTCAAGTGAATTTCAACGCACGCTACGTCGAGACAACGCACTCAAATCTTTTCTATTGACTGTTTTTTTGCCAAGTTGTTCCCTTTTTGGTATTTGGATTCACTGGACAGTGAACTGTGAAAGTTCATTTGAACTGCAGCACCTAAAGTGAACTGTGAGTGAGCACTTAAAGGGACGTTTCACGTAAGTGGTTTTTTACGGTGAAATTTCATTGTGTATGCCTTTGTAGTATTTAACCGTGATAATTCGAGCAGTGAAAACTCACTGTAAGAGGGTTTTACGAAAAATCACAAGTGTTTTCCAGTTTGAGGTACAATAAGGGTTGATTATTGTACAAGTGAAAAGTTTATAACCTTTGCATTGAAGGGGTTTGTGTCCAAGTGAGTTTGAAAGAAGACTCAAAGATTGTTTATTTTATTTTATTTTATTTATTTAGTGATTATTTAAACTGAAGTAACACCTCCTTATAAGGAAGACACATTTGCACAGAAAATAAATACTGTTTAATTTTTTTGAATTTACCTTTTTGTACTTACTTTCAGTGTATCCTTTTTGGTTGAGAGCTGTCAGGGAGTAGGGGCGTCTTACCTACTTTATTAGATCAGGGAAGGGAGGAGTATATTCAACTCGCATATATTATTACTTCAGAAAGCCACCTTGTGACATTACTTTAACTGAAGCCTACCCTTGTCGGTCTATAGAGTGCGTCTCAATAAAGTAGTACAAAACATATATACATTAGTATATAACGAGACTAAAAGCACTGAAAGCGGGGACTAAGATCCTTTCGTTATTCAGTCTTCCAGGGCAGCGCTAACAAATTTCCTCTACAAGACGGGCTAAATACCCCGTTACAAAAGTGGCGTCACGAACAGGATTCAAACTAGGCAAATTGAATTAGTCACACGTCTCCAGGCCCACAAGTTGTTGGTCAAGGAAGAAGATGTCTGAGCTTGAGGAACTAAGACGAGACATGGCAGAGATGCAAAGGCGGTTTGCAGAGCAGGCAGGGGCACTCGATCAAGCCAGAGCAGAGCAGCGAGAAGCCCTATCCTTAGCAAAGGTGGTAATTGAGAGTCAAGCCACCGCACAACCGACCCCAGCTGCCATTTATATCCCACGGGACAGGAAGCTCCCTGAATTCAGTGGTTGCGTGTCAAAGCCAGGAGAGCTGAGCATTGAAGAATGGGTGGCATCGATGAAGTCTGCAATTCAGGTCATGAGGGTTCCCGCTGAGGACCGGATTGAGCTGGTGAAACAGAACCTAAAAGACGAGGCCAAAGCCACAGTTAAGTTCATGATGGATGGAAAGGAAGAGACGGTTGACAACATCTTCACTGTTCTCCTAGATACCTATGGAGATAAAGTGCCCATTGGTACGAGGCTTAAAGATTTCTATGATCGTGCTCAGAAAGCAGGAGAAACAATACGCTCCTATGCGTACGACCTTCGGGAAAGGCTTAATCGTGTGCAGCACCGAGAGCCAAACAGAGTGGCGGATGCTGAAAATGTTTTGAAGGAGCAGTTGGTGTTAGGCTTACAAGACGACTTTTTGCGACGAGAGATGAAGCGCAGAGTTAAAGCTGAGCCAGATTTGAGTTTTGTTCAGTTGATGCAAGCGGCAATTACCTGGTCAGAAGAGGAGGAAACGCAGGCTCCTAGTAATGTGAGGTCCAGTACCCGTGCCAGAGGGGTAGTGAATGCTGCTGCAGCACAGGATGCTTCCTCTGCTCTGTCGCTGGAGAAACTGCATGAGGCGATTCAGAAAATAGCAGCTCGTCAAGAGGAACTATATCAAGCTGTCCATGAGAAAGAGAGAAATAGGCCACAGCAGAGCCGTCCAAAGAAACAACCTTTAAAAGACAGTGAAGGCCGTTATATTTGTTACTCATGTGGTGAACCCGGACACACCAGTCGCTATTGTCCGCAAGGTAGCAAGTTGAGGAGGCCTCCAGCTGCATCACAGCATACAGTGGAGTTAGCTGAAATTACAGAGAATGACTCTGGGGGAGCGGTGCAGAAAAGCCCAGGGCCCTCATTGATTAGATGTCACACAGCGGAATGGCTGGCTGATGAGACTGCTGAAAAACAGAAGGACAGTGCTTTTGGAGATTGCCTGGCCATTGAGGTGAAGATAGCTGGTGTCAAGACCAAGTGCCTCTTAGATACAGGGTCAGAAGTGTCCACCATATCTGAGTCACACTTCAGGCAGCACTTTGAGGAGCAAAAGCTGAAGTTATCCTCTGCGTGCTGGGTTAAGCTGACCGCCGCCAATGGACTGGACATTCCTGTCTTGGGATGTTTGCAGGCAGATGTTGAATGTTTAGGAAAAGTACTACCTGGGAAGTGTATATTCGTTCTGACGGACACAAGCCCTGATGTGAAGGAAATGAAAGGGGTCTCTGGGATCATCGGGATGAATGTACTCAATGAAGTTCAGTCCTTGTTCATCTCAGCGGAGGGGATGGAGAGGATTGACAAGTATAATCGACAAGATGAAGCCCAGGTCCGGAGGATTCTTGCTAGAGTTGAAAAAGAAGCAGGACATCTAGGGCCTGATGGAAGGATTGGGTATGTCAAGATTGCTGGGAGACAGGCTGTCACCATTCCTCCCCGCTGTGAAAAGGTGCTGGAAGGTCGCTGTGGATTGTCACCTAGGGTAACAAGTCATGTGCTAGTGGAGCCAGTAGCTGGAACAAGTTTGCCAAAAGGACTCCTAGTGGCTCATGTTCTTGCTAAAACAGAGGGTGGAAAGGTTCCTGTGCGTATGGTGAACTTGAGTGGAAAGGCTGTTAGACTTGCTCCCCGATCCAGAGTTGCTTCTGTGTATAAGCCTAAGAAGGTGATCACAAAGGATGTGCTCGATTTTGAAGAAGATGACGGTGTACTTCATGTCAAGGAGTTGGTCCAAAACAAGGTTCAAGCTGATAAGAACTCACTTGTGCAGTTACCAGTTCCTGTTGAAGTGAACTATGAAGGACTCACACCAGAACAATGTGAAAGGCTCACAGAGTTGTTATCAAAGCACAGAGATGTTTTCTCCAAGGATGACCAAGATTATGGCTACACCACGGCTGTGGTCCACCACATTCCTACAGGTGAAGCACCACCAATAAAACAGCGACATCGTAGAGTACCACCACAGATATTCCAAGAGGTCAAAAGGCATGTCCAAGATCTGGTGTCCCAGGGAATTCTCAAAGAGAGCAGTAGCCCTTGGGCATCACCTGCTGTTATCGTAATGAAGAAAGATGGCAGTGTGCGTTTCTGCTGTGATTACCGAAAGCTGAACCAAGTAACATGTAAGGATGCATATCCGCTTCCGCGAGTGGATGAGTCATTGGACGCTTTGGGTAATACTAAACTGTTCTCTACACTAGACCTGACGGCTGGGTACTTTCAGGTAGCTGTGAGTGAGAGGGATCGAGAGATGACAGCTGTCACCACCCCATTTGGCCTGTTTGAGTGGACCAGGATGCCATTTGGGTTGTGCAACGCCCCGGCCACCTTTCAGCGCCTTATGGGAGTGGTGCTTGGTGACTTGGCCTTTGATGTTCTTCTGGTTTATCTGGATGATGTTATTATCTTCTCCAAAGACTTTGAGAGCCACTGTGAGAGGTTGGAACTTGTCTTTAACCGTCTGAAACAGCATGGTCTAAAGCTAAAGCCAAGCAAATGCTTTCTCCTAAGATCAGAAGTGAAGTTTTTGGGGCACCAGATTTCGGCAGAAGGTGTAAAAGTGGATAACGAGAAAGTTAAAGCTCTGGACACATGGCCAGTTCCCAAGAGTGTAAGAGAGGTCAGGCAAGTTCTTGGGTTTATGAGCTACTACAGAAAATTCGTCCCAAGGTTCGCCCAGATTGCCAAGCCACTACATGCGTTGGTAGGTGGAGGAAAGAGAAGCAGAACCTTTGCAACTTTCACCTGGAGTCAGGAATGCCAGGCCGCCTTTGATGAGTTGAAGAAGTGCTTGATGTCACCCCCCATCCTTGCATACCCCGACTTCAGTATGTCCTTTACACTTGCCACAGATGGGAGTCATCATGGATTAGGGGCCGTACTCAGCCAGAAGCAAGGAGGGACTGAACGTGTCGTGGCATATGCAAGCAGAGGTCTGAGGAGATCAGAGAAAAATGACAAAAATTATAGTGCATTCAAGTTGGAACTCCTCGCATTGAAGTGGGCAATCACAGAAAAATTCAAAGAGTACCTTATGTATTCAAAATTTACTGTGATTACTGACCATAACCCGTTACGTTACCTCGATTCAGCTAACCTCGGAGCGGTTGAGCAACGCTGGGTAGCACAGCTGGCGGAGTACAACTTTGAAGTATGCTACAAACCTGGTCGACTCAACACTAATGCCGATGCCTTATCGAGAATACCTGCCAGGGAGGAATCGGAGGAGGACGATGATGGCAAGGATTTCATCCGGCTAGGAGCTGAAGAAGTGAGGGCATGTTTGTGGCCGGGCAAAATGGTTTGCCAGGAGGAACCTGAAGGCAAATCTGCGGTGCAAGCATCGGTAAGAGGGGAAATAAGTGGTTATAGCTGGAGTGAAATTGGGAAACAGCAAAGGAATGACCCTGTGATCTGTCCCATTTATAAAGCAGTGTCCGAGAACAAGAGACCAAGCAGAGTGGATCAGAGTTCTATGGAACCAAAACTCAAGAAGCTTGTCAAGGAGTTTGATCGTCTTAAGCTGCGGCAGGGAGTGCTGTTCAGGCGCATCTTCGACCCTAGGGATGGAGAGGAGATCTGGCAGGTGGTTGTTCCTGAACCTTTACAGCGTGAAGTGTATGAGGGCCAACATGAACACGGAGGTCATTTTGGGGAAAGAAGTACACTGGCTCGAATGAGAAGAAGTTACTACTGGCCTACCATGTCTGTGGATGTTCCATGCTGGATAAGGCAGTGCAAAAGATGTATCCTGGCCAAGGATGTTTTTCCCAGACTTCGAGCTCCTATGACGTGTAGTAATGTCTCAGCCTCATTAGAGGTCCTCGCCATGGATTATACACTGCTTGAACAGTCTGCTGGGGGGTATGAAAACGTGCTTGTACTTACCGATATGTTCACCAGAGTCACGGTTGCTGTTCCTACCAAGAATCAGACAGCAAACACAACGGCAAAAGCTCTGGTTAAGCATTGGTTCGCTTATTACGGTTGTCCGGCTCGCTTGCATTCAGACCAAGGCAGGTGTTTTGAGGCCAATGTGATCAAGGAGCTTTGCAAAATCTATGGTATAGGAAAGAGCCGTACAAGCCCATACCATCCACAGGGGAACGCTCAATGTGAAAGATTCAACCGTACCATGCATGATTTGTTAAGAACCTTGCCACCAGAGAAAAAGAGAGATTGGAAGACTCACCTTCCTGAGCTGGTGATGGCTTACAACAGTCACGTCCATTCATCCACTGGTTATTCCCCATTCTATCTGATGTTCGGAAGGGATGCACGTTTACCGATGGATGTGCTTGGGGAAAAGGATCTAGAAGAGGATGAGGTTGATAACCTGGATGATTGGGTGAAAGGTCATCATGAAAGATTGAAGACGGCTGTGGAGGTTGCAAATGCAGTGTCTCAAGAGGCTTCCAGAAGAAGAAAAAGGTTATACGACCGCAAGTTGTTTGGAGCTCTTGTGAGGCCTGGAGATCGGGTGCTACTGCGTAATCACAAACACAGAGGTAGAAACAAAATTCAGGATAAATGGGAAGACATGCCATACATAGTTTTAAAGCAGAACCACTCAGACATACCTGTGTTTACGATTAAACCGGAAAAGGGGGGTGCCGCAAAGGTAGTACACAGAGATCAGCTTAGGCACTGTTCATTCACGTCACCCACTACACCGTGTGTACACCGGCGCAGAATAAGAGACAAGCCAGAGTCAGACACAGACATGTCAGACATTGTCTGCTTTCCAGAAATTGCACAACACTCCACTTACCATGCACACAAAAGGGTGGATCAGGGGGAGTCAGGGGAAGTAGAACAGCATGACAGCGGTGGGGGTCAGGAAGTAATATCAGAATCAGAGTTGCGGGTACAAGATGACTCAGATGATGCTGATGTTTCAGAGGTTGAAAGAGAAAGTGTTCCTGAGATCAGACGTTCTCAGAGGCAAAACAAGGGTACCTTACCTGTGAAATACAGAGAAGACTACATTCTAAAATAAGAGTCCAGAGTGTTCTGTAACTTTTAAGATATGGGATATGGAGTTATACATTTATAATGAGATACCTTCCTAATATGTTGTTTGTGTTTCAGAGATGGACCTGCTGGAAATGTCGATGGAATGGCAGGGTTTAGCAGGGGGGAAATGTAACGGGTAGATATTATCTGAAAAAAAAGATTATTTTCGGAGACTTTTATTTTGACGGGTGAACTGGTTTTCGGCGTTCGGGGTGCGCTGGGAGAGAAGAAGAAGCAGAGCGCGGTGTATGAGAGTGACGCACAAAGAGATTGAGTGAGAGTGATGTGTCGTGTTCGAGGAGCTCGTCCGATAAAGTTACTTCACGGAAGTTAATCGGGGCTTTAGTCGAATAAAGGACGACAGCATCAAGTAATTTTGTGAGCTGTATCCCGCGTTTCGTCGTGAAAGAGTTTTTGTGTCGTTTTGCTCCAGGGATTGCATTGCATTGGACTGCTGGAATGACGCAGTAATGCTTCGTGAAGCATCCGTAAGTGCATATAAAGTACACATTTTTCTTGATTGATGACGATTGAAGAGATCTGGTATATTTTTGCTGCATTTTGTACTTTTCCGTTTTGATTGAGAAGCATCCTTACGAACTAACGATTCAACCGAACTGGTCACGCGTCTTTTGAGTGTTCTGCACGTGAAACTGCCTGTGAGATGAGAAATGCTATGCTTTGTAGTTGGTGCGGACTATAGTTTTTGAGAAGACTCGCGTTTCAGACCGTGTTGTTACCCTGCCATCCAAACGACATTTCAGTTTGATACATCTCAGTTTGATTCATTTGGGAGTTTGATTCATGTTGATCATCTTTTAATTTTTTTTTGTTGGGACATTTCATTGAGTTTGAGTGATTCAACTACTATCTCAAGTGAATTTCAACGCACGCTACGTCGAGACAACGCACTCAAATCTTTTCTATTGACTGTTTTTTTGCCAAGTTGTTCCCTTTTTGGTATTTGGATTCACTGGACAGTGAACTGTGAAAGTTCATTTGAACTGCAGCACCTAAAGTGAACTGTGAGTGAGCACTTAAAGGGACGTTTCACGTAAGTGGTTTTTTACGGTGAAATTTCATTGTGTATGCCTTTGTAGTGTTTAACCGTGATAATTCGAGCAGTGAAAACTCACTGTAAGAGGGTTTTACGAAAAATCACAAGTGTTTTCCAGTTTGAGGTACAATAAGGGTTGATTATTGTACAAGTGAAAAGTTTATAACCTTTGCATTGAAGGGGTTTGTGTCCAAGTGAGTTTGAAAGAAGACTCAAAGATTGTTTATTTTATTTTATTTTATTTATTTAGTGATTATTTAAACTGAAGTAACACCTCCTTATAAGGAAGACACATTTGCACAGAAAATAAATACTGTTTAATTTTTTTGAATTTACCTTTTTGTACTTACTTTCAGTGTATCCTTTTTGGTTGAGAGCTGTCAGGGAGTAGGGGCGTCTTACCTACTTTATTAGATCAGGGAAGGGAGGAGTATATTCAACTCGCATATATTATTACTTCAGAAAGCCACCTTGTGACATTACTTTAACTGAAGCCTACCCTTGTCGGTCTATAGAGTGCGTCTCAATAAAGTAGTACAAAACATATATACATTAGTATATAACGAGACTAAAAGCACTGAAAGCGGGGACTAAGATCCTTTCGTTATTCAGTCTTCCAGGGCAGCGCTAACAAATTTCCTCTACAAGACGGGCTAAATACCCCGTTACACGTGCAAGAAGCAGAAGATGAACTGGCAGACGGGCACACATCTCAGTATAGCGGCACTAGAACAGGTAAGTATGACAGGTAAAAATGCAGTGGGGAAACACAAGACATCAGTATTTGTAGAAGAACTGTAATCGTTGAGAGATCGTAGGGAGTCATTATCTAGTTCAAAGCCAGACACCGTATGTTCTTTTTTCTTATTTTACAGCGGTTGGCATCCAGCTTATTGGTGCATTACTGCCACCTTCTGCTCCGGAGTGTGAATCAGATAATAGATTTACAATCTACTTTCCCCTTACCACATACATACATACATACATACATAAAATATCTCACACTTAAACTATTTCATTTTCCAAAATACCAATCTCTGTTACTCTACTTATATCCCTTTACAATACCTCTCTCACATTCTACTAATTATTCTTCAAATCCTATTGAAAACCCCTGATTCTCTTAAAAAAGTAATCAGTATTCTGATCTGTGCCCTATCTTTTGAACTCAGTAATCTTTTTTACGTGAATTCTTGCACCCCATCTCCCTCAGTTTTTTCCTCATCACCCCTCTCTGTTTCATATCTTCTACAAGTCATGATTACATGCTCTGTTGATTCCTCTTCTTGACATCCCTCACACAATCCTGCAGCCGCTGAATGAACTGAGGCGTGTGCTTATATGTGGTGGTGATTGTAGTGAAGATGGAAATCAGGTGTGGATAATGGTTGACTGAGGGCAAATGAGGAATGTGAGGGATGATGGGAAATGTAGTGCTGCAATACAGGTAACTGCAGATCATGACATAGCTTACCTAATAATTTCTAATTTAAGGAATAAATAAATTAATAATGTAATTTTATTTCAAATGAATGAAGAAGATAAAGTGGGTTGAATCCAAGGAGCACTAAAAGATTTTTAGAATGGTTATGTGAAGCTAAAGGTGGCATCGGAAACTGAAGCACGCATTCCTGTGTTGATGGCTCTGTTGCTGTAGTGTAGACTATTTAAAAGTACATAGTACAAAAAAATATGTTTAGGTTACAACTGCATCCGTCTCTGAAAAAAAAAATCAGCAGTCAGACTTTTATTGTTATTATCAAAGATTATTTTGTTTATTGCGTACACTATTTTGTTCTTTTATTTAGCTCTGGAACCTGATACAATATTTGTGTTGTTGCTAAGACCAAACCAAAATTAAAACAATTTATTTTTTAATCCACATAGCCTATGACAGCATATACCCACCCACTCCCCATCTCGTACTTCTGAGTGGGAGATCTCCCTGGGGCAGTAGCAAACTAAACTCAGTGCATCTCAATGCAGCCATTTTCTTTTCTGTGCGACTAGTGAGATGAGCAGCAGCATAACTTTGTGTAAAAGTGTAAAAATGTGCAGAGAGGATTAGAAGAGAGACATTCATGTTTGATTTTCTTTGGATTTGGTTGTGTTTTTGGCCTACACTGGAACTGTTAATTTCAGCGTGATCGTGATGATGCGAGATGGCGAGCCTGCCCAGCGAGATGAACATTGTGTACTGTGAGATTTGAGTTTCAAACAAACACCTGAGGATTTGGGTAGGAAAACCTGATTGCCTACTAGGGTTTTCTTTTTTTTGAGCTTTGTTTTTGGGAGACTGCTCAACGAGTATTTTTGTTTTTGCTCAAAATGATTTTTCTCTTGAACTATTGAGTCATTTTTAGTGATTCTACGGATTTTTGGATTTCTTGAATCGAATCTTTGAACTGAATCTTTTGAATGAAATTTTTTAACTGAACCCTTTGAACTCAAACTTTTGAACTGATCCTTTCAAACAAGTCTTTTGAGTTGATCTACTGAACTCTTTTCTTCGGAACCATTATTTTTGCCTTGTGTTTAATATACCAAGAATTTATTTTTGAATGTGTGTTTCTTTTGTTTTTTTGAGTGAACTGTCCATATTTACAATTGTGAACATTTGTATATTGCATTGATACCGAAGGTGTTATTCTAGGAAGTTTGCATAGAGAAGGCTGTTAGAAAACAGGTGAAGGTCTGGACTGAGTGCACAGACTGGACAGTGTTTCAGGACTCCTGTTCTGATATTGATGAACTTACTGACGTTGTCTGCAGTAACATCTCTTTTTGCAAAGACTCCGTTCTCCCGAGTAAGGAAGTCAAGGTGTATCCAAACAACAAACAGTGGATCTCTAAGGATATTAAAGATTTGCTAATCAAACGAAAAACTGTTTTTAATGAAAGTGATGTGAATGCAGAGAGGACTGTGAGAAAAGAGATCAGGGCTGAAATCAAAAAAGATTTGAGAAGTAATAATTTAAAGAAAACCTGGAATGGTATGAAACATTGATTGGGTCTAATGTTAAAGCCAACAGAGTTGTCCTGGATGGTTTTTCATCTGATAAACATTTGGCTGATTAATTTAATGTATTTTATTCTCGATTTAACAATTCAGATTTTGATGATAAAATTGAAGGTATCAGGGCTATCACACAGGCAGCTCCTTCCATTACTGTTGACAGTAGTACTGTGGCTAACATTTTCAGGCACACCAGATCAAAAAGTCCAGGGCCAGATGATATTTGTGGGCAATTATTAAGAACATGTGCTGATCAACTCTGTCATATTTTTCAGTTCATTTTTAATTTGTCCTTATCACAACAAAGAGTCCCTAGAAGTTGGAAGCATTCTATTATTGTGCCTATAGCTAAGTGCAGCTCCCCAAAAACTTTGAATGATTTTAGACCTGTAGCATTGACCTCATTGGTTATGAAAAGCTTTGAGAAAATTATCAAGGAGGCTGTCCTACTGCAGGTTGGAGATCAGTTAGATCCACTGCAGTTTGCATACAGGTCTGGCAGGGGTGTGGAGGATGCTCTG
Organism: Gobio gobio; assembly: GCF_949357685.1. Classification (NCBI taxonomy): domain Eukaryota; kingdom Metazoa; phylum Chordata; class Actinopteri; order Cypriniformes; family Gobionidae; genus Gobio; species Gobio gobio. The sequence goes on from NC_137097.1 coordinate 78,904,196, forward strand.
ATCACACTACTGCACTTTATTTTTAGCCATCTGGATAGAGTAATAACTCATGTCAGACTTTTATTTGTTGATTTTACTTCTACTTTTAACACCATTCAGCCCTTTCTGCTCGCTGAGAGACTGATTGCGGATTTTAACCTTGATTTGAATTTGGTGGGCTGGTTACTGGATTTTTTTAACAAACAGATCCCAGAGTGTGAGGGCCAACAGCACCCTGTCTGAAGTCACTTTTACATCCACTGGTTCCCCCCACGATTGCTGTCTATCTCCTCTCCTGTACATCCTGTACACAAACCAGTGTCGCAGTTTGTACCAGGATAGATATATACTTAAGTTTGCTGATGATTCTGTCATTGTCAGCCTGCTATCAGGGAATGAGTGGGACCATGGGCCAGTCCTCAGTGACTTTGTAGAGTGGTGCGATAGTTCCTTTTTTACAGCCGAATGTATTTAAAACTAAGGACATGGTCATTGACTTTCACAGGACACCACCTCCCTTTACAGTCACGGTTATTAAAGACACGGACATTGAGCTTGTGGAGACAAACAAATATCTTGGAGTCATTTTAGACAACAAACTGTGTTTTGAACCTTTGGTTGACGCTGTCTCAAAGAAAATCCAACAAAGCCTGTACTTTTTTAGGAAAATTAACACTTTTAATGTCTCTTCAGAAATGATGACTCTGTTTTATCATGCTTTTATTGAATCGGTTTTATCTTTTTGTATAGCTGCTTGGTTTGGAAGCCTCTCCCTGACAAATAAAAACAGACTTGGTAGTCTGGTCAAAGTGGCGAGCAAGATTTCCAGGAGGGGTCAGGCTAGACCTGGGGAGTTATACATAAAACAGGTCCAGAGGAAAGTTATAGTCATAGCTCATTCACAGGATCATCCCCTAAGAACAGAGTTTGAGCTTTTGCCCTCTGAGCGGCGCTATCGAGTTCCTAGATGCAGAACAAAGAGGATGCAATTATCTTTTATTCCGTCAGCTGTGAGACACCTTAATGGCACTTATACCCCTTTTCCACCAAGGCAGCGCTAGAGCTAGTTCAGAGCCAGAGCTAGTCCCAGTTCATAGTTGGTTCAACTGAGGAGCCTTCTAAGAACCGTTTGCTTTTCCACATGCTGAGAGCCACAACAGAGCCAGGTCTTGCATCACTGTATACGTCTCATCTTTCTCAGCAATGCTAGTGAGGCAGCGGCAGTGTTGCCAAGCCTGCGGTTTTCCCGCGGAATTGGTCTACTTCATCACTGTTGCCGCAAGCTGTTTTTCATGTCTGCGGTTTGAAGCGACCCCAATTATGTGATATTTAGCCCCGGGAATGCGAATTTTAGTAGGCAACCATGCCAAAAAAAACACATATTTTACCCCCAAATGTATTTTTACCGGGGAAGCCCCCCTGAAACGCGATTGGGCTTGTTTTGAGTAGCAATTGGGTGGGTTTTGTTGTGAAAACCTGGGCCGCGGGCAACCCTTGTCGGGCAACCCTGGGCCGTGGGAAACACAAACACACCAGGCTTTTTCGAGATGCATCGCCGCTGCGCAGACCGATCCACGTAGGATATTAAAAAAAACGCTTGAGTGAATCAAAAGCATAAGGAATCGTGTGCTCTTGCTGGACTCGTTGTCATACGGCGATCGGTCTCTGCACAGCACCGCTGCCAACAAGCCTTCCATCAACAATGCAAACGTTGCTTTACTATTGATTCACATGACTTTACGATCCTACATCGGCATCAAAACACAACGGAAACACAGCGAATCCAACGCATTCATGCAGTTCGCTGTAATTTGTATAGACGGAGATTACAAACGAGCAGCAGCTGTTAGCTCCATTAGCTGCTATTTCAACAATGGCGGATCTCAAGTCTGTGTTCGTCTTGTTGACCCCGCCCCCAGTGCCTGACGTAATCGGTTCTTACTTCTAGCCCTGTTCTAGCCCAGCAATGTTTTGGTGCTACTTAAGAACCACTTTTCCTGGCTCGGAGCTGGGGCTTTGGGTGTGGAAACACAAAGAACCGATTTGAAACTAGGCTCTGGCTCCGAGTTTTAGCACTAGCTCTAGCACTGCTTTGATGGAAAAGGGGTATTAGTACTGTATAATAGTACTTGCACAAGTTGCATTTTTTGCACTTGATCGTGTTCTGTATTTTTGATTTATTTATTGGCACATTATGTATATTGGGCGTTATTGTGAATTCCTTCTCTGCTGGCTGGTCTTTGTCGGTGAGTGTTGTTGTATATTTATGTGTTTTATGTGGAGCATTTGCTGCAAATACAATCGCCCCCTGTGGGACAATAAAGGTACTTTGACTTTGACTTTGATAGCCTAGAGCAGGGATGGGCAACTCCAGTCCTCGAGGGCCACTGTCCTGCAAAGTTTAGCTCCAACCCTGATAAAACTCACCTGCCTGTAGCCTTCTAGTAATCCTGAACATAGACATAATAAATACATAGACGCCCTATTGGCCGCTGGACCGCACGTCAACGACGCCGCCATATTGCGGAGGGCAACTTTCCAATAACTCTAATAACTGGAATTGAGAAAAATGCCTGCTTCGTGTGCTGCTCGGGGCTGTACAAATCACCGCACAATTGGAAACAGTTCTCGGGGAATTACCTTTTACAAGTAAGACTGAACATTTGTTTCTGGTTGTATTTGGTCGTTATATTATTATATAATTAGTAATAGTGACGTTAGTTGGCCACCAGAGTCAGTCAGACTAAAATAGCTAGCGATGTCGCTACTTAGCTGTGAAAGTTGAGACATGAGTTGACATGATTTATATTATAGTTTTAGCTTGTATTATATTTTGACTTGTTAACGTTAGTTAACTTAAGTTAAGTTAGATGGCTAGCTAACTTTTATCACACATTGAAGGTTTCCCTGGAAAGTTGATGATTCTGAACAACTACGATTTCAGCGCTCGAATTCGAGCATCAGGTACGGATTTCAGAAATTATATCAAATTATATCAAAATATAATCTGAAAAGAGGCAATATCTGTATTAAAGGAAGAGCTGCATGATTAATTGTAAAAGAGAATATTAATTCAAACACCTACATCTTATTCTTAAATTACAATTATTCAGCTATTTCTATTAAAACCTTTGACAAGTAGGATTACAGCAAAAAATCGTGATTCATCCAGAATTGTGCAGTTCTAGTTCACCCAAATATGAAACTCTGCTGGCCAAGATATGACATATATATATGTATAATGTATATGTATGTTTATGATATACATATTGGATGGCCTTACGGTGAATACATTATCAGCTAATTTACATTTTTGTGTGAACTATTCCTTAAGTAAGTGTATGTTTGTGTGTGTGTGTGTGTGTGTGTGTGTGTGTGTGTGTGTGGTTTTTAGGGGGATGGAATAAACATCCAAACTGCAGGCCAGTTCCAGGGCATTTTCTGGTGTCTCGTGGTCTGGTGCGGTGTCTCATCAAGCACTTCAGGGAATGTGGAACCACAGGACGAGACCCTGTCGTTATCAGGGGTCTGTTCTTCGTATGTGGCTAACTCAGTTAGCTGGACTTGATTGTTGATGATTTGGCATGATCTTGGATTGTTTGGTTCTTCGAAGCTCATCCTGGACTTGCTGTCATAGCAACAGGTCCGTAAACTCAAACCTGCTCTGGAGCGGCTCATTTCATGTAAACAGCATCTAGAGGTGATACTTAAAATCTGTCCCAGCCACTGCTACTTTAGTACAAGAGTTCATTACTGAACCTGGGGCAATAATAATTTTAAATAATAATAATATAAAAATAATATAAAAATGAGTATTTAAAAATAATATTATAATACTATAATGTTGTGTATAGTACTATACATACAGCCACTTGATTGAGAGATTTATTTGTGATGGAATATATTATCATTTTATCAGAGGTTTACACACGTACAGTTAAAAGCCAGGTGGCTTTTTTAATGATATGATGTCATTACGTTGCTGTCTTGCCACCAGCCAATCGCTGCATTGCTGATCGTGGTTTTGAGTATCTGCCCTCTTCAGGGAACACAAGAACGTGCAGTAATGTCAGATAACTTAATCCAGATATTTTAATCCAATCCGCAAATTTGTTTGAAGAACCAAATTATCCAGAGATCAGTGATCACGATTAAAAGATCTGGGATCTGTCAAATCATCTCAGATGTGTTAAGCGAGGTACGAAGAACGGACCCCAGCTGTTGAAATGTTATCTCTAGCAGTAGAAGATTCTGAGGAGCTTCGATCCCAGTTTGTAAACGTTTCTGCATTTGTGTGTGACCACAGCTTCCTGCCAACCCGCTTTGGTAGCCTTGTGGACAATGCCCTGGTGTACATTTCAGGTTTTGTGTTTTTCTGTGATGTGTGCCATGCTAGCTTTTCAAGGGTTTTAGCTCTAACCCCTGGTGACCCTACAAAGGATGACTGATTATAGATGATTGATGGTTAATATATAGTCTTTTGTTATTGTTGTTATTATTATTATTATTATTATTATTATACCAATACTATTATTGTACTTACCAGTCACTATTTAATTTACTATTTTTATTATTGTCTATATTATTCTGCAATTTATATTACATTGTATTTGCTATTATTATTATTATTATTATTATTATCATTATTATATTATACCACTTGCGATTATCAATCTACTAAAGTTATGATGGTAAATTATTGTACTATTCACTTGTGACTATTTAACGATGTTTTATTATTGTCTCTATTCTGTAATTGATATTTAATATTCTATTGCTATTATTATAGTATTATACAAACTATGCTATTATCAATATATTATAGTATTGTATTTTGATATTATATAATTATACTATTCATTATTTTATTTGCCGTATATTTGCTATTTTTTTATTGACTATACACTATTTACTATTACTTCTCATTTTATCATGTATTTACTATTTGCATTGCAGTGTAGTTGTACCATATCATATGTATAAAGGATCCATGAGTTATCTTTGTTATTGTATATCTGTAAATATCTATCATTTTAGTGCTATAAAAAAAAAACAGAAAGCAGCCTGCCAGTGTGATTTGTATTTGCCAATGATTCATTTTCTCAATTACGGTCAATTCTAAGCACAAGAAAAGCAAAAATCGGTTAAATACAGAAAATGCTTTTTCCACAATAAGAAAACTTTATTTCATTTAATGTGAAAATTAAATTATATCTCAGTATGGGCGTCTTCATAATTCGTATTCAAGTATAACAATCCAAATGCATTACAAGCCTTTGACAATTCCTTATTAAAATTTTATAAGTCTAACTATCAAGATTTTAAGTAACTATAGAATATAACTTTTAGTATACCACGTACATCATAAATCGGTTGATAAATGTAAACGTTTTTGTTTTTATCCAGAAAAACCGCAGCTCACCCGTTTACTTGCATTTGTTTACAGTGCAGTCTTGCCCTCAGCAATATGGCGGACGCGTTGACGTATTGCAGCAACGTTCTAAAGCGGCCAATAGGGCGTCTATGTATTTATTATGTCTATGATCCTGAAGACATTGATTAGCTGGTTCAGGTGTGTTTGATTAGGGTTGGAGCTAAACTCTGCAGGACAGTGGCCCTCGAGGACTGGAGTTGCCCATCCCTGGCCTAGAGGGTGCACCAGATCACACAAAGAGTCAAGTGAACTTGTTCAATTATAGTCAATTTAATTGAAAATTCATATAACTGTGATTTAATATTGAACAAAAATTGTGACATGGTTTAAATGATCATTTTATTTTATTTTCATTTAAAAAGCAACAATAACAATTTAATTTTCACTAAAGATTTACTTTGATTCACCAGTGTTTTCTTTATTACACCTCCCTAGTTGAACCTACTGGCCTATGATTAATACTAGCAGCAAGTGCAACATTATTTGACTGAGGTGATCATAATGCAGAATCTGATTCAATGTAAATGTAAAAAGAGAAGTGCGACTATGTCCCTTTACAACATTGTTGAAGCTGCAGTTTCTGTTCCACTCAAATAGATCTGCAACGTAGTTGTATCTATTGCTTAATTCATGGTAATATAGGCAATTTATTTTATTTTATTATTATTTTTTTTACAACAGTTCCTTGGATGTCTTTAGTTACCATTGAGACTAAAAGACTGAAAACGTTTAACTGAACTAAAAAGCTCCTCAGAGTAAAACAGCACAGCCAAGGACCGCCCACAGTCAACGTCTGGCTGTGTGAGACTCAAGAGTGTCCTCAGTCCGTCATGTGCCTGCAAATGGAGGCAGGAACAATTTGCTGAGGACTCTGAATTCGGCACAACACTTGAGGCTGCTGGTGGTGAAATAACATCCAGAATGGGTAGGCAACAAATGAAATCAGAATAACTATAGAAGTTAGGTTGAAATGAGCCTTTTTCTTTTCAAAGTGGATGTAATTCATCAAAATTCGATGAAATATGGAGAGGATTTGTCACTTTGTACCTGATAGTATTTGTAGGTGTTGATTTAGTTTTCTGTTTGATTTTGTCTAGATTCAGTCACATCATATGCAGCGAGAGAATTCCACCTACGTAAGTTTCAAAGACTTTAAAAAAACAAAAGCTATATATGTTTATGTTTTTCCTGATTATTTTTTATCTATTTGATCTAAAATCATTTTGAAGCGACTTTGAACCAAATCACAACATTCTGTCACTAATTCAGTCTGTCATGATCATTAAAGGATCGATTACGTTATATTCTTCACATCTGATACTATATGGATTTTATTTTTCAGAGAGCCAAAGGCGGCAAAGTATAAGTAATGAACATCCTAACAGTAAGTAATTATAAATGGGCTATTTAGGTGATGATTGTTCAAGGTTTTCACTTAACAGTATTTTGTTTTGTGTTTTCCAGTGTGTGATTTGAGGATTGTTCTTCTAGGGAAGAATGTATCAGAAAACTGCAAAGTTAGAAACTTAATCCTGGGAATAGATATGCGTGAGAATGAAGAGCCGGCAGTTTTACTGAGGCACAATCTGATGATCAGTGGAACGGTGGAGAACAGACATGTCACAGTTATTAACTCTCTTCGTCTGCTGAATCCAGATATCTCAGATCATCAGATCACACAGACAGTGAGAGAGTGTGTGTATCTGTCTGATCCAGGACCTCATGTCTTCATACTCGTACTGCAATATAATGATTTTACTGAGGAGGACATGAGAAGAGTGAAACATGTGCTGAAACAGTTCAGCGAAGAAGCAATAAAACACACCATTGTGCTCACGACTGATAAAGAGACACAGAGATCCATGATTAGCTCTATAATCAGCCATACTGAACAACTGATTGGAGGCAGCACTATGGTGCAAGTGCAAACTATTCATCAGTTGATTAAGGACTGTGGAGGTGGACATCTGCAGCTGGATGAAAGAAAGACAGAATTGCACTCAGATATATTTAAATGGGTTGATAAGATACTCAAGGGAAACCAGGAAGACTATCTCACATGTGACATGTTTCATGATTTTAAAGGAATGTTTGTGGATGAAGAGCCAATCAATTCAGAGGATGAAAACACGAGATCTCACCACAATGCTTATGGAAAACCCAAAGAGAGACAAAAAAGGAGAAGTGAAGAAGGAAGTCTTTTGTGTAAGTTTTCAGACATGCTCTTTTAAGTTTGTGATTCATTGACTACATTGTAAACTAAATACATTTGAGAAGGTTTAAACATCTTGCGAGGTTTTCAAATTTGGTTTGACTTTCAGAGTAACTGATACAAGACCTGATTAAATGTTTATAACACACATTGTTTCTGCCAATCTCATGTTAATCTTGAGCAGTCATGGGAATAACGGCGTTATAGATAAACTGCGTTACTAACGTAATAATTTTTTTCAGTAACGAGTAATCAAACAAATTAATGTTTCTCCCGTTACAACGGCGTTAGCGTTAGTGAGAATAAAATGCGGCGTTACTATAATTGAGCTCACTGAAGCGGTTTTCATCCGAACAGGCTCTCTGTCAGTTGGACCTGCAACGCTTTTTTTTTTTCTCTGGTTGGTTGGTTGGTTGTGTGTGTGTGTGTGTGTGTGTGTGTGTGTGTGCGCGAGCGGGCGGGCGCGCGTGCATGCCATGCGTGTTAAGGGGGTGGGTGGGGTGGAAAAATAACTGATGATGATTGGTGGGTGGGAGACAAGGTTGAGGTTGATAGGTTAAGTTCACACACACACACGCATGTGCACAGTCAAACGGGCGTTACACACACCAACGATCAGGAGGAGTCAGAGCAATGGCAAGTCCACGACTTTAAAAGTTGCTTTCACAAACTGGAAGTATAAGCGCTACTTTTCCCTCGTTGAGGTGAAAGGTAAGAATGTTTATGTAATGTGCAGCTTATGCCCAGGAAGAAAGAGTCTCTCCACGTCTATGGCCAGTAATTCTAATCTAATGAAGCCTCACATCATCACATGCCGACAATTAGTGGCTAAAAATCCAGGTGATAACGTGAGCTCCACTACCAGAGGAGTAGTAAAGTACTGATAATATTTACACAATAGTTACACTACAGCAGGCCTACTGATAATATTTACAATAATGTATTGAATTTGATAGGTGTCTCTCACATTGTCCCACAGCAACATTACAATAGTGTACATTAATGTACAATGTTTTATAATAATAATTTATTATATTTAGTGTCCAATTAATTCATTTAACTGTAATACTGGGGACAAGTTATTTGACATATTTGAACATGTGGAAAAAAAAAAGTAACTCAGAAGTTACTTTCCCTGGTAATTAGTTACTTTTATAATGATGTAACTAAGTTACTAGCTCAGTTACTATTTGTAAGAAGTAACTTGTAACTATAACTAATTACTTTTTTAAAGTAAAGTGCCCAACACTGATCTTGAGTACCTAGAGTAGCATTGCATCTTCATATCTCCAAAGAGTCTTTTTGATGGCTCATTGATGGGCGGCTCATCCAGGAAAAATGCCCATACAAGTAATTCCACCCTTTATGGTAAATGGACTGCATTTATATAGCGCTTTTAACAGACCAATGGCCATCCAAAGCGCTTTACACATTGCCTCACATTCACCCATTCACACACCGACGGCGGTGTCAGCCATGCAAGGCGCCATCCAGCTCGTCGGGAGCAGCTGGGGTTAGGTGTCTTGCTCATGGACACCTCGACACTTGGTCAGGTGGAACCGGGGATCGAACCACCAACCTTCCGGTTTGTAGACAACCTACATGAACCACTGAGCCACTGCCGCCCCAGCATGTCACCAAACACCAAAGTGTTTTTGGCACAGAAATACTGTCATATGTCCAACAGATTTTTTTAAATTTTGGCCATGTTTAGCATGAGAATCAACTTTTTAATGATGTAAATAAGTCAAGATGCATAAAAATAGCATTAGACCCCCCCCCCCCCCCCACCCCCCACATGTGAAAAAAAAACACATGTGTAATTTGTATATTATTAAACAGTCTGGGCAGTAATTGTTTTAACTTGCTGACTCTAGAAAAGTTGGACAGCAAGCAATTTTATGTTTTTTTGTATATATTTATAATAATAGCTGACCAAACACAGCCTTGATGTCTAGGCTAAAATAAGGCAAAAATTTTGGCTGTCAGTGAAATATTATTAGACATCTAGCCATAGCCCAAGAATAGACTGGTCATCAACACACAGGCTATGCATAGAACATGTCAAAGAAATTGAACCAATCACATTGTAATCACTGATGTAATCAATATCATACATCTTGCAAGTTATTTTGGCAAAAATGACATGTAACCAAATTCAAGGTTGAGTTGAGTCAAGATGGCGCCGAGGATGGCCGCTACGTCGCGAGCTCTGCTGAAACATTGTAGTTTTTTGTTTGTTCTGTTTATAGTTTTTGTGTTTTTTGTCTTGGATGTTGTCTGCCTTACTACGTACGACAGACAGACACTTTTGGACATTGGTTCGGCAATCGCACACCGAAAACCGGACTTTAAATTCTTCAGTGACGAACCGCCGTTTACAAACACAGCAGCGGATCCCTTTGTCTGGACGGCCCGACCGCGCAAACGCGGCCGGATAAGAGGGAAGAGAGCCGGCGTACTCATCAGAGTAAGACGCCGCGCAAACCGACCCCCGCTTCCCAGTATTTTACTAGCAAATGTTCAGTCTCTGGACAATAAACTCTGCGAGCTAAGAGCGCGGATCTCTTTCCAGCGAGACACGAGGGACTGCTGCATTATCTGCCTCACAGAAACTTGGATGTCTGCTGAGATTCCAGATTCGGCCATCGAAACCATGGGGTTCTCCGTGCATCGAATGGACAGAGAAAAAGATCTCTCCGGGAAAAGCAAAGGCGGGGGTGTGTGTTTTATGATTAACCGATCCTGGTGTGATCAGAGGAACATACATTCTATCAAGTCTTTCTGTTCTCCTGATCTGGAACTTCTCATGGTTCTGTGCCGACCATTCTGGCTACCGAGGGAATTCACAGCGGTCATCATCACAGCTGTGTATATTCCCCCGCAAGCCGACACAGACCGGGCACTAAAGGAACTGTATAGGACAGTGAGTGAGCAAGAAACCGCGCATCCTGAGGCTGCGTTTATTGTGACCGGGGACTTTAACAAAGCCAACTTCAAGCGCATTGCACCCAAATACCACCAACGTGTTAACTTCAACACGCGAGGGAACCGCGTCTTAGATCACTGCTACTCCCCCTTCAAGGATTGTTACAAGTCCCTCCCGCGCCCACCATTTGGCAAATCGGATCACGCTTCCATCCTACTTTTGCCCGCATATAGGCAAAGACTCAAACAGGAAGCACCCGCCCTCAGAACCATCCAGTGCTGGTCGGACCAATCAGACTCTATGCTACAGGACTGTTTTGATCACGCGGACTGGGAGATGTTCCGGTCAGCCTCTGATGACGACATCGAGGTCTACGCTGATAGCGTAACGTGTTTCATCAGTAAGTGCGTAGAAGACGTTGTTCCGACCAAAACAATTCGGCTGTACCCAAATCAGAAGCCGTGGCTAAATGGGGATGTTCGCGCGGCACTCAATGCGCGGACCTTCACTTTTAACTCCGGTAATGCGGAGGAGCATAAACAAGCAAGTTATGCCCTCCGGAAAACCATCAGAGCAGCAAAACGGCAGTACAGGGACAAGATTGAAGGACAGTTCAACACCACCGACTCCAGAAGCATGTGTAGGGGAATTAACACCATCACGGACTACAAAGGGAACACAAACTCCACCGTGAACACCGCTGCCTCTCTCCCGGACGAGCTCAACACCTTCTATGCTCGCTTTGAGGGAACTAACACCGCCCTCGCGGAGAGAGAGCTCGTGGCTGAAGATACAGAGGTTAGTTCACTCTCCGTATCTGTAGCGGATGTAACCCGATCCTTCCAGCGGGTGAACGTCCGTAAAGCCGGGGGTCCAGACGGCATTCCCGGCCGCGTGATCAGAGCGTGCGCGCACCAACTGGCTGGAGTTTTCACGGACATTTTTAACCTGTCCCTCTCCCTGTCTGTGGTCCCCACATGCTTCAAAACGTCCACTATTGTTCCTGTACCTAAGCAGTCAAAAACCACCTGCTTAAACGACTGGCGTCCTGTTGCTCTGACCCCCATCATCAGTAAATGCTTTGAGAGACTAGTCAGAAACCACATCTGCTCTGTTCCTCCCCCTCACTGGACCCACTGCAGTTTGCATACCGCACAAACCGCTCCACTGATGATGCCATTTCATCCACTATACACACTGCTCTCTCCCACCTGGAAAAGAGGAACACATATGTGAGAATGCTGTTTGTGGACTACAGCTCAGCATTCAACACCATTGTGCCCTCCATACTTGACGTGAAACTCCGGGCTCTAGGCTTAAACAGCCTGTTATGCAGCTGGATCCTGGACTTCCTGTCAAACAGACGCCAGGTGGTCAGAATGGGCAGTAACATCTCCTCACCACTGACTCTCAACACTGGAGCCCCTCAGGGCTGCGTTCTCAGCCCACTCCTGTACTCCCTGTACACACATGACTGTGTGGCAACCCACAGCTCCAACACCATCATCAAGTTTGCTGACGATACGACGGTGGTAGGTCTTATCACCGACAATGATGAAACGGCCTACAGAGAGGAGGTGCACACTCTGACACGGTGGTGTCAGGAGCACAACCTCTCCCTCAATGTCAGCAAGACCAAGGAGCTGGTGGTCGACTTCAGTAGGAATGAGAGAGAACACCGCCCCATCACCATCAATGGAGCACCGGTGGAGAGAGTCAGCAGCTTCAAGTTCCTCGGTGTCCACATCACAGAGGAACTCTCATGGTCCGTCCACTCAGAGGCCGTTGTGAAGAAGGCTCATCAGCGCCTTTTCTTCCTGCGACGGCTGAGGAGGTTTGGAATGAACCGCCACATCCTCACACGCTTCTACACCTGCACCATAGAGAGTCTGCTGACTGGCTGCATCACCACCTGGTAACAGTACCGCCCGCAGCCGCAAGGCCCTGCAAAGGGTAGTGCGCACGGCCAGCTGCATCATCGGAGGTGAGCTTCCCCCCCTCCAGGATATTTACGCCAGGCGGTGTGTGAAGAGAGCTCAGAGGATCATCAGAGACTCTAGCCACCCGAACCATGGGCTGCTCTCACTGCTCCCATCAGGCAGACGGTACCGTAGCATCAGAACACGCACCAGCCGACTTCAGAACAGCTTCTTCCCACAAGCAATCAGACTACTTAACTCCTGATCCATCAGTATCATAACACACTCTGGACAGAATATCACTCAGCACAACCCACTGTAGATACACACACATTATATACACATTTATTTATCATACAGCATCTATTGCACTTTGGATTTCAATTTTTCAATCTGTGAATAATATTTTATACTATACATTGTATATTATTATTATTATTATAGCGTAATGTATATTGTTTAGTGTATGTTTTGTGTATATTGTTTAAAGTATATGTATATTGTACTGTAAGTATGTGTATATTGTTTAAAGCTGTGAGAACTACACTCACATTGTGTAAATTATTTATTGTTTATTGTAGTGTATACTGTGCTGTGAGTAATTGTGTGCGCATCAGATGTGTAATCTGTTGTTGCTTAAATGTTGTACATGTCATGTCATGACTGCTATGTTGCTCGGAACTGCACCTAAGAATTTCACCTGCTGTTGCACTTGTGCATATGGTAGAGTGACAATAAAGTGATTTGATTTGATTTTTAGATTTTGAAGGTTACATTGGCTAGAAGTGGGTTAGCCGGAATGGTGAAATGACGGCTATTGCTTTCTGGGCACTAACAGTGTTCCCCAAAAACCTGCAATTTTTGTTACAAAAGTTTAAGTTTAAACCAAAGTGCCATCTTGTATATTTTCTAAACTCAAACTCATAGAAATCACAGGAGCCATGTGACAAGGGACTAGGATACAAGTATTAAAAGAGGAACAGCGAACTGTTGTTAACACTTTGGACGGAAAGAGGAACAGAAAACAGAATAAAAGAACCCCAGTGGTCACGTAAAACCCTAACTGTTATACTTTTGAAGTAGGAATGGCAATATGCCTTGTAAACATACTATTTGTACATTGTTTTCAGATGAAACAAGAAAGCAGTCAAAAAACGATTTATCCCAAAATTATTTAATTGATTAACTGCAGTTGAGAAAGTTTTCTGTGAAAGTATGATTCTATGAATGTTTTTTTTTCTCAGCTAATTTCACTGGAAAACAGAAGCTGAACCTGGTACTGTGTGGAAGCAACGGATCACTTAAGGTCTCTGTGTCAAAACTTTTACGAGGGAAAAAGATAAAACCGTCATGTCAGCTAGCAAGCAGTGGAGAGTGTGTGAAGAAAGAGAAGATTCATGGACGTCTGGTCAGTCTTGTGGATCTTCCAGCTCTCAATCGGCTCTCAGAAGAGGAAGTGATGCGTCAGACTCTCCACTGTGTGTCTCTCTGTGATCCTGGAGTTCATGTTTTCCTCCTCATTGTTCCTGTTGGTCCTCTGACTGATGAAGACAAAGCAGAAATAGAGAAAATCCAGAAGATATTTTATTCTAAAGAGCACTTCATACTGCTTTTCACAATAGAGCTCACTTCTGACGGATTTGCAACAGATTTTGTCAAATCCAGTCCAGAATCTCAGAGGTTAATCAGTCGTTGTGGAGGTCAGTACAGAGTGATGGGGTTAAAGCAGGGGTCTCCACACTCGGTCCTGGAGGGCCGCTGTCCTGCAGAGTTTAGCTCCAACCCCAATTAAACACACCTGAACCAGCTAATCAATGTCTAACTAGGGCCTTGTAAGACACTGATTAGCAGGTTCAGGTGTGTTTATTTGAGGTTGGAGCTAAACTCTGCAGGACAGCGGCCCTCCAGGACCGAGTGTGGAGACCCCTGGGTTAAAGGAACCTGAAAATTCAAGACAGATCCCAGATCTACTGGATTATATAGAAAACTTGAAGACTAAACCATATTCACTTCAGACATATGTGAAAGCTCAAGAGAACAGAGTCAGATGTGAACTAGAAGAAAAAGTGAGTGAAATGGAAAGTAAGATCAAAGACTTGCAGCAGAAGATTCAGTCAGAAGGTGGGTGGGTTTTTGTATTGTGTATTAACACTTCATAGCTCTTTAAACAGTCAATGCCAATCTGATATTTCATTTGTCTCTTTCGTGAGCAATGCAAAATTGCAACTACTGAAAAAGAAATAAATTGAAAAAACAAACAAAATCAAGGGTCAAGAGCCCAACTAAAGCTGTCTTTCCTGTAGCTCAAACTAGAGCGTGGCGCTAGCAACGCCAAGGTCATGGGTTCGATTCCCAGGAAAAGCAAGAACTGACAAAATGTAAAAATGTGTATCTTGAATGCAATTTAAGTCGCTTTGGATAAAAGCGTCTGTCAAATGCATAAATGTAAATGTAAAGCAAACACTATTCACATCATGGTGACTTCAAACAAAACCTATTTTGAATCAAACATCAAGATCGAAACCTGTGTTTATCTCAATATGAATTTTTGGACATGTTTGAAAAAGTCAGACTGGTTAGCAATAAGTGAAGCTGCTAAAGCTGTTCCCTTTCAGTCAGTCACGTTCAACGTTACACAGAAGGACTGATGTTGTTGGCGCTCACTTGGGAACCCAATCACCTTCAAGTGTTAACAAAATAAACCAATTGACATTGGCGTGTGAGATTTGCATGGCAAGCCACTCCCCCAGATATACGGGTATATACTGTAAGCTTGGCATGTCAGTGCTCTGCCAATCTGCCTTCATTCAAACAAGAGTAGACGTTCTGTATTGGAAAGACAGCGCATTCAACTGTGTTTCGCCATAAAGAGCAAACGGGCACAGTTAAGTGCAGCGATCACACCCTTGGGCGCTTCAACAAATAAAAGAGCTGTTTCCCTCAAAGAGCAAACACTGGTGACTGAGTCTTTTTAAAGATGGCATTCCACCCGTGTTTCTGGATGCCATTGTTTCCTGACCCCATCTGACAGCCACGATCACTGCCTCACGTGTCTGGGCTGTAAGTTAGTTTGTTATTGACACTTGTTCCCACTATTGAGATCGAGACTCCAATACCTTATTCCCCATTCTGTTGTCTCTGCACCACAGTAAACGTCTCAGGTTACAAATGTAACCTTTGTTCCCTGAGAACAGGGAACGAGACACTGCGTCAGCTTCGACGCTACGGGGAACGCCTCCAGCGTGACTGGTGCCTGAAATCACATTGAATCACGTCAATCCTATTGACCGGCGACAGCCTATGATGTCATCAAGGTGCGACCAGGAAGTATATAAGGGACCCTTGCCAACATGACAGTATCAATCGTCTGAAGGGACTGTTTTCAGCAGGCAGGCCCTGCGGCATGGCAAAGCGACGCAGTGTCTCGTTCCCTGTTCTCAGGGAACAAAGGTTACATTTGTAACCTGAGACGTTCCCTTTCGAAAGGGAACTCGCACTGCGTCAGCTTCGACGCTGCGGGGAACGATATACCCACGCCGCCATGCCGACGGGAGTGCATGCCCACTGGCAGTGACAACTGTCAAGACAAGCAAATTCTACTGAAATGCCAGAATCACTCCCCTTCTGGTCACATTAGGCTGTCAGTGACAGCGCTCCCTACGGTCATAGCCCGAGCTTATCGCCTGAGAAGGAAACCTTCACACACATGAGGTCCTTCCCAGGCCTTGCTCGAAGGCCTGGAACCAACCCATTCTACTTAGAAGGGGTTCCTTTAAGGGAACGTGGCAAAGGGAACCCGAGGGAACCCATGCTAGTCACTATTCGGGAGGTTCTCACCGAATGCCACCAGGGAGACCTGACCAGGTGACCCAGTCTGCTATGGGACACGTAATACGGTCGACCCTGTCTGCACAGTACAGAGCCTCTGGTACTCGCCTCCGAAGAGACATCCCGCTATGGTGCTGCAAGAAAGGCAGTGTCACCGACTAGCCGAACCTCAGAGATGGGTAATCCCGGAGAGCAGCGCTCAGCGAAGCGCTTTCAAACCCTTGCTAGCGAGGGGAGTCAGGCCGCTCGATCCTCGGATCTACCAAGCACTTACTTTAAAACGTGCTTAGGAGGCCAAAGGCCTTTCAGGCTGATCGTATCGGGAAGGCCCCGCGGGACCTACCACCAACGAATCAGCGCCAGGCGGCTGTAAGCTCATAGCAGACCCTCGGTTTGAGAGGAGCTCATAAACCTGCCCGGTAGGTAACCATGTCGTAGGCAGACTATGAAGGTCCCCTCCTGTGAGGACCGCATAGCAGCAGCGACGTCTCGTCATGCTAGGGTAAGGACACCGCCTTCAGGTCTCGCGAACGGCCAGAGACCGGTGCCTGATAGCGGGTGGCCACTAGCTGTCAGCATAAAACCAGTTGTGTGTTCCCACCTGGGGAACTCATGGGCCACGGTGTCGGGACTTTCCTGCAAGGAGGCCGGTTAACGTCCTACTACCTGTCTTGAAGTCCTACTGCCCAGACCGTCCCAGCTGCTCCAATGCCCGCACCTGGGGCTGGCTCCATCCCAGAGGCAGCTAGGGACAACCTGTTTCGCTGTGTCCTAGGGCCCCCAGGACGGCGCAGTCTCTCGGGCAGTGCCTACAAACCTGGACCTAATCACATTGCCAACAGCAGTGTACTCAGTGGAAGTGCTTAAAAGCGAGGGGAGTACAACTTACGTCACCTGCATCGGGGCGGCTGTCATACTTTCATGCAGCGGTCCACCGTAAACGCGAGGGCGTCAGCCGTCGGCAATGCTCGGGCCTCAGGGGAGCATCCCCAGAACCACATTAACAGAAGGTTCACCCGATGTTCAGCTCGACCCGGGCCCTAAAAGGAGGTGAAGCAGAGACATAAAGCAAAGGAACAATATCACAGAAATGTGAAATCCACCGGCCGTACCATCCTCCAGGAAGAGGCCGGGGGCCGCCAGCAAATGGCGGCCACCAAGCTCTGAAAGGCAGAAACAGTGGATAAAGTCTAATCGCCACTGGCGAAAAGAAGCTTAGTTCCACCCCACGACCACTGGCGAAGTCGCTGTCTCCTGCACCACCTCGTCTGCATTACTTGTGACCCCAGAACGCAGAGAAGGGGGCGGGCCTTGGCCAGACGACTCTGTAACAGAGGAGGCTGAAACAAGGATGCATAAACAACGCCATGTTCTTATATAAAAAGACAGGCCAGGGGCGAACAACTTCATTAAAAGGGAACGCCCCCATCCTTGACAAAGCCTAGACCAAGTGGTGCGACATAAGTCTGCACTAGATCTACTCAGGGCCCGGGAAAGAAATATTATCACCTCTAATATTACACAATGAGGCCCCAAAAACCCTTTTCCCAAAGCCCCGCAGAGCTGGGGGCAGATCTCACTACAGCTCGTGCGTTAGTGCATACCCGGTCTTCAGCTACTTCCCACTTTTACGCTAGGAAAAACACAGCTCGCCTCTTACACTACAAGCCCTCGGGCAAGAGCACGATTCAGTTACCCACAGAGTGGGGAAAAAACATAGCACGGAGAGGCAGCAGACTCTACTAGCAGAAAGTGAGGTATTCACACACAACCACATAATGTTGCAAAGAAGATCGTTCTTAGCTTACTCACGGGGAGCTGCAGCCCTGCGAAGATCCAGCGGCGATCCAAATTTCCCCAGAAAACCTCTCAGGCGAGCGAAGGTATATGAGTTCTGAAAAACATCGTTTTGAAAATGTTTCACCCTCAGAGAGGGGGACTCACCAATCGCTCCCAGCGGTGCTTCCAGCCAGCCATAAGGCTAGTATCCGCCCGCCATCCTGAGGGGGGCGCTTTCACCAAACAAACCAGGCGAGCCGGCAGAATCTTACATTTTCTGCTCATCATAGGCCACCGGCCTGATGTAAAGCGCCCGGGGGAAAAACCAGAGGAAGGGAAAAAAGGCAGCGTTCATCTCCGCGCTCCTCGGGGGGTGGAGTCTGCTGCCTGCGCTGGTTCCAGTTACCAGCCCCGGCTTCCTTCCGGCTTCCTTCTCCCCGATGTCCAAACGGTTTAACCACAGATGTCTCTCGAAAATCGCGAAAACCGCGGTCCGGCGCGACTCGACTACCGCCTCAGGGGGTCCCTCCCCCTGATCGAGGTCCCTCAACAGGTCCGCCTGGTAAGCCTGCAACACAGCTGTGGTGTGCAAAGCCACCGCAGCGTGACCCACTGACATGTACGCCCTGCCATTCAGGCGTTTAGACCGGCAGGGTGGGAGCCACAGTGTCGCCGGCCGCCCAGGGGCGAGACAAACATAACATCTCGTCCACGGGCGGCCCCGACACACACCCAGCCAGGCAGTCCCTCGACATCAGCGAAATTTTAGCTCGCCGATGTCGACAGATGCGGGGCTGAGTATGGCTTCTTCCATCCCCTCGAGATGTGCTGATGGAGATCTGGAAGGAATGGAAGACTCCCAGGAGTTGGGAGGTCATGGGCGAAGAGAAACCGATCGTCCGAACTGTTTGGACGCTCAGCCTTTCTCCTCACGCGCCGCCAAGGCAGCTGCAGTCTACCCGCAGCGCGTTCCATGACTTCCAGCAACTCCCCGTACATAGGACAGGATGGTTTGAAAAGCTCCAGCATTTTTAACTGACTCACCCATCCTCTGCTCGAGTGGAAGAGCAGCAGACGAGGAGGAGGAACATAAATCCAGCTCCTTCCTCCGAGGTCCGCCTCTCGCGATCTGGATCGTCCTCAAGAACCATAACTGTCTCCAGGCGACGAGCCAGATCCATCTGGGAAGCGCTTTTGGTATTTAGACGCCACTCAGCCTCAGCTCGAGCGTGGCCGTTCCCAGATGCTGAAACCTCTCCCCTCGAGAAGAGGTCCCGCCGAGAGCGGAGCGTTTCCAGAGGACAACGCCCACAAATACTTCACAAGAGGTTCGCAAACCTCTCGTGCGTGCTCTCCTTCCAGGCAGTAAACGCAAAGTGTGTGTGTATCCAAAGCGCAAGATACACGTTCAAAACACACCTGCAGAAGTGGCGTTCTCAGCACACTTCCTTGTTATCCTTCTTGTAGACGTTTCACGTGAAGACAGGCAAAACAGTCCCTGAAGACGAAAAGATACTGTCATGTTGGCAAGGCTCCCTTATATACTTCCTGGTCGCACCTTGATGACATCATAGGCTGTCGCCGGTCAATAGGATTGACGTGATTCAATGTGATTTCAGGCACCAGTCACGCTGGAGGCGTTCCCCGTAGCGTCGAAGCTGACGCAGTGCGAGTTCCCTTTCGAAAGGGAACCCCTACAGTAATGTGACATTGTCCTATGGTTTGTGTTCAGAAACATCTGGGGATCCATGTTTTATTTTTGAAAAACACCAAACTTAAATCTGCCCGATAGCAATAAATTAATTCTACCAACATTATTTTTCAGGTGCTGAAGGTGAACAGGATGATCCAGAGTGTTTGAGGATTGTGCTGATCGTCAGGACAGGAAGTGGAAAGAGTGCAACAGGAAACACTATTCTGGGAAGAAATGAGTTCCACAGCCAATTAAGGCCAGATTCAGTGACGACTGTTTGTGAAAAGGGAGTTGGTGAAGTTGATGGTCGATCAGTAGCTGTTGTTGATACTCCAGGAATCTTTGACACGACACTGTCAAATGAACAAGTGGTGGAAGAAATAGTGAAATGTGTTTCACTCTCGTCACCTGGACCTCATGTGTTCGTCATTGTGTTGAGTTTGGGAAGATACACCAAGGAGGCAATGGACACAATGGATCTAATAAAGAGGATCTTTGGTCATAAAGCTGCTCGGTTCAGCATCGTTCTGTTCACTAGAGGAGATGAACTTGAGAATGAATCCATACACGATTATGTGAGCAATTATAACTCCCCAGATCTGAAGAAACTGATCAGAGATTGTGGAAACAGATTCCTGGTTTTCAATAACAAGGAAAAACAAGACAGAACTCAAGTGATTCAACTGTTAAACATGATAGAAGAAGTGAAGAATAGTAACCAGGGTCGATACTTCACTAACAGCATGTTTGAGGAGGCAGAGATGTCCATTAAAAAGAAAATGGAGGAAATACTGAAAGAGAGAGAAAGAGAAATTCAGGCTCAAAATGAAAAACTAAAAGCCAAATATGAGAGAGAAAAGGAAAATATGATGAAGAGACTCAAGGAAGAGAAACAACGAGCAGAGGAGGAGAGAATGAAAATGGAGAATCAATTCAGAGAAAAAGAAGAAAAACTTAGAAAGGAGTCGGAAGTAAAAGAGAAAATGGAAAAGAAGAAACGAAGGAGTGAAAATCTGAAACGATCAGAGGAGGAAGAACAGCAAAGAGCTGAATATCATCAAAATATAGAAGAGATGAAGAGAAAGATTAAATATCAGAGATCACAGTATGAAAAACAACAAAAAGAAAGAGAAGAAGAAGATAGAAAGAGAGAAGAAAAATACAGACAAGATCAAGAAAAGATGAAAAATGAACAAAAGCGCATTATAGAAGAATTACAGTTGAAACAAGATGAGGAAATAAAGAAGAGACAATCTGAGGAGCAAAAGAGGAAGAAAGAAGAAGAGGAAGAGAGACAGAGATGGATAAGAAAAATAAAAGAGGCTGAAAATGACAGAAAAGAGACTCAAGAAGAAATTAAACGACAGCTGAGAGAATGGGAGGATGAAAAGATACAAAAGATGAGAGAACGGGAGGAAGGAGAAAGAAAGAGAAAAGAGAGACACGAGGAACAACTGAGAGAAAAACAAGAAGAACTGGAGAAAATGAGAAAGAGATTTGAAAGAGAGAGAGAGAAGAAGAAAGACAGAAGATCGAGGATGAACGACAGAAACAGAGAAGAGAGAGAGAAGAAAAAGAGAGAGAATATAAAGACAAGAAAATTGAAATGGAACGACATTATGAAAGATTGGAGCGAGAGAGAAAAGAGGAGTGGGAGAGAAGAAAAAAAGATGATGATGAAAGACGAGAAGAAGAGAGAAAGAGATGGAAGAAAATGATTGAAGATCTTAAACAGGAGCAAGATGAAGAGAAAAAGAGGAAAGAAAAAGAAGAGAAGGAGAGAAAAGGAAATGAAGAGAGAGAGAGAGATGAAATGAAAAAGGAATTTGAAGAGAAAATAAAAGTCATGAAGAAGAAACATGAAGATGAAGCCAGAAAACAAGCAGAAGAACTGAATGATTTCAGAGAAAGAAAAGAGCAGCACGTTCAGGAGCTCAAAGAGATTCTGGAAGAACGTCAGAAACAACATGAACTACTGGAAAAACTCTATCAACACCTGCAAGAGCAGAAAGAAGGAGAAATAAAAGAGCTACTTCAAGAAGTTGAAAAACTGAAGAATAAAACCAGCTGTGCCATTCTGTGATTTTCAAAGCATAAAGACATTGTCAACTAAAAACATTAATGCTTTTTTTAAAGTTATATTTTAGTTACTTACCTGAAGCTTTGGATTAATTGGATGCTCTTTGACTGAAATTATCTCGCTGAAAAAATAAAATTAAAGGTCAAAACATAGCTCTCTTTTCTTCAGCTTGATGTTTGCAGCTTGATATCTGTTCTAAACCAGTATATAATATTGCATGTACACTTGTATATAAACAGCAAAAAACTGTGTGTAACAAGTACAACTTGACCCGCTCCCAGTGGGATTCGAACCAGGGTCTCCGACGTGAGAGGCAGATATGCTAATATATCTTAAGACTGCAACCGTGAATGTGCTTCTTGAGGCCAGGGGAGTGAGGTTTACACGCACAGCTCTTACTGGTTTGAGTCCATTACACTCACCCCCTTAAACCTCACTCCCATCTGGGTCATGGCACCAATTGTAGCTGGTCCTACTCAACCCGCTCCGAGTGGGATTCGAACAATAATCTCTGGTGTGGGAGGCAGGTGTGCTAACAAGGAGGCTTTTGCATGCACAGCTGTTACTGGCCTATGTCTGTTACACATGTTAATCTTTGGTGAAAAATGAAAATGCAATGTGCATCATTCTGTTCTTCCATCGGAAATTGAATTGCATACAGCCGTTACTGGGAGCCTTTAGTTAGCCGTATCGATTACTGTTATGATCTGGAGCAGTTTTCTCGGTGGACAGCTGGACAGTGTGGCCCTGCCCTGTGTCAATTTATAAAGAAGGAATTAAATAAATATATGTAGCCTTTCGTCAGCACAAGCGAATGGCTCGGCAGCCCATTTGAGAAAAAATAAATTCCATATCAAGTTAGTGTGCTCCGACAGGGAAATAAGTCAAAATGTTGTTAGTGCTCATCAATGTCAAAATGTTTGAGAGCCAAACACTTCAAAGAAGGTGGGGTTGATTGTTCATCAGAAATTTCAGCAGGAATTTCAGCATGGCACTTTTTAACACGATGCGATGTGTAAACAACTGAACATGACAAGGCAATACAGCAATATTTGACAACCTTTACTGTTTTACTCTCGACTGACAGTATTTCCAGGATACAAAGTACTGCTCACCCTTTGCCAAGTTCTAATATAATGAATGAACTTTGTATAATGTGTGTTGTGCTTTCCGATCTAGTCCTAATAACTAATTAAGGGGACTGATTGGAGAATGAGGACCTGTGTACTCAAAAGACTGGTAGTGGGAAAAATGCTTAAGAAGAGCAAAAAGAGGGACTGTGAGCTCTAATACACAGGTATGTGACAAAAACTGTGAAGATTTGGCTTCTGTATTAGAGTGGCCCAGATCTGGATTAAAGACAAGAGCCACACATGGGCCACAACTGGCCCGGGTCTCAGCCAAATAACTAACCCATAACTGGGCCTGAAGTTATGGTTTAAGTTATGTTTCTCTGAAAAACACTGCTACAGCCAGTTATTCTACTTTGAAATGTGTGTTCCGTGTCGGAATGTCTTTTTTTTTTTTTTGGTCTGTGCATTAACGCACGTTGCCAGTTTAATCCAGATATTTAAATCCAATCCGCAAATTCGTTTGAAGAACCAAATTAGCCAGACATCAGTTATGATGATTAAAGGATCTGGGATCTGTCAAATCATCTATGATGTATTAAGCGAGGTACGAAGAACGGACCCCTGAGCTGAGCCTGAATGAGGCACTAGAGGAGATTGTTGCGGTGGTCGGGTGAGACAACTTAACGTTGTCGGAAAGGTATAACAAACGGACGATCAAACGGAAGTTTTATGAAATGAATTAAAATCTTCATAAATCCAGGATGAGTTTGCCACGTTTAGCCTAAATAATCAGACAGATAGCTTGCAGACAAGCAGCCTAGGCTACTATTTTTTTGGTAGGCATTAGGCATTAAGAATGCCCTTTTTTAGGTCAGAGCTACTGCCTCTCAGAATTCCTGTGCACGTCCCAATGGACTTATATGGTTCTTCGTCTCAAGCCCTCATTTGTCCCAATATTGACCAACTGAAGAACCGCAGAACCCATATACGTCACTCACAACAGTCTGAGGACAACAGCGCCACGCCACAGTCTAATGCCGGAAGTGGGCGGAGTTAACGAAAACTAAACAATCGGCATGGCGGAAGAAGAGAACACGGTAAACTGTTGTTTTTGTGTTGTGTTTTTAATCTATCAAGTTTATTTGTTGTGTATTTGATCCATCGTTGTTGTATTAACACTATACAGCACGTGGCTCTAATCTTTTTTTAAACGGGCCTTACGATGTCTCTATCACGTCTGTTGATTTGGTCTTACTTTAAGTTACATATTCATTGTTTGTGATTTTTTCTTTGTTGTTGGCGCTGTATTTTTTATTTAATTACCTTTTCTGATACTGACCAATGTTTTATGTGGATTTTTTTCTAATTTATAGAGGCATATTACGATTTGGAGAGGCTCAGCTTTACTTCATTTTCATCAATGCAAGACATTCTGCAACAGTTTTCACTGCCCAGTGTTTTTAAACTGACCAGATGGCACAAGTTGAATGCACACCTTTCTTAAAAAATGCGATGGAAAATGCGGTATATTTATGCAATTTTATGCAATAAAACTCACTGCATCGGAACGACACTTTGGGGATACTCCCTAAGCACTAGCGAATCTGAAGTCTGTATAGAAACTAAACCAATCTGATTGGCGTGCGTGATGACGTCACTGTGACGGCATACCCGGAAGTATAAAAGGGGAGCCGACACATTGAAACGGCAGTTATTGCTCTTCAGCATAGCGCTCTTTGTTGAAATTGTCTGTCTATTTACTGTTGTTTGTCACAGTTGCAAAAGTGTGTGAATGATGAAAAAGAATATGAGAGAGTTTAAGCAGTGTGTGCATCCGTGTCCCTGCTTTATTTCAGGCTCAGATACACACCTGCTTTGTGTGCAGTGTCTGGGTGTTGAGCATGCTCGGGCGTCTCTTGAGGGAGCCTATCATCGTTATAAGCTGCTCACACTCAGACTGCTCCGCTCTTGGCTGGCCGTGTTCGATGAGGCCGGCCAGCCTCGTGAGCCCCATGGTTCTGGACCCGCGGTTGCTGAGGCGGCTCGGCGTCGCAGATCATGGGGTTCACAGGACTGGTCAGGGGAATTGGGACTGCTGCGGCACTTTCCCAATCCTCGTCTGACAGTTCTAAAGATCTTCCTCCCCGTGTGGAAGCCCGCGCTGCGGCTTCTTCCCCCGGGGTTGAGGATCCGATGCTTATTCTCTCCGGTTCTGAGGAGCCGGATGAGTTTGGCATCGGGGCGGGTGGAGAAGCAGGAAGTGTTTCATCGCTTCCTCCACTCACTCAAGAGGAGCTGACTGAGGTTTTGACTCGTGCGGTGGCCAAGTTGAACATCAATTGGCCACAGGAAGTGCCGGGAATTCAGCCACCCAGTAGGCTGGACGACCGGTCTCTTTCTCGCCGGGTCCAAACCCGGGCTTTACCATTCTTCCCGGATCTACACACCGAGGTGTGTAGATCTTGGTGGAAGCCCTATTCCTCGCGTGTTTCCAGTATTGGATTAATGTTCTGGGGGCACGCGAGGCGGGCTATGGGACGATGCCTCGGGTGGAAGAGGCTCTCACGAGCTATCTTTCGCCCGATTCTGCGTCGTCCCTGAAGACCCCGGCGCTGCCCACCGAACCCTGTCGGGACAGCTCCTCGCACCGGCGAGTGCAGAAGGAGAGCGTCGCCTCTAGAGCCCCTCCTCCGGGAGCTTGGCAACAGATGCAGCGTTCTCACTAGCAATCTCACCAGCAGTCTTCCGCTCCTGGAGGCCATCTGAGGAACGTACTCCAGGCGCGGAAGGCTGCTGGGAAGAAGTCCTAGCTTCGGCTGGACTTCCAAGAGCTGTTGCCGGAGATCCGTTTCAACAGACGTCTCCCTCACTGGTTGGGGCTCTCGGTCTCTGAGGAGATTCAGATTCAAAATGCTCATGGTTCTCATCATCGTGAGTCAGATCCAGCCCGAGGACTGGTTCGTCACGATAGATCTAAAGGACGCATACTTCCATATCTACATCCTTCCAAGTCACATGAAGTCCTTGAGGTTCGCTTTCGGGGGCGAGGCGTACCAATATCGAGTGCTTCCCTTCGGTCTAGCTCTTTCCCCACGCACATTCACGAAGTGCATGGATGCAGCTCTGGCTCCATTGAGACTCCAGGGCATCCGTGTGCTGAATTATATCGACGACTGGCTCATGTTGGCCCAGTCGTACGATATGGCAGTTCGGCATCGAGATGTCGTTCTGTCCCATATAAGGTGCTTGGGGCTGAGAATCAACACAACAAAGAGTGTGTTGACGCCGTCCCAGAGGACGATGTTCCTAGGGATCGTATCGGACTCGACGACGATGCGGGCACAATTGTCTCCCGCGCGAGTCGAGACCATACTGGTGATGGTCTCAGGAATAAGGCTAGGCCACAGCATCACTGTGAAGCACTTTCAGAGAGTGCTGGGGCACATGGCAGCAGCGTCCAACGTGATACCTTTTGGCCTGCTGCACATGAGACCCCTACAGTGGTGGCGGAAAACCAAGGGGTTTTCCCCCAGAGGGAATCCTTTCCGTATGATCAGGGTAACGCGCAGATGCCTTCGTTTCCTAGTCATATGGAAGAGACCTTGGTTTCTCACCGCAGAGGAGCAGCCGAGGTTGCTTCCTCTGCGGCGCTCTGGGGGAAATCGATGTGGTAATCCCGCCGTCTATGACGCTTCGGGCCACATCAATTTCCCGCGAACGCATGCTGCTCCAGCCGCCTCTGGAAAGACCTGCGGCTGGGTAGCTTGCGCGTCCGCACACAGAGAATCGTTCCCAACCACTTCCTGCCAGTCATCCGCTTCAGGGGGTTGGGGACGAGGCTCGTGTTCACCCGACGCCTGCCTCGAGAGGCTGGTTCCCTTAGTAGATTATCTCGGCGCATGGAAATGCCTTCCGAATATTGCTACATGGGTCCTGCGTACTGTAGAATGGAGTGCTGGGGCACATGGCAGCAGCGTCCAACGTGATACTTTTTGGCCTGCTGCACATTAGACCTCTACAGTGGTGGTTGGAAACCAAGGGGTTTTCCCCCAGAGGGAATCCTTTCCGTATGATCAGGGTAACGCACAGATGCATTCGTTCCCTAGTTATATGGAAGAAACCTTGATTTCTGTCCCAGGGGCCAGTGTTGGGAGCGTCCTGTTGCCGGAGATCCATTTCAACAGACGCCTCCCTCACTGGTTGGGGCGCGGTCATGGACGGCCGCTTTGCGAGGGGCCCGTGGGAGGGCTGTCATTCTTCCTGGCACATAAATTGCCTAGAGATGATTGCGGTCTTCAAAGCTCTCAGGAGCTTTTTCCCGGACCTCCGCGGCCAACATGTCCTGGTACGAACAGACAATACGTCTGTTGTAGCGTACCTCAATCATCAGGTGGGTTTGAGGTCGCGCCCTCTATGCAGACTGGCGCATCAAATTCTCCTGTGGTCCCAAGGGAAACTGTTGTCCAGTAGGGCAATGTATGTCCCGGGGGTCCAAAATCAGGGAGCAGACATCCTGTCGAGGCAGGGGCTGAGGCCCGGGGAGTGGCGACTCCACCCTGAGGTGGTGGAGGCCATGTGTGAGAGGATCGGCCCAGTGGAAGTGGACCTGTTTGCGTCTCGCGAGACGTCCCACTGTCCATTGTGGTTTTCCCTCACGCATCCAGCCCCGCTGGGGTTGGATGGCATGGTTCAGACGTGGCCAAGGCTGCGTCTGTACGCTTTTCCCCTGATTGCTCTGCTCCCGGGAGTCCTGGAGAGGGTCCACCAACAGGGGGTCAGCCTACTTCTGGTAGCACCCCGTTGGCAGACGCGAGTTTGGTTCTCGGATATCATAGCTCTGCTGGCAGGTCCTCCATGGCAGATTCCTCTGAGGAGGGATCTCCTATCTCAGGCGGGGGGGCACAATACTTCACCCCCGGCCGGAGGTTTGGAACCTTTGGGTCTGGCCCTTGAGGGGGTCAGGTACCTAGAGACTGGCCTGTCGGCAGAGGTGAGAGACCTTACTCAGTTCCAGGGCTCCGTCTTCAAGGAGACTGTACAGCCCCAAGTGGTGAGCACTTGGGGCAGGGAGCGTGAGGTGGACCCAGTTAACTGGCCGGTGGGTTCAGTGCTGGAGTTCCTCCAAGATCGCTTCTCTGAGGGTCTAACCCCGTCCACACTCAGGGTGTCCGTGGCTGCCATGGGGCTTTCCACACTCCTTTGGGTGATGGTCTTGGGTAGGCACCAGCTGGTTGTACAGTTCCTCTCTGGGGCTCGGAGGATGAGGCCTGTGGCTCGTTCCAGACTCCCAACCTGGGATCTGGCAGTGGTTCTCGAAGGCTGGCTGAGGCCCCCTTCGAGCCATTGGAGTCGGATGACCAAAGAACTTGACCCTAAGGTGGCTTTTCTCCTGGCGATTACGTCACTGGAAATAGAGTGGGGGACCTCCAGGCCTTGGCGGTAACGCCGATTTGCCTGGGGTTGCCTCCGGAGGGGTTAAAGCCGTCCTACACCCTAGGTCGGGCTACGTGCCCATTGTTCCATCAGGGTTGGCCAGGTCCTTGGTTCTTCAGGAATTTCATCCCCCGCCTCACGTGACGGCGGAAGAAGAGACCTTCACTGTGAAGCACTTTCAGAGAGTGCTGGGGCACAGGGCAGCAGCGTCCAAGGTGATACCTTTTGACCTGCTGCACGTGAGACCTCTACAGTGGTGGTTGAAAACCAAGGGGTTTTCCCCCAGAGGGAATCCTTTCCGTATGATCAGGGTAATGCGCAGATGCCTTCGTTCCCTAGTTATATAGAAGTAACCTTGGTTTCTGTCCCAGGGGCCAGTGTTGGGAGTGTCCTGTTGCCGGAAATCTGTTTCAACAGACGCCTCCCTCACTGGTTGGGGCGCGGAAAGAGAAGGGGGAAAAACATAACAGAACTCAAAACAGAACATACCGGGAGATCACAGGGAAGGGAGACGTAGACGGAACAACGTACTGACAAGGACTGAGAACACAAGGGAACTATTTAAAGGGGACAAATGAGGTAGGTAATTAGGAAACAGGTGGGGCAAATAAACCAATAACAAGATAACCAGGAGGGTGGGAGCTAGACAAGGACGGAAAATAACAAACCACCACATGTGCTACACAAGACTGGACAGGCATGTGACATTAACCCCTCCTTAAGGAGCAGCTTCTAGATGCTGGAGGGACCGACCAGGGCGGGACAGGAGGGACCGACCAGGGCGGGACGGGGGAAGCAGACCAGGGAGGAAAGGGGGAAACAGACCAGGGAGGGAAGGGGGAAACAGACCAGGGAGGGAAGGGGGAAACAAAAAGTTCAGGCGGCCAGGGCGGCCCGCAGAGTTCAGGGCGCCAGGGTGGCGCGGGCAGAGCAGGGCGCCAGGCTGGCGCGGGCAGAGCAGGGTGCCAGGCCGGCGCGGGCAAAGCAGGACGTCTGGGTGGCACAGTCAGAGCAGGGCGTCTGGGCGGCGCAGTCAAAGCAGGGCGTCTGGGTGGCGCAGTCAGAGCAGGGCATCTGGGCGGCTCAGTCAGAGCAGGGCGTCTGGGCGGCGCGGACAGAGCATGGCGCCGGGTTGGCGCGGACAGAACAGAGTCCACCGGAACAGAGTCCACCGCAACAGGGTCCACCGGAACAGGGTCCACCGGAACAGGGACCAACGGAACACGGTCCACCGGAACACGGTCCTCCGGAACACGGTCCACCGGAAACCGGTCCACCGGAACACGGTCCTCTGGAACACGGTCCACCGGAACACGGTCCACCGGAACACGGTCCTCCGGAACACGGTCCACCGGAACACAGTCCACCGGAACACGGTCCACCGGAACACGGTCCACCGGAACACGGTCCACCGGAACAGGGACCACCGGAACACGATCGACCGGAACAGGGATCACCGGAACACGGACCACCGGCACACGGACCACTGGAACTGGGACCACCGGAACTGGAACCACCGGAACCGTCATGGAAGGAGCCTTCCTTCTCCTCCTCCGCTTAGAGACCCCCGGAACAGGGACCACTGGAACTGGATCCACCGGAACTGAGACCACCGGAACTGGGTCCACCGGAACGGAGTCCACCGGAACAGGGTCCACCGGAACAGGGTCCACCGGAACAGAGTCCACCGGAACAGGGTCCACCGGAACAGGGTCCACCGGAACAGGGTCCACCGGAACAGGGACCAACGGAACACGGTCCACCAGAACACGGTCCTCCGGAACACGGTCCACCGGAAAACGGTCCACCGGAACACGGTCCTCCGGAACACGGTCCACCGGAACACGGTCCTCCGGAACACGGTCCACCGGAACACGGTCCACCGGAACACGGTCCACCGGAACACGGTCCTCCGGAACACGGTCCACCGGAACACGGTCCACCGGAACAGGGACCACCGGAACACGATCGACCGGAACAGGGATCACCGGCACACGGACCACCGGCACACGGACCACTGGAACTGGGACCACCGGAACTGGAACCACCGGAACCGTCATGGAAGGAGCCTTCCTTCTCCTCCTCCGCTTAGAGACCCCCGGAACAAGGACCACTGGAACTGGATCCACCGGAACTGAGACCACCGGAACTGGGTCCACCGGAACGGAGTCCACCGGAACGGATCTCCTTTCCCTGGCATCTCGTTCCTGCAGGCGCGCGAGCCCCTCCACCATCGCCTCGAAGGTAACCCTCTCATACGCACTTCTGAGTAGCCAGTCCATAGGCTCATCGAGAGCGTAAAAGAATAAGTCTTTAAGAGGCCCTTCATTCAGTTTCAATCCCTCCGCCACTCTCAGGAATTCGGCAGCGAAGCTCCTCAAATCTGCCCCTTGTTGGCGGAGGGACGCTAGAGACTGCAATCGGAGAATGCGATCGTAGTAAGGGCACGAGACAGAGGGTGCTGCTGGGTGAGGTGAATTCTTGCGCTGAGTCCTTGACATGGTCAGTACGTTATGTTACGTGAAACTTAAAGAAAACTAAAGTGAGGACTCATGTGCGCAAAGAAATGAATTTATTATAAAATAAACAAAAACACAACCAAAAACCCACGAGGGGGAAAAACATAACAGAACTCAAAACAGAACATTCCGGGAGTACACAGGGAAGGGAGACGTAGACGGAACAACGTACTGACAAGGACTGAGAACACAAGGGAACTATTTAAAGGGGACAAATGAGGCAGGTAATTAGGAAACATGTGGGGCAAATAAACCAATAACAAGATAACCAGGAGGGTGGGAACTAGACAAGGACGGAAAATAACAAACCACCACATGTGCTACACAAGACAGGACAGGCATGTGACAGTTTTACCTCCTATCGTCAATGCAGGTCTACAGGACTTGATTAATGCTAATTCCCATTGTGAACTCATGTTTACATTTGAAAGAGATTTCTATCTTTGGTCTGGTATTTAAGGAGATTTTGCAGAAGGGTCAGGTCAGGTATGCATCTTTTACTCTTTACTTCAGAGTATTTGATGTTATGTATAGTTTATCTTTGAATTGATTGTGTAATTGGCATGATACATTTACCTGACTAATAATAAATTTTTAGATTTGATTTCAATCTGACTTACTCTCAAATGATTGACTTTAGTAGATTATGTTGTATTCATTTTTACTGCAAATCTGTGTCAGGTTAGTAATGGACTAAAGTCCAGTTTTGTGTGGAGCATTGTTTGAGGCTTGAAATTTGAGACTTTAGAGCTCCGCCTAACATTGGCATTAGTTCAAGTGTACTTAGACTGTGAAAGCTAATAAAGGGGATTTCCGTTTAGGGTAACATAATGTTGACCGACCAACCTTAATAGGGTGAGCCTTACCTCTGTTTAATGTGAAGTTACTCTAGTATACATGGGTAACCATGGATGACCATACCAAAACTATTAAAGAAAGTATTGGTCAGCTTATATCTGAAGTAGTGGTCATGACCTCTGACTAGAGATAATGTCGATTTATTCAAGTGTACACAGATCTATGGGGACTAAATAAAATACTTTTAGAGTGAATGAACTGATGTGGGAGAAGCTTCATTCATGATGAACTGACTGAACTGCAGACTGGTTGCAGGAGCCGATCTGCCAAAATCAAAAATATATCAATAAGTTAGTTTTTATTGAGTCAAAGACCAGATGTCAGACGTTAATGCCTGCACCAAATTTAATTTAAAAGTGATTTTAGATTCACATAGAAAACCAATTAAAGGCAAGTAAACCATTTTAATGTTTCAAACATCATTTGTGAAAAAATGTAATGATATAGGCCTAGGTTAACCCCTTAAAAGTCCTGTAAAATTTTCCTAAAACGCCTAAAAAAAGCATACCCAAAGTAAATTGCATGCTGTTCTTGAACCATTTGGAGTATATGCATAGTTTTGGTCTCTTTTGTAAGGTGACAATCTAAGGTTTGTTCCTGAACAGTCAGAATCACTGGTCATACTGGTATTGAGTAATAGAACTTTAAACACCCTGAAAAAAGAAAAATGTAAATTCCGCCAACATTTCTTTTGTAAAAAGATGGCTGCAGATGACTATAGCTGGGAGGTATTAGCTGGAAATCACAATGGGATCACAGCATGAAGCCTTACCAAGTCCAATTTCACATTTGATAACTATACCTTTAGAAAATGAGTGTTTTGCACATGCTTATCTAAGTTTATGTCTAGGCGCTTCACAAAAAAAAAGCCACTTGGAGACTCCAAATGACCCAATGACCCATGCTCCCCGCTCCGTTCTCTCACCTCGCTGTTCTTACCCCCAGGTCCCGCGGCCGCCGTGATCGCCCCCCCCCCCCCCCCCCCCCGGGGAGGGGGGGGGGAGTAGAGCGCAGGCTCGGGAGTGGCCCCCGGCCTGCGAAGGGCGTTGGGGGTATGTGGCGAGCAGCGAGGCCGAGGGACCGTGAGAGCGGGACGAGGCGGCGCTCATCAGAGAGGATGAGCGCCAGCTGCGCGCCGCAGCGATCTCGGCTCTTGCGGAGGAGTGACGGGAGTATAAAGGAGGAGCGACGACAGTGAGGGACGAGAGAGAACCAGGCCTGGACGTTTTTGTTATGTGTTGCTGCAGTCGACCGTGAGGGGCTGCAGCTTTTTATTTTCATTTTGTGTTGTTTGTATGTAGGCGACAGTCATCCGCGAGGGGCTGTCGCCACCATTATTATTTTGTGTTTATTTATTAAAACTTCTTTTGATTGTTCGCCGGTTCCCACCTCCTTCTTCCCGTACAAACAACCTTTACTACAGACGCCTTTCAAAATAAAAGTCTCTATAGGTTAAATAACTTAAAGAGTGCAAAGTAACGTTCCAAAATATAATAAAACATAACTAATATTAAGAAAATATAGAATTACGATATATAATATAGTGAATAATATCAGAATAATATATTAAGCTCCAAAACTAATTCAAATAACTGAGGGTTATTTATATTCCCTGCAATACACACACATTAAACATACATTAACTGGAATTGCAATACACACACATTACTCATACATTCACTGGAACATTTACTGCAATACACACACAGGGGCCCTCATTTATCAATCTTGCGTAGAAACGGGCGTATATGTTGGCGTAAGATTATGCTTACACTCCTCTCACCGCCTGATTTATGAAGCTGTGCGCACCTCTGAAATTCAGGTGTACGCAATACCTGCCCTTGATAAATGCCGTGGCTGAAAACGATCGTCATTAGAATAACACGCCCCTATATATTCAAGTCTCATGCCTCCCCCACGCCCTCATTT
Organism: Gobio gobio; assembly: GCF_949357685.1. Lineage (NCBI taxonomy): Eukaryota > Metazoa > Chordata > Actinopteri > Cypriniformes > Gobionidae > Gobio > Gobio gobio. The sequence continues at coordinate 78,937,861 of NC_137097.1, forward strand.
TACGTCATGGACACTCGGAAGACAGCAATGAAGCGAAACTTCTCTGACGTGGAGATCGAGACCATCACCAGGGAAGTGGAAAAAAAACTAAATTGTTTTATTTGGGAGTTTAAAGAGTGGGATTAAAGGCGCCCACAAAAAGGTGTACGGTGGAAATCCAGTTTAAATAGCTTTTTGGATGAGAAATTACCTATCACAATTAATTATTTTACAGCACGTGTTTTGAAATAATATGCATTTAATTTCGTATCACATCACATGTATTCGGGTGTACAATAGTGATGATGATGTGATGTGGAGTACCATTCATTCACATTAATATAATTGCATGACAATTTGTTAGATTCTTATTATTATTATGATTTGTATTATTAATGAAGCTTATTGTTATTTAGAAGAAGAATTTCGTTATTATTATTATTTATTTTATTATTATTTAAAAGAAGAAGAATGTCATTTTTATTATTTTGTCAGTCTGAATTATGTTCAGTCCCAGTCCGTGCGCAGCTGCCGGGCCTAACCAACGTCAGGTAAAGCGCACAGGCTCGCAACTGGAGGAATACATATCAAATGCTTTGGTAAAGTCACACAAATTAAACATTGAAGTCCATGTTGCACAAAAATAAACACTTAAGTTTATAATTACTTCCCTATTCGCACGGGATGTGGGGAGCTCTGGTGATTTGTAATAATTGCAGAGAATGTCTGTGATCTTAATCCCGTGCAAATCGGCCATGTCTGTAATATGTAGGCCTAAAGTAAAAATTCCCCCGCAAATGACCTACCATATTTCGCCGAACACCGAGGTCCTGTGATAATATTACTCCTGTGCGAATCGGCATCTATTTGGCCGGGATTAGGCGGATCGTATATAATTTTTGCAAGGTTTTTGTGTCCTGTGCGCATTTCTATCTTTATCTTTCACAAGATTCAAGAGTTTTATTTGTCACATACACAGTTATATACACAATATACAACTGGCAGTGAAATGTAAACAGGTCCGCTCCATGGACAGTGCAAATAACAATTACAAGAACACAAGGGGAAATTAAAATAGAAATAGAATAAAATTAGAATAAAAAGTATTAACATAAGTAGAGTTATAAATAAATCAAGTAAGATAAAAAAAGGAAATAAGATAAAAATAAAAAAATAAAATAAAAATATAAAATATAAAATAAGTGGATATGATAAGTGAGATAAACTGTAGACTTAAAAATAAGTGGTTAACATAAAATATATATATATATTTATATATAGAGAAGTATGATGTGCATGCAATAGGTATAATTGCAAATGGAGTATAATGTGCAAACAGGAGTATGATGTGCAAACAGGTTATTACAGGTTGTTACACAGTAACAATAGGATTGTAAAGTGCAGTGCAATGGCAGTATGTGGATGTTAATGTTTAAACTGTATGTTTATGCGTGTGCGGGGTGAAGTGAAGTCATGTGACTGAGTTCAGGAGTCTGATGGCCTGGGGGAAGAAACTCCTCCTGAGTCTTTCAGTCTTTGCCATCAGGCTACGGAAGCGCTTACCAGATGGCAGCAGGGTGAAGTGAGAGTTTGCAGGGTGATTAATGTCTCTGATGATTTTAGTAGCTCTACCTCTGCAGCGTTTGGTGTAGATGTCCTGCAGAGACGGGAGAGCTGAGCCTGAGATGCGCTCGGATAAGCGCACCACTCTTTGCAGGGCTTTGCAGTCGTGACTGGTGCTGTTCCCGTACCACGCTGTGATGCACTGAGTCAGAACACTTTCTATCGCCCCTCGATAGAAAGTTTTCAGGATGGCTGGTGAAACCCTGAATTTCCTCAGCTGGCGCAGGTGGTACAGTCTTTGCCTGGCTTTTTTCACCTGTGTCTGGATGTGTGTAGTCCAGGTCAGATCCTCGGAGATGTTCACACCCAGGTATTTGAAGCTGCTCACTCTCTCTACCGGTGTCCCGCTGATCATGAGAGGGGAGTATGACCGATGCTGTCTCTTCCTGAAGTCCACAATCAGTTCTTTGGTCTTGTTAACATTCAGAGAGAGACAGTTGTCCTGGCACCATGATGTCAGTTGCTCCACTTCGTCCAAGTATGCCGTCTCATTGTTGTTGGAGATGAGACCCAGGACAACAGTATCATCAGCAAACTTGATGATAGAGGTGGAGCTGTGTGTGGACAAACAGTCATGGGTGTAGAGAGAGTAGAGCAGGGGACTCAGCACACAGCCCTGTGGAGCTCCAACACTCAGGGTGATGGAGGTGGAGGTGAACTGGCCTACTCTCACCGCCTGGGGTCTGCCAGTGAGGAAATCTTCAATCCAGAGGCAGAGAGAAGAATTCAGGCCTAGATCCAGGAGTTTGTGTGTTAGCTTAATGGGAACTATGGTGTTAAAGGCTGAGCTATAGTCAATAAATAGCAGCCTGACATAGTTCCCACTTTTGCTGTCGATGTGAGTGAGGCAGGAGTGAAGGACGTGAGAGATGGCATCTTCAGTCGATCTATTGGGACGATAGGCAAACTGAAGAGGGTCCAAAGTGTCAGGAATGGAGGAGCAAATGTTGTTTTTAATGAGTCTCTCAAAGACCTTCATGACTAAAGATGTGAGAGCCACTGGACGATAGTCATTTAGGCAAGAGGGTTTACTGATCTTAGGTACAGGGATGATGGAGGATCGTTTGAAGGAGGTGGGGACAACAGATGTAGCAAGGGACTCGTTAAATATGGATGTAAAGAGCCCTGCGAGCTGATCAGCACAGGACCGCAGAACACGACCTGAAATACCATCCGGCCCAGCAGCTTTCCTGACATCCACACGTTTGAGTGCTCTCCGAACCTCGTCCTCCGAGACAGAGATCACGTGACCGTTGCTGCTCTGAGGGACTCTCTCTGACGCGTCACTCGCCGGAGTCGCGCTGCCGCGATTACCATCAAAGCGAGCGTAGAAAGAGTTTAACTCGTTCACCAGCAACGGATCAGCTCTCACCTCTGCAGAGGATTTAGTTCCAAAAGCACAGATGGTCCTCAGTCCCTGCCACATCCGCCGGGAGTCGTTGAGTTGGAAATGAGATTCCACTCGGTCTTTATAGCGGAGTTTTGCGGCTTTAACGGCGCGTCGGAGGGCGTAACATGAAGCTTTGTACTCCCTCATATCCCCCGTTAGGAGACCGGCATTGTACGCGATAGTGCGCGTGTTTACTGCTGTGCGGATTGAACTGTCCACCCACGGTTTCTGATTAGGGAAGGACGTTATAGTTATTGTTTGTGTGGCTTGCTCTGTCAGTGTGTGGATAAAGCAGAGCGCCACTTCTGTGAACTCGCTGACGTCTTCGGAACTCGCGCGAAACATGTCCCAGTCGACACGAAGAATGGAGCTAGGCTGCATATAATGCGCACCGTTATGACTTCCCGTGCGGCCGCGCGGATTATAGACTACTACTTTCACTTTAGAATGAGCACAATTTGGGAGTAATTGCTTGAATGGTGTGTTTAATATTATTCTTAATGAAAAACACAAAAACAGAACAGTAGGCCTACAATGACAACTCGCTTAAATGGGCACTTTTACATTAGCTTTGAAACTGAATATTCCGTCGTATACTGTTATTATACGAAATTATTTGTATTACTAAAACAATCAAAATGATATCGATACGACTGTTTATAATTTCATACAGCTATATAACGAAAAAACATTTTCAAGTAACATCATATCCGGGAGATAAGTCAGTAAATTCGAGTAAAATCACAGTTTATCCCGTACGAATGCGCCACGCAAAATTCAGATGTGGGGGAGTAATTTCTAAATCACACGAGGTCCCCAGATAATACTTATCCCGTGCGAATAGGGCTTTATTTGTTGTTGTTGTTGTTACAGTGGGTCATAATATAGCATATCTTTGTCAGTGCGTTTTGTGGTGTTAGGAATTGTTTTTCTGCATTTTCGCACTAACTCAAAACGTGCGTACACCACCTCCTGAGCTGGTGTAGGATTTGAGCGTGCCGTACGCCAACGTCCATATTGATAAATCTCAAAGTCACCGTGGTTTTGGGTGTACGCCAGGTGTACGCTGGAAAATTGGTGTACGCAAGATTGATAAATGAGGGCCAGTATGCATACATTAACTGGAATATTCACTTGAATAAACACACATTACACATACATTTACATGAATACACACACATTACACATACATTCACTGGAATACACACACATTACACATACATTCACTGGAATACACACACATTACATTAATTCACTGGAATATTCCCTGCAATACACACACATTACGCATACATTCACTGGAATATTCCCTGCAATACACACATACTATACATACATTCACTGGAATATTCACTGCAATACACACATACTATACATACATTCACTGGAATATTCACTGCAATACACACACACATTACGCATACATTCACTGGAATATTCCCTGCAATACACACATACTATACATACATTCACTGGAATATTCACTGCAATACACACACATTACACATATATTCACTGGAATATTCACTGCAATACACACATACTATACATACATTCACTGGAATATTCACTGCAATACACACACACATTCACTGGAATATCCCCTGCAATACACACATACTATACATACATTCACTGGAATATTCACTGCAATACACACACATTACGCATACATTCACTGGAATATTCACTGCAATACACACACATTACACATATATTCACTGGAATATTCACACATTACACATATATTCACTGGAATATTCACTGCAATACACACACATTACGCATACATTCCTTGGAATATTCACTGAAATACACACACATTACGCATACATTCACTGGAATATTCACTGCAATACACACACATTACGCATACATTCACTGGAATATTCACTGCAATACACACACATTATGCATACATTCATTCATTACATTCATTACATTTTTTTACATTTTTATGCATTTGGCAGACGCTTTTATCCATAGCGACTTACAGTGCACTTATTACAGGGACAATCCCCCTGGAGCAACATGGAGTAAAGTGCCTTGCTCAAGGACACACTGGTGGTGACCGCTGGGATCAAACCAGCAACCTTCTGCGTATCAGTTCAGTGGTTTAACCCACTGGACCACCACCTCTCCACATTCACTGGAATATTCACTGCAATACACACATTACATACATTTACTGGAATAAACACACATTACAAATACATTCACTTGAATACACACACATTCACTTGAATACACACACATTACAGATACTGGAATACACACACATTACACATATATTCACTGGAATATTCCCTGCAATACACACACATTACACACATTCACTGGAATATTCCCTGCAATACACACATACTATACATACATTCACTGGAATATTCACTGCAATACACACATACTATACATACATTCACTGGAATATTCACTGCAATACACACACATTACGCATACATTCACTGGAATATTCCCTGCAATACACACATACTATACATACATTCACTGGAATATTCACTGCAATACACACACATTACGCATACATTCACTGGAATATTCCCTGCAATACACACATACTATACATACATTCACTGGAATATTCACTGCAATACACACACATTACGCATACATTCACTGGAATATTCCCTGCAATACACACATACTATACATACATTCACTGGAATATTCACTGCAATACACACACACATTCACTGGAATATCCCCTGCAATACACACATACTATACATACATTCACTGGAATATTCACTGCAATACACACACATTACGCATACATTCACTGGAATATTCACTGCAATACACACACATTACACATATATTCACTGGAATATTCACACATTACACATATATTCACTGGAATATTCACTGCAATACACACACATTACGCATACATTCACTGGAATATTCCCTGCAATACACACACTACACATATATTCACTGGAATACACACACATTACACATATATTCACTGGAACATTCACTGCAATACACACACATTACGCATACATTCACTGGAATATTCACTGCAATACACACACATTACGCATACATTCACTGGAATATTCACTGTAATACACACACATTATGCATATATTCACTGGAATATTCACTGCAATACACACACATTATGCATACATTCATTCATTACATTCATTACATTCATTACATTTTTTTACATTTTTATGCATTTGGCAGACGCTTTTATCCAAAGCGACTTACAGTGCACTTATTACAGGGACAATCCCCCTGGAGCAACATGGAGTAAAGTGCCTTGCTCAAGGACACACTGGTGGTGACCGCTGGGATCGAAGCAGCAACCTTCTGCATATCAGTTCCATGGTTTAACCCACTGGACCACCACCTCTCCACATTCACTGGAATATTCACTGCAATACACACATTACATACATTTACTGGAATATTCACTGGAATATTCACTGCAATACACACACATTACATACATTTACTGGAATACACACACATTACAAATACATTCACTTGAATACACACACATTACAGATACATTCACTTGAATACACACACATTACAGATACTGGAATACACACACATTACACACACATTCACTGGAATATTCCCTGCAATACACACATACTATACATACATTCACTGGAATATTTACTGCAATACACACACATTACATGCATTCACTGGAATATTCACTTGAACAAACACACATTACACATACAATTACATGAATACACACACATTAAATACATTCACTGGAATATTCACTGCAATAGACACACATTACGCCTACGTGCACTGGAATATTCACTGCAATACACACTTTAAAAACAATGATATGGGAAGATGTGGGTTCATTTTGTAAAGAGCCATCTTGATGGAGAGCTGAGGATCACCCCCAACACTCGCTTCTGCAATGATAGATTTACAAACTTTCATCTGAGGCAACCTATGAGTGGGCATGGTCTCAGACAGCGGAATCCCCCCCCCCCCCCCCCCATTTACTGGTTACTTTTCCGAGATTTTTAATAACTTATTTCATGTACTTGGCTTTTTTTAATCTCTCAATTTTGTCTGGGTGGTTAATACATTTTTTTCTGTGGTGTGACAAACTCAGAACACATTTGATGGTCAGTGTCTCCAGTTGTCCACCACAGGGCAGCAGAGACTTTGAAATGTGAACAGAGATGGAAAGTCCAGGATCAGAAGATAATAAGTCCTGCTCTGTATTTTGTTCCAAACACCTGGATTTGCTCAGTAGCTCAGTTTTTCAGCAGGAGGTAGAATTAATGAGTGAAATCAGCTGCCTTCAATGTCACCAAGGGTCGCCCGATGGCTTGATGGGGGCGCGACAGTGGTCAAAAGGCTATGAAATGGCTCATAACTCCTAAACCCTTAAAGGATTTATTCACTTCAAAATTTAAATATCCTGATAATTTCTCTCCCTCATTTTATCCAAGATGTTCATGTCTTTCTTCAGTTGAAAAGAAATTTATTTTTTTGGAGGAAAGCATTCCAGTATTTTTCTCCACATAATGGACTTCAATGGAAACCAACAGTTGAAGGTCCAAATCAATGCACACTCAAAAAAATATTTTGGTCTAAATATAAGTTTTATGTATTTGAATTACATTACAATTTTCCATCCATTTGGACTAAATAGTTTTAACATAAACAAACAAATAAACTTAATGTGATTCATATTTGTCAGTCAAACGTAAATGAAATAGGTAAGTTTTATGTAATGGTACACAGAAAAATGCCCATGATAAATTAACACTGCCTAGTGCACACTACTGAGATAAAGTACCATTGAAGCAGTGTTCAAGTTAATGAGATAATTGAGTGATGATTGAGAATTAATGATGAACACCTGATGATAATGAGCAGAATCACTGACGGAAAGAGAAACACAAAAACTGACTTCAGCCACAGCCTTAGATGAAATCAACTGAAGATAAAAGAAGACATTAAATCTGAAGATCTTGGCAGAAGAGGATTAAACAACTCCACAAACAGCATTACCAGCTTCACGCATTATTAACCAGACTGACTTTATTTCTGTAATTTTCTGTTTATAGTTTTGTTTGAAGTCACCATGCTGAAGATCAGTGTCTGCTTTAGTTGGGCTCTTAACTCTTTAACTTTTTTCTCTAGCTCCTTTAACTGTGTGTTTATAAAGCACATTTGTTATGGCAAGGGAATCCAAGAGAATATCTGGTGATGTTGGCTATTTATATATTGTTAGTGACATTGTGTGGCTAAATCACTGATCTCATTCGGAGTCTAATACTCTGGTTATTGTGGTTCTGTGTTAATAGTTTTGTTTTATTCATAATAGTTGCCATGTGATTCTACAGCACGAGTTACAGCACCGTTGTGGTATTCGAATAATATGCAGGATTTAAATCTATGGCATTGCTTAGATATACACAGACATCAAGAATCAATGTATGAATCTCAACAATGGTGACAATCAATTAAAATCTTCAAGCTGCAGTGCATGTTGGGTACCACCAATCAACCCCCCCCCATGTGTCCCAGCATGCATTGCGGCATGAATAAATTATGCATCTGAATTGACAAATTTTCTTTGATACTTACTAATTGCTTTTACTTTTGCTGTTTTTGTCGTGACATTTTAGTTGCTTGTTTTATGTTCAAAGTTGATCTGTTTATCTTAATTTTTTTTGATTGTCACCATTGTAGAGATTCAAACGCTGATTCATGATGTCTGTGTGTGTCTAAGTAATGCTGTAGATTAAAACCTTTTGTGCACTTTTTTTTATTTTTTATCTGGATATTATTCAATTAACACAACCGTCCTGTATCTTGTGCTGCATAATCCCATGGCTAATACTATGAAAACAACACAATTAATAACACATTACCTCTATAACCAGCAAATTAGCCTCTAAATTACAGCAGTGATTCAGGCCAAAACAAATAGCCAACATCACCTGATAATATTTTCTCTTGGATTCCCTTGAAATAACAAATGTGCTTTATAAACACACAGTTAAAGGAGCCAGAGAAAAACTAAAGCTAAAAAAATTAAGGGTCAAGAAACCAACTAAAGCAGACACTCATCTCCAGTATGGTGACTTCCATACTATGAAACTATTATTTTCATTAAAACAGAAATTACAGAAATAAAGTCAGTCTGGTTAGTAATGCGTGAAGCTGATAATGCTGTTTGTGAAGTTGTTTAATCCTCATCTACTGATATCTTCAGAGGTTTAATGTCTTCTTTTATCTTCAGTTGATTTCATCTAAGGCTGTGGCTGAAGTCAGTTGTAGTTCTTGTGTTTCTCTTTCCGTCAGTGATTCTGCTCATTATCATCAGGTGTTCATCATTAATTCTCAATCATCACTCAATTATCTCATTAACTTGAACACTGCTTCAATGGTACTTTATCTCAGTAGTGTGCACTAGGCTGTGTTAATTTATCATGGGCATTTTTCTGTGTACCATTACATAAAACTTACCTATTTCATTTACGTTTGACTGACAAATATGAATCACATTAAGTTTATTTGTTTGTTTATGTTAAAACTATGTAGTCCAAATGGATGGAAAATTATAATGTAATTCAAATACATAAAACTTATATTTAGACCAAAATATTTTTTTGAGTGCAGTTTCAAGGGCTTCAGAGGCTCTGCAGGGTATGATCTAGACAAACCATTGGACAAAAATAAACAATTATATACTTTTTAACCATGATTGCTCGACTAGGTGTTGTGATTCTTCATGGCGTATGCTGCCATCACGTCAGAAAGTTCACGTCCGTGATGTAGGTGGTAAGTAATGACCCAGTGCTGCTATATTTCTATTTTTTATATGATTTAATTCTATAATCATCTCTAATCATTAGTCATCATTTATGTAGTTGTCATTTGATTTACCATTTATTCATATTGTTATTTGATTTGCATCCTTTCTCATTTATTAATCACTTATTAATTAATTGAATCACTAATTTGTCATTTCATGTTTTTGTATTTTATATTACTATATTTGCTTTCTACTGTTATTTAATCTTATGATTATGTTGTTTGTAGGTATGTTTGTCTTAATGATGTAAGAGTTAGCAATACAATTGAAAACAATCATTATATGACAGAAAGGTAAATATTACATAGGTTAATTTTAAAAGGTGACTTAATTTCTGACTAAATCGTTAACTCAAGTCAAGTCAAGTCAACTTTATTTATATAGCGCTTTTAACAATGTAGATTGTTTCAAAGCAGCTTTACAGTATTAAACAGCAAAACAATGCAGCCTAATTCTATTCAGCTGTACAGCCATTTGATGCCATCAGCTCATTCCAATTTCCATACGGTGACAGTGTGGGCTTTAGATCAATAATTAGATCAGTAATCTAGTTTACATGGTCAAACCAGTTTATTAATTAGATTTATTTAGATGTTTAGTTGAAAAATATAGTGTCCCCAACTGAGCACGCCAAGCCAGAGGCAACAGTGGCAAGGAAACCAAAACCCCATCAGGTGACCTAATGGAGAAAAATAAACCTTGGGAGAAACCAGGCTCAATCGGGGTGCCAGTTCTCCTCTGGCCAATTTACAAACAACTTATTATTATTATTATTATTATTATTATTATTATTATTATTATTATTATTATTATTATTCTGGCTGCTTTACAGGTCGGAGGTCATAATAGATCGGAATATTCAAAGGACCGGAGGCAACACGCTGGAGACGGGTTTATTGAGGATGATGTTGATTAAATAATTATTAAAGTGCAATATTCGAATGATCGGAGGCAACACGCTGGAGACGGGTTTATTGCGGATGACATATCGATTTAAGTATTATTTAATGTTAATATTCGAACAATTGGAGTCATCACACTGGTGACGGGTTTATTTAGATGCCGTGTCGATGAGGCAGTTGCAGGGGGAGGATAATTGACACGGTCTCTGCAGACACTTCGGGGTCCTGTGTTGGTCTTCTCTGGTCCACCATCTGATTAGGATACGGCCCGGATCTGGCTGACTGCAGTAAACCTCGGGATAAAACAGAGAGAATATCATTAGCGTAGATGCCATTCTTCTGATGATGTAACGAGTACATCAGGTGTTATGGGAAGTGTTCCCGGTTCCGGCTGACCTAGTTAATGCAGCCTAACAATCAATTAATTGATAAAGTGTTTTATGTGTATGCCACAGTAAAGAGATGTGTTTTTAGTCTAGATTTAAACTGACAGAGTGTGTCTGCTTCCCGAACAGTGCTAGGAAGACTGTTCCAGAGTTTAGGAGCTAAATAGGAAAAGGATCGACCGCCTGCAGTTGATTTGGATATTCTCGGTATTAACAACTGGCCAGAATTTAGAGATCGCAGTAGACGTAATGGAGTATAATATGTTAAGAGCTCGCTCAAGTATTGGGGAGCTAAACCATTTAGTGCTTTGTAAGTTATAAGCAAGATTTTAAAATGTATGCGATGTTTAATAGGTAGCCAGTGCAATGTTGACAGAACTGGGCTAATATGGTCATACTTCCTGGTTCTAGTAAGTACTCGAGCTGCTGCGTTTTGGACCAGCTGGAGTTTATTTATTAAGCGAGCAGGGCAACCACCCAATAGAGCATTACAATAATCTAACCTTGAGGTCATGAACGCATGAACTAACTGTTCAGCATTTTGCATTGAGAGCATGTGCCGTAATTTTGATATATTTTTAAGATGGTAGAAAGCAGTTTTACATATGCTAGAAACGTGGCTTTCAAACGAAAGATTGGTATCAAAGAGCACACCCAGGTTCCTCACTGACGACGAAGACTTGACAGAGCAGCCATCAAGTGTTAGACAGTATTCTAGGTTACTACTTGTGGAGCTTTTTTGTCCAATAATTAAAAATTCAGTTTTTTCTGAATTGAGTTGTAGGAAATTACCAGTCATCCAATGTTTTATGGCGGCTATGCATTCCGTCAATCTTGTGAATTGGTAAATTTCTTCAGGGCGTGAAGAAATATAGAGCTGAGTATCGTCAGCATAACAATGAAAACTAATGCCATGCTTCCTAATAATATCTCCCAGTGGTAGCATGTACAGGGTGAAGAGTAGCGGTCCTAGCACTGAGCCTTGTGGTACTCCATACTGAACTTGCGATCGGTGTGACATCTCATCATTTACTGCTACAAACTGATAACGGTCGCATAGGTATGATTTAAACCATGATAAAGCAATTCCACTAATACCTACATAATTTTAGAGTCTATTCAAAAGAATGTTGTGGTCGATGGTATCAAATGCAGCGCTAAGATCGAGTAACACTAATAGAGAGATACAGCCACGATCGGATGATAAGAGTAAATCATTTGTAACTCTGATGAGAGCAGTCTCAGTGCTATGATACGGTCTAAATCCTGACTGGAAATCCTCACAGATACCATTTCTTTCTAAAAAGGAACATAATTGTGAAGACACTGCCTTTTCAAGTATTTTTGACAGAAAGGGTAGATTTGAGATTGGTCTATAATTGACTAATTCTGTAGGATCAAGTTGCGGTTTTTTAATAAGTGGTTTAATAATAGCCAACTTAAAAGTTTTCGGTACATATCCTAATGATATGTACCGAAAACTATAGAAAAACTATTAAAAACTATTAACTATAGTTTATTTTTCAGTCATGCTAGATCAACATTTAAAAGCAAACTATTTATTACTTCTCTTCCTTTGAAACCAAATAACTGTGATTTCTTGTTGCATCGCTGCATCAATAGGAAGAGAATTACAATAATATGAATATTCCAAGTGTCCAACCAAAGGGAACACTGATCACCATAATGGTGAGGTTTTTTTTGCTTTAGAAAATGGCACTCAAACCAATCAATTAATCTTAACTTGAGTAAATTTGATTGTCTTGACTCAAATATTTTGACTAAATTAACATTACTGTATTGCTAAAATATAAAAGTGATGTTAAAAAACGCTATGCATTTTGCCACCTTCAGGGTACCAAGCAACAGGGTAAACAGCTGCTGCATTGATGATGCAAACGCACCATGGTTTGATCACAAATCAAGCATTATGCGTTAGTTCAGGCAGACCACATAGTCAAGCTCCGCTATCAGCTGACTGGCAAAATTCCACCCCCGCCCATATCAGCTGATCCAATCCACTCAATAGACCCTTTTACAGCCCACGTGATCAAATAGTTGCGCGCGCATTTTGGCAACGGAAGTGGTGTTGTTCCCCAGTGGTTCTAACGTGTTAGCAACTCCGAAAGTTTATCAAAGCGGTTTCCCAGCATCAAAATGTCTGGCTGTTGCGTTTTCGGTTTCACTAATCGATATTCCACCAATGGGCTTAAGTTTTATAGGACGCCGACAGGATCATGGCCGTTTCAGAACTGGCTGCAGGCGATTAAATGCGTCGATTGGAACGAGTACATAATAAAAAATGCTTGCGTTATGCTGTGAGGACGTAGTTCTCTCGTTGGTTGATTATTATGGCGTTCCGAAGGGTTCTTTAATATGACTTTCGGCAGACGTAGGCGACACGTTCATTGAGACGAGTGCATGTTGCAAAGTCATATTAAAGAACCCTTCGGAACGCGAAGGGAAATGCGTCTGTCTTATGCCGTGACATCTGCGCCTGTGATTTTATTTGAGTGTGTAAATGCGTGTGTGAATTCTTGTTTAATCCCACAAAGATAATATATATATATATATTATATATATAATTATCATTATTGGGGTTGTTATTGTAAATAACCTGACAGTCTTTGACTAGGGAGAATTTCTGATTTTAACACACAAAACTCTGAGTCTATGTCATGGTATTTGACGTTCTGTACATGCCCACAGACAACATATTCATAAGCATCCAGTGATTTATTTGCTTGTAATTTGTCTCTGGTGTACACGTTCGGTTTCTCAACGAAATACGTATATATATATATCCGGCCACTGTATATTTGGCCATCTGCTAACGTCTTCTATCCACTCCACTATAGTACACGGATCTGGTAGCCGAATACCATTTGATAAAATCAACTTTTTTAAATAATTTCTCTGTCTGTGTTTCTTAATCCGCTCGCGTAGCTTGACAAGCTGCTGATTCTCGCCATAGTTTGTTGCCAAAATGCGCGCGCATACGTTGCTATGTCATCATTGTGTACAAACAGTAAAAGGGTCTGTTGACAACTCTCAAACAGGGCGCCTAACTTAAGTGTAGCTTCAGTTCAATCGGCCTGCTTGGCTGCTTCCACTGCATGCTGCTTTGCAACCCACCTCCACCCTAGCTCCTCCTTTAACTGTGTTTAACATAATCAATGTCATTCTGTTGTCATTGATGCATGCTCTGTTCTCAATGGGGGATTTACGCTGTCCTCCCAGTTTAAAAATATGGAAGGTTGCTGTTCACTGTGTTGGCTTTTCATGGAGCTCATGAAAATGATGGGGAATTTAGAACAGAGCCATATCGCCAAATGTGAATTTAGCAAAATATGCCAATAAAAAAGTTGAATAAAAGTTTGTCCATGGTGTTTTTGACTTAAGTGGACCTGACTGAAATAATATAATCTGAACACAGTGCAGCAGGAGCGGGAGCAGGGGGTGGGGGGAGCTACTACCACCCATGACTAATTCAACCAAAAGTTAAACAAATTTCCAGTCACTCACTGAGAGAGATGTTTATTACACACATGTAAATATTTTATGACAGATGTTTATCACACTTTTTAAAACTGCAATGTTTTGTCTTTAATTCTTTATTACATTCTATAATAACTTTATAATATTTATAGGCTTGTTAGTTTTGATGCAGTAATTTGTTTAATGTTAAAAAGTTCCTTAAACCAAAGAAGAGCAGAGCAACAAACAAGCAGTGTTGAGTTTCTGATGGTCTTTGCTGTAGGATCTGTAGCACAGCTGGACTCACTGGAACAGGAAGTAGAAGAGCAGAGGAGACAAGAGCAGGAGGAAGCTTCCCTTATACACTCCATCTAAACAAGACAGTAAAGACATTAGTTAACACTAGGGCTGCAACTAACAATTATTTTGATAATTGATTAGTTGGTCGATAACTTTTTCGATTAGTCGGATAAACCCATTTTATTGACAAAACACACTATATAGAGATAGAGAATATATCCAATAATTAACCACTGTTCTCTATATAGATCAGTGGATATATCCTGTAAAATGAACGTTTTGCGCGGAGGACGCAGACATACACATTTCCTCATTTAAAGTTACAGTGGATGAAATCAAACAGCTAGCTCATGATCAAACAAAGGCCAATACCTGCTGCATTGCAAAGGTCAGTGTTACAGCAGTGTAGAGTCACTGTCTGTTCAACCGAGAGCCGTTTAGTTGGTATACAGTCAGTTGAGCACTCTTTGCTTGTGTAGGACACATGAGAAGACCCTGTAAAAAATACATTAATGTCCATATCATAAGATAATAAAACAATTCCAAGATTAGCAGTTATCAAGTATACTTTTTCTCCAGCAGTACGATCCCTTAAACAGCAGATGTCCACATCACACTGAACTTACCAACTGATTGTTCCACCTTACTGGTTAGACAGTTCGAATATCCATTTGGACATGACACCGCTATCGCTGCACAGGAACCCGTCGCATCAGGTCTGCACGAGTAACACCTGAGAGAATATCCTTAAAGACAGAGAGAGACATTGAGTTAGCGCTATACATTGTGACCTGAAATAATACATTTCAACACTTGCTGTTTTTTGTACCTCCAGTGAGAAAAATGAAAAGAAGAACGACAGAGACTCGCAGATCCATCCTGTGTCAGGAACTGAATGACTGTAGGGTAATAATGCTTCAGTTTCTGTTATGTGTGTTCAGAAAGGGGAGGGTTGAATAAGGACTCTTGATGAAGTCCACAAGGTTTTATGACAGTTACTGTTAAAGGGAAAGTTGAAAGTTCAGAAGGGTGGGGCTCATTTGTGAAAACAAAGAATGAGTTTCTATGGAAAAGCACTTTGTCTCCCTCCCAGTATATCTCCAGAAGCAATCTGATAATTACACGTGACATGCTTCATGCTGCTATGCATTCTGGGTGCATCATACAAAACTCATCAGTGGCTCCCAGAATGCATTGCAGCATGAAGCATGTCACCATTGTTGAGATTCATTGAGTAGTAGATGCTTATGTAATTCTGCATTTCAGTTATATACAAAGAAAATAATGGAGGTGATAACACACAACCTTGAGGGACCTAATTGCTCTAATAAAATGTCAGTCCTAACAGTATTAAAAGTTGATCTAAAATTAATAAATAAAATTCTGACAAATGCGCCAGGATACTGAACATGCTTGCTAATCACATGGAGCAGAGTTAAAGTAGTATCCTCAGTGCAAAAAACGAAACAAAACCAAAGAAACCAGCTAAATAGAAAAATAGTGATGTTTGCAGGTACGTTGGTGAGTTTAAGTAATGGGATATTTTAGTGATATAGATATAGATAGATAGCCTAGAAATCTAGACGCACCCTAGCTGCAGCAAATATAATTTGCAGCCAGGGTGTCATGGAACTGGGAATAAACAGACGGCAAGTAGAGAGACAGAATCCAAATTGCAAGGGAGAATTTAATGACAAAAATTCTCAAAAACAGGACTCAGGAACAAAACAAACCAGAAAACCACAGAGAACTGGGAACAGGGAACAGGATAACCTGAATGACATGAAACAACGACCGACAGAGAACAACTGAATCACTGGGGTATATACATACACACAAAGGGAACAAGGTTAACAAGATAACAAGGGGGGGTGGCTAATAGGGGACACCTGGGGAAACCTAATAAACATGAAAAACCACAAGAACTACAAAACTCCACAGGAAACAGGACACAGAAAAGAACACAGACAATGCACAGATAAACTAAAACATAAAAGTCCCACAGAGGGCCAGACACAGAACAGATGTGACACAAGGTCGTCTAGCAACTCTCCGTTAGCTTGTGAGCATGAAATACCAAACTCTGGTCAGGCCAATCACATCGTGTATAGAGTCGGTGGGTGGGCTTAACATAATGATGGCAGAGTTACGGCGGTTCCGCATGTTCTAACTGCAATATGCAACCACTTTCCACTGCACTTTTACACTTTTTTTCGGATAGCTCTGTCCATAATTTATTGCACTACCATAATCCACTGCTATTCCTCATCTTAGCCTAACATATTACTGTATACCTCTATCTGTATAATTCTGTTTATAGTAATAGCCATCTGTATATTATATTCATAGTACATATTCACCTGTAAATTCAGTTCTGTTTATAGTAATAGCCATCTCTCTATTTATACATATTTATATATATATTAAGTACATATCCATGCCCTGCACTTATGCAACCACTGTATATCCTGCACTTGCTGCTATTGCACTTCTGGTTAGACCTAAACTGCATTTTGTTGCCTTGTACTTGTGTAATGACAATAAAGTTGAATCTAATCTAATCTAATCTAATCTAATCTAATGTTACTTGTAAACAAAGAAGCTGGCAAACAGCGGTCTTTCGAATCGGCTTTGGCCACGACTCTGGAAGACTTGGAGTTAAGCTTTTCTTTGAGAAAAGAACAAAGAACGGCACTGATATAATTTCTAAAAAAGGAAGATATGTTCAGAGGATACGGCAAAATCACCTAGCTCTGCTTCACCTTCTTCGTTGCTCTGGTTGGTTGTAGAGCTATCCTATTGCACACAGAGGGAATTTGAAAGACAACCGTTTATCCCAACTGCGTTTCACATATAAAATCCATGACTGCTGTGATGTTCACGCACTGTAAAAATCCGTTAATTTTCACTTAAAAACATATTTATAATTTTTAATTATAATCAACGTGGTTTATATTAATCTGACTTAAAATTTGAGTTGAATCTTGTATAATTTGTAAAAAAGAGTTTTTTTATGTGTTAATGTAAATACATAAATTGCCATGAAGTACTGCTCATATAATCATATTTTACCTCAGAATATCGTTGTCTCTTTTGTGTTTTTTTTTTTTTTTGTTATTTCTTAGGAGCTCCGTAACTTTTAATGGTTAAGGAGCCATTAAAAGGTTGGCTTTTAATAAATGACAACTAATGACTAATAACACAAGAACTACAACTGACTTCAGCCACAGCCTTAGATTAAATCAACTGAAGATAAAAGAAAACATTAAATCTCTGAAGATCTCATCAGAGGAGGATTAAACAACTTATTATTTCCGTCATATTTTCTGTCGAATTAATGGAGGTTTAGATGGTAATGTTTTATTGAAAATGTTTGATCAGTGTTTCCTTTAGTTGCGTAGTTTGACTCTTTGCTTTTTAAAGTACGTTTGGTCTTTCTAACAGTTTTTACCATAATGCATAGTTTATTACAAAGGAGATCAGAAGCAAAAATTATCAGGCGATATAGTTTTCATTATGAGATAGAAATATTCACTAATCTCATCAAGTGATAAATAGTCATTAACAGATACAAATTAAGGATCAGATCAGATCAGACATTCAGAATTTTGATATTTTAAAAACATTGCAGGAAAAAAATATTTTAGACACAAACAGACTAGCATAAAGTACGTGTAGTAAAGTTCATTCGTGTGGGAAGAAGGAGGCGGGAACCGGTGAACATTCAACAAGTTTAATACAAAATAAAATGCTGGCGGCAGCCCCTCACGGCCGACTGCCACCTACATGCAAACACAAATGAACACAAAATAAAACACAAAACAAATACATATAAAAACAAAACGTAAATAAAACAACACCAAATCCAGGCCTGGTCCTCTCGCGTCCCTCACTGTCGTCGGTCCTCCGTGAGCCACGAGACCACTGCTGGCGCCCATCTCCACTGATGAGCGCGGCCTCGTCCTGGTCTCACGGTCCCTCCGCTTAGCTGCCGCCACAGTATGATTCTCAACAATGGTGACATGCTTCATGCTGCAATGCATGCTGGGAGCCATGAGTTTTATACAACCCCAAATCAGAAAAAGTTGGGACAGTATGGAAAACGCAAATAAAAAACAAAAGAAGTGATTTCTAAATTTACTTTGACTTTTATTTCATTGCAGACAATATGAACACAAAATATTTCATGTTTTGTCTGGTCAACTTCATGTCATTTGTAAATATGCATCCTTTCCTGTCATTCAGACCTGCAACACATTTAAAACAAATTTGGGACAGGAGCAATTTAGGGCTAGTAATGAGGTAAAATGGTTAAATAATGATGTGATTTGAAACAGGTGATGTCAACAGGTGATTGTAATTATGATTTGGTACAAAAGCAGCATCCAAGAAAGGTCTAATCCTTTAGGAGCAAAGATGGGCCGAGGATCGCCAGTTTGCCAACAAATACGTGAGAAAATTATTTAAATGTTTAAAAACAATGTTCCTCAAAGAAAGATAGGAAGAGATTTGGATATTTCACATTCAACAGTGCATAACATAATTAAAAGATTCAAGGAATCTGGAGGAATTTCAGTGCGTAAAGGACAAGGGCGCAAGCCTAAGCTGAACAACCGTGATCTCCGATCCCTCAGGCGGCACTGCATCAAGAATCGTCATTCATCTATAAGCCATATCACCACATGGGCTCAGGACTACTTTGGCAAACACTGTACTTTTTGGCAAAAGTACTGTTTGTCAAGTACCACAATACGTAGTTACATCCACAAATGCCAGTTAAAACTGTACTGTGCCAAAAGGAAGCCCTATGTTAACAGTGTCCATAAGCGCCGTCGACTTCTCTGGGCTCGGAGGCATCTGGGATGGACCATCACACAGTGGAAACGTGTACTGTGGTCAGATGAATCAGTATTTCAGGTATTTTTTGGGAGGAATGGATGCTGTGTGCTCCGGACCAAAGAAGAAAAGGATCATCCATACTGTTACCAGCAACAAGTCCAAAAGCCAGGGTCTGTCATGGTATGGGGTTGTGTCAGTGCCCTTGGCAAAGGTAACTTGCACTTCTGTGAAGGCACCATTAATGCTGAAAAGTACATAGAGATTTTGGAGCATAATATGTTGCCTTCAAGAAGACATCTTTTCCAGGGACGTCCATGCATATTTCAACAAGACAATGCAAAACCACATTCTGCACACATTACAAAGTCCTGGCTGCGGAGGAAGAGGGTTCGGGTACTTGACTGACCTGCCTGCAGTCCCGACCTGTCTCCAATAGAGAATGTGTGACAACGAAGACCCCGTACTGTTGCCCACCTTAAGACTTGTTTGCAGGAAGAATGGGACAAAATTACACCTGAAACACTTCATCACTTGGTGTCTTCAGTCCCTAAACGTCTTTTAAGTGTTGTGAAAAGGAATGGCAACATTACAAAGTGGTAAATGCTTTACTGTCCCAACTTTTTTTTAAATGTGTTGCAGGTCTGAATGACAGGAAAGGATGCATATTTACAAATGACATGAAGTTGACCAGACAAAACATGAAATATTTTGTGTTCATATTGTCTGCAATGAAATACAAGTCAAAGTAAATTTAGAAATCACTTCTTTTGTTTTTTATTTGCGTTTTCCATACTGTCCCAACTTTTTCTGATTTGGGGTTGTACTATGGTGGCTCCCACAACACACTGCGCCATAAAGTGTGTCACCACTGTTGAGATTCATATGTTGATTCTTGATGTCTGTGTGTGCATCTAAATATTTATTTATTCTAATTAAGAAATCTAAATTCAAAGTAATTTGTGGCAAGAAATTAATGTTGGTGAAAATTATTTATTAATAACAAATAACCACTTTTGGTCAGTAAAAAATGAGTAAATTTGATCTTTAAAACTTTTTTTGATTTGAAATTTGAAAACAAACTTTATGATGTCTAAAATAAGATCATGTTTGTTTCCTTGCAACAAATGATGTGTTTTTGTAAACACTGTTACGAAAACCACAAACTGAGATTAAAACCAAGAGTCAAAATGCTCAACTAAAAGAAATAAGAATTTCAGCCTCTGTTGATTCTCAATAAGAGCTTCTGTAGACGTCTGACAGAAATAAAGTCAGTCTGGTTAGTAATGTGTGAAGCTGGTAATGCTGTTAGTGGAGTTGTTTAATCCTCCTCTGATGAGATCTTCAGAGATTTAATCATCAGGTGTTCATCATTAATGCTCAATCATCACTTAATTAATCTCTTAATTATCTCATTAACTTAAACACTGATTCAGTCTTATTTTAACTCTCTGTGGAGTGGGACCAAATACACTCAAATACAGCAGTGTTGATTTAACACTGGGGATTTTGCTGTGAAGCTATATTTAACATTAGATTTTGTTTGGGCTGCTGTAACTGAGCTGTAACAGCCCGACAAGCAAAGAGAAAAGATGATCAGGTGGTGTTGGTTGTGTTTTCACATAATAATCATTTGCTCTGAATCACAAACTCATTTACAGGCTAATCTCTGAGTTAGATTTACTATACTTATTACAGCAGCCCTGTGATTCTACAGCATATTTACCGTATTGATTACAGCAGCCCTGCATAGTCTACAGTCTATGGCATAAGAGCCAGCATTTTCAATATAATTCTAAGGATTTCTTAAAAATGTATTATTTTAGGTACACACAGACTCCAAGAATCAGTGTGGGAATCTCAACAAAGGTGACAAACAGATCAACTCTGAACTTTAGAAAACAGGTAGTGATTGTTATCATCAGATAATGGTCATTCATCAGTCAATGAATAACTCCATTATCTAATTCCATTGTTAAATTAACGCTCTTATGTGAACACTTTAACACTCTTGAGTGTGGCAAACTGAGGAGAGTTCATTTAACTCTGGAGAGGGTTTGCTGTGTAGGATTCTATTAAATAGAGCCATATTCCAAACCATACAGGCCTAAATAAAACAAATCTGATATTTATCACAAAAAAAAGATGGATGCAACGCCAAAGAAAGATGGCATTGCACACCTTTTCCAGTTTGAAGACCTTTGACTGATGCAGTAAAAATACAGATAGCACTTTATAGGATATCGATAAACAGAGTTTCAAATCATATAGGCTTACTGAAATGAAAGTAAGGTGAATAATCTTTAACTGATATTATCAAAAATATGTTCCAGTTTGAAGACCTTTGCCTGATTCAGTAAAAAACACTGATAGTATAGGGCAGGGCTCCAGTGTCCTGCAGATTAGATCCTTACATCTTTTATTTATTTATAGCACATTTAAAAACACTCAAAGTGCTTCACAGTTGTGCAACCTGCTCCAGCACGTGCCTGCCATTAGTACAGTCAGTAATCCTGAAGACTTTGATTAATGGGTTGAGTAGGATTAAAGCTAAACTTCACAGGACGTGTGGCTCCCAGCATGCTTTGTAAGGTAATGCTTTGTAACTTCAGGGGAGTAAAAGTAAGGATTAAGTGTTTTTTTGTTGTTGTTGTTTTTGTGAATGGTGTTGGTAGTTTATGTTAATGTTTAATGTTCAGTTATGTTGGATATCTACAGGAGTTTCTGTTGCTGAATTTTGTGGTGACCATTGTGCTGAAGAGTAGCACTTGTGCTTAGGTTGGGCACTCAGAGTATTATGCTCTGTATTACTCAGTCTTTACTCAATGGTTCATTATATGTATTGTGTGTAATGATGAACAACACTGAGTCAACTAAACCTTCAAACATAACGTTTACTGGCTGTTTAATGGGGTGTACTCAAAGCTGTCGTGTTATTCTCATATTATAGTGAGAGAGAGATGTGTCTGTTCTGTGTGTTAAACTTGATTCTCTGAAGTTTAGTAGCAGACAGATGATCATGTGACTTATTCTGAGGTCACTTCCTTAATTCTTTTAAATAATAATAGTAGGTTGTCAGCATCACTGTACCAACAAAGCGTGATCAGCGTTGTTTGGTCAGTATGAAACTAGGGCCCTGTCCACACGGAGACGCGTTTAGCTTTATACGTGAACATTTTGTAACGTATCATCATTTCGTCCAGATGGATCCGGCATTGTGGGAGCCTGAAACTGGTATTTTTTTTAAACCGGTTCCCAGAGTGGATAAATCTGAATCCGACACCCTTGCGTTTTTGTGTGTACAGCCAATCCGTATATTCTGTGAAATGGGGATGTCATCACGCCACATCTCGCGAATGCTCCAAGTCTTCTTCTCCATTTTTAGTACATCTCTGTGGCAGAATTACAGTTTCAGTGGTTTCATTTGTACATAGATATATTTCTTGAGATGAGGAAATGGAAAGTCAAGTCAAGTCAAGTCAACTTTATTTATATAGCGCAATGCAGTGTAAAATATTTTAACAATGCAGATTGTTTCAAAGCAGCTTCACAGTGTTAAACAGGAATATAATGCAACAGAATTTTATTCAGCCGTATAGCCATTCTGGAGACAACGGTGATGTCATCAGTTCATTTTAATTATCATACGGTGACAGTGTGGGCTTTAGATCAGTAATTAGATCAGTAATTTAGTTTATATGGTTAATTTAGTTTAATAATTAGATTTATTTGGATATTTAGTTGAACAATGTAGTGTCCCCAACTGAGCACGCCAAGCCAGAGGCAACAGTGGCAAGGAAACCAAAACCCCATCAGGTGACCTAATGGAGAAAAATAAACCTTGGGAGAAACCAGGCTCAGTCGGGGTGCCAGTTCTCCTCTGGCCCAGGCTTCGTTTAATGTGACTTTAGTGTACTTCATTTATGTTAGAGAGAGGGAGGGGAAAAAAACAATGGGTGACTTCTTTAAGTTATTACATTTAGGTTGTACTTTATACACAAAACCATCTAAAAATCATGTTCAGTTTTACATTCAAATATTTTGTTCACTATCTGCACAAGTGCTTAGCTGTGTATAATGTACTTTTCTACAGTATAATGACAACAGTTATTTATTTTGTCTTTATATTGGTTTAAATATATTGGTTTCCCCGGTAACCTCTGTTATCAAATGAGCAGTATGCTTATAAACACTATTTTATTAAGCATTATTCGATGGAACTTTGATAAACCAATGTTTCTGTAGCTCAACACTGAGCTAAGCATCACTGAATGTGTTCTTCCCTGGCACTGCGCTAGTTAAAAAGGTCCACGTTTTATTAATTATGCAGAGCTACTTTTATCTCATTAACTTTAACGCTGCTTCAGTGTTACTTTAACACTCTTATTTTAACACTTTAACACTCTTGAGTATCGTCTCACATACACTCACCTAAAGGATTATTAAGAACACCTGTTCAATTTCTCATTAGTGCAATTATCTAATCAACCAATCACATGGCAGTTGCTTCAATGCATTTAGGGGTGTGGTCCTGGTCAAGACAATTTCCTGAACTCCAAACTGAATGTCAGAATGGGAAAGAAAGGTGATTTAAGCAATTTTGAGCGTGGCATGGTTGTTGGTGCCAGACCGGCCGGTCTAAGTATTTCACAATCTGCTCAGTTACTGGGATTTTCACACACAACCATTTCTAGGGTTTACAAAGAATGGTGTGAAAAGGGAAAAGCATCCAGTATGCGGCAGTCCTGTGGGCCAAAATGCCTTGTTGATGCTAGAGGTCAGAGGAGAATGGGCCGACTGATTCAAGCTGATAGAAGAGCAACTTTGACTGAAATAACCACTCGTTACAACCGAGGTATGCAGCAAAGCATTTGTGAAGCCACAACACGCACAACCTTGAGGCGGATGGGCTACAACAGCAGAAGACCCCACCGGGTACCACTCATCTCCACTACAAATAGGAAAAAGAGGCTACAATTTGCACAAGCTCACCAAAATTGGACAGTTGAAGACTGGAAAAATATTTCCTGGTCTGATGAGTCTCGATTTCTGTTGAGACATTCAGATGGTAGAGTCAGAATTTGGCGTAAACAGAATGAGAACATGGATCCATCATGCCTTGTTACCACTGTGCAGGCTGGTGGTGGTGGTGTAATGGTGTGGGGGATGTTTTCTTGGCACACTTTAGGCCCCTTAGTGCCAATTGGGCATGGTTTAAATGCCACGGCCTACCTGAGCATTGTTTCTGACCATGTCCATTCCTTTATGACCACCATGTCCCCATCCTCTGATGGCTACTTCCAGCAGGATAATGCCCCATGTCACAAAGCTTGAATCATTTCAAATTGGTTTCTTGAACATGACAATGAGTTCACTGGACTAAAATGGCCCCCACAGTCACCAGATCTCAACCCAATAGAGCATCTTTGGGATGTGGTGGAACGGGAGCTCCGTGCCCTGGATGTGCATCCCACAAATCTCCATCAACTGCAAGATGCTATCCTATCAATATGGGCCAACATTTCTAAAGAATGCTTTCAGCTCCTTGTTGAATCAATGCCACGTAGAATTAAGGCAGTTCTGAAGGCCAAAGGGGGTCAAACACAGTATTAGTGTGCTGTTCCTAATAATCCTTTAGGTGAGTGTATACTCCCAGGAGAGTTAATTTAACCCTGGAGTTTTTGCTGTGGGCGGTATCAAAACAAGCATAAAAATTCAACACAAGCATGAAAATCAACACATGTCAATATTGACTAAATTTTATGTGAATTGTTTAGTAAAAAAATGTTGACGTGTTCAATACTCATTTCCCCCACATGTATGTACATAATATATATAGGAATCGGATCAGCTGATATGGGCGGTTCCGATCCGTTTCCTATGCACTCAATTGGTAACTCTCAAACAGGGCGCCTAACTTAACTGTAGCTTCAGTTCAATCGGCCTGCTTGGCTGCTTCCACTGCATGCTGCTTTGCAACCCACCTCCACCCTAGCTCCTCCTTTAACTGTGTTTAACATAATCAATGTCATTCTGTTGTCATTGATGCATGCTCTGTTCTCAATGGAGGATATACGCTGTCCTCCCAGTTTAAAAATATGGGAGGTTGCTGTTCCCTGTGTTGGCTTTTCATGGAGCGCATGAAAATGATGGGGAATTTAGAACAGAGCCATATCGCCAAATGTAAATTTAGCAAAATATGCCACTACAAAAGGGTTTTTGACTTAAGTGGACCTGACTGAAATAATATAATCTGAACACAGTGCAGCGGGAGTGGGAGCGGGAGCAGGGAGTGGGAGCGGGAGCAGGGAGTGGGAGTGGGAGCGGGAGCAGGGGGTGGGAGTGGGAGCGGGAGCAGGGGGTGGGGGGAGCAATCGAACTTGGGTTTGGACCAGGCAGTCGACCCAAGTGTGAAAGCACCCTTTGTCTTCGTGCTCTCCTTCTATACTACCTCCCATGACTAATTCAACCAAGGATAAACAAATTTTCCAGTCACTCACTGAGAGAGATGTTTATTACACATATGTAAATATTTTATTTGATGTTTATCACACTTTTTAAAACTGCAATGTTTTGTCTTTAATTCTTTATTACATTCTATAATAACTTTAGAATATTCATAGGCTTGTTAGTTTTGATGCAGTAATTTGTTTAATGTTAAAAAGTTCCTTAAACCAAAGAAGAGCAGAGCAACAAACAAGCAGTGTTGAGTTTCTGATGGTCTTTGCTGTAGGATCTGTAGCACAGCTGGACTCACTGGAACAGGAAGTAGAAGAGCAGAGGAGACAAGAGCAGGAGGAAGCTTCCCTTATACACTCCATCTAAACAAGACAGTAAAGACATTAGTATTAGTTAACACTAGGGCTGCAACTAACAATTATTTTGATCATAGATTAATTGGTCGATCATTTTTCGATTAAATGATTAATCATATAAAATAGTAGCGATAGAGAATATACCCAAGAATTAACCATAGTTTTACAACAAATAAAACAAGCAACCCAAAAATAAAAAACATATAAAATATATAAATTCTAATAAATTCTTTTAGTTATTCAATGTAACCACAAATTAACCATAGTTTTGCTTCAATACATATTTTAACGATGGTATTTGTGTAGTTATACAAATGGTAATAAATACAACAAAAAACATGGTTTTAATATCATCATGGATATTTTCGTAAGGGTATTTTTTTACTAGTTACCAAGCAGAAGGACAGTTAAATTCGTACATTAAAATGATGTTAAAGAAAAACCAAAACGCACACAGACATGCACAAACTCAGTGTTACCAGATAAGTAATGCTACTGTCATTTCTTTAACCTGTAAATAGGCTTTAAGATATTCAATTACACGCTGTTATTCCTTTACTACTCTCATAAAATACTTAAATATTTACATGTTGACTTTTAAACCTAAATTAGTGTCCAACAGCAGATATTTCAGCTAAATGAATGTTTTTGGGCTGAATATGAATGGTCTCCCGCTCGTCTGTCAGTTTGACGTCGTTCAGTGAAGTTTGAAGTTTAACGTCAGGACACACTTTCATGAAAAATGGAAAAACTCGCGTGAATTAGTGACATTTACAGATTAGGATATAACCACTGTTCTCTATATAGATCAGTGGATATAACCTGTAAAATGAATGTTTTGCGCGGAGGACGCAGACACACACATTTCCTCATTTAAAGTTACAGTGGATGAAATCAAACAGCTAGCGTATGATCAAACAAAGGCCAGTACCTGCTGCATTGCAAAGGTCAGTGTTACAGCAGTGTAGAGTCACTGTCTGTTCAACCGAGAGCCGTTTAGTTGGTATACAGTCAGTTGAGCACTCTTTGGTTGTGTAGGACACATGAGAAGACCCTGTAAAAAATACATAAACGTACATATCATAAGATAATAAAACAATTCCAAGATTAGCAGTTCCAACCTTATACAGCAGATTTCCACAACACACTGAACTTACCAACTGATTGTTCCACCTTACTGGTTAGACAGTTAGAAACTCCATTTGGACATGACACCGCTATCGCTGCACAGGAACCCGTCGCATCAGGTCTGCACGAGTAACAAATGCGAGAATATCCTTAAAGACAGAGAGAGACATTGAGTTAGCGCTATACATTGTGACCTGAAATAATACATTTCAACACTTGCTGTTTTTTGTACCTCCAGTGAGAAAAATGAAAAGAAGAACGACAGAGACTCGCAGATCCATCCTGTGTCAGGAACTGAATGACTATGGAGTAATAATGCTTCAGTTTCTGTTATGTGTGTTCAGAAAGGGGAGGGTTGAATAAGGACTCTTTATGAAGTCCGCAAGGTTTTATGACAGTTACTGCTAAAGGGAAAGTTGAAAGTTCAGCAGGGTGGGGCTCATTTTGAAAACAAAGAATGAGTTTCTATGGAAAAGCACTTTGTCTCCCTCCCAGTATATCTCCAGAAGCAATCTGATAATTACACAAATCTCAATAACGGTGTAACAGTTTTGAAAAGCGGTTTCATGTCGTATGATGTAATCCTTCTCCCCATCTCAAGGGGGATGTAGGAGGTTTCTGAAGGAAAGTCTATCCTTTTAAGAGAGATGAGTAAAACTGTTTAGTAGAGGTACTGGCATGGCTTTAAGTAGTGATGGCGAAGTGAAGCTTTCTGAACCAGTGAAGCTTTCAGTACAACTGTATCAGAAAAAAGGTTCATTACTCAAAGCTTTTCAAATCAGAGCTCGACGAGGACCTCTGCTGGTGACAGTCAGGGAAAAGCACTGTGTCGCAAAATGTTTTGCAACCATTATCTTAGAAGCAAAAATGTATTAATGGATTGATGAATTAATTAATGAATCAATTATTTAAATACATGACAACAATCTGTTCCATTGCATACTCCTAGTAACTCAAACCAATAAAGATAACATTTTTTATTGTGAATGTGGACATTTTTCCTGTTTGTGAACAAATAAAACAAAGGAACTAGACTAAATAAATGCAGGTGCATGCATACAAAGAGAAACACACACACACACACACACACACACACACACACACACTGTTACGTCACCATTAAATAAACAAGAGAATGGCACAACATAACATATAATGAGACCATAGAGACGCAACGACGGTGCAACAAATTAATTTAATGAAAGATAAAATTTGACAAACAGAGCATGGTGGGAAAAGTAACAAAAAAAAACAACCCTGACTATACATGTCTGCAAAGAAAGATGAAACTTGCCTACCTCCCGTCCAAAACAAAAGACAAGTTGGTTGTGAGTCTTCCGGTTCCTCTAGCTGCTACACTAAACTACCGCTAAAATAAACAACATGAAACCCACCACCAAAATCCCACCAGCTCTCAAAATTACTAATGAACTAGGACAATAATTCATCCCCTTCCAGGAACATAGCGAGATGTATGAGCGGGCCTCCCCTGGAGCTTCCGCCCCGTCTACCGAGATGAG
Source organism: Gobio gobio (assembly GCF_949357685.1). Taxonomy (NCBI): domain Eukaryota; kingdom Metazoa; phylum Chordata; class Actinopteri; order Cypriniformes; family Gobionidae; genus Gobio; species Gobio gobio. The sequence goes on from NC_137097.1 coordinate 78,967,061, forward strand.
CAGGTGTAATCAGAAAGTGAGAGACTTCCGGACATCAAACGGAGCGCCTTTAAAGCTGTGGCCCAACCCACAATCAGCAACCAGCGGACGCAGCGCGGCCTCTAGGGGAAAGAGAAGGAACAGCAGCAACACAACCGCAACAAAGCAGCATAAACACCGTTCACTTCACTCTTTAGCGTAACACCCCCACCCTTAAAAATAAATAAATTGGGGTTTAAATTAACTACGTAATTAATAAATATTTTCAAAAAATTTTTTACAAACCACTCAGCAACGGCTCCATAACTGTTAAACTGAAACAAAGGGAAAAAATATATATATTAATGTGCAAACAATACATTTTATATATAAAAGTCCCACAATTTATTTGCAAGGAGGTTTCCCTCAAGCACGAGACAATGCATCTGCAACTACATTATCACGTCCTCGAATGTGCCTAATCTCCAAGCTGTAACCTTGAAGAATCAAACTCCAGCGCATTAAGCGCTGGTTACAATTGCGCATGCGATCAAGAAAAACCAAGGGGTTGTGATCTGTATAAATCACAACCGGGCATGCAGCACCTCCGACATAAACCTCGAAATGCTGGACGGCGAGCACCAGAGCAAGGGCTTCCTTTTCTATGGTCGAATAAGCACGCTGATGACGGTTAAATTTGCGCGAAAAGAAACAGACGGGGTGTTCAAGACCATCCCTGTCATGTTGCAAGAGAACAGCTCCTGCTCCCAAGTCACTCGCATCAACAGCGATGGAAAAAGGCTGGGAAAAATCAGGAGCGGCCAACACACGCGGAGTAGTCAGCAGAGCTTTAACCGACTCGAAAGCAACTTGACTTCGTGTAGTCCAGTTGTAGATCACTTTCGAACTAAGCAAATCTGTAAGGGGCGAGGCAAAAGTTGAAAAATTCTTGCAAAATGACCGGTAGTAACCTACCATGCCAAGAAAGCGACGGAGCTCGCGACGAGTGGTTGGAGGAGGATAATTCAAAATCGCCTCCACTTTAGACTGGACAGGACGCACCTGCCCACGGCCAACCACTTTACCCAGATATACCACAGTAGCCTGGCCGAACTCACACTTAGCCAGGTTAATGGTTAAATTAGCTCCCGACAGCCTGCGGAATACCGTTGAAAGGTGGGTCATATGCGAAGACCAGGTGGCGCTATAAATCACCAAATCATCCAAATAGGCTTCGCAATTTGGCACACCCTCAAGAACGCCATTGATGAGCCTCTGAAAGGTGGCAGGGGCGTTTCGAAGGCCAAAGGCCATGGCTGTATATTGCAGAAAATGGTCTGGCGTCACGAAGGCAGAGACCTCTTTGGCACGAAGGGTCAGCGGGACTTGCCAGTAACCCTTCAACAGGTCGATTTTACTGACAAACACAGCGGAACCCAGGCGATCAACACAATCGTCAATACGCGGTAATGGGTAACTGTCAGGTTTGGTAACGGCATTCACCCTTCTAAAATCTGTGCAAAAACGCATGGAACCATCACTCTTTGGAACAAGTAAGCAGGGCGAGCTCCACGAGCTATTACTAGATTCGGCAATGCCATTTTCCAACATAAATTTTACCTCACTCTGAATCAACAACCTTTTATATGGGTTTGTGCGATAAGGATGCTGTTTAATTGGGCATGTGGCCCCCACATCAATATCATGTTCAATTACCGTTGTGCGACGAGGCACATCAGGAAACAAACTCTCATGTTGGTTAATCAAGGAGATTAAATCATTACGTTCTAATGTGGACAGCTTAGACAAAAATGAATCAAGGTCATTAAGAATCTCAGAATTCTTCATTCTCCCTTCAATAACTTCAACGGATGGAACTCGACCCTCATCTTCCAACAAGGCACTCGCCACAACACCCTGTTGTACCGACAGAGACGCAGGTTTATCTGGCTTCACCACCACCAGTGAAGAAACAACTTCAGCACCACATGTCTTAGACAGCGCCACTTCCGTAGCACCAGCATCATGTTTGACAACAGAAGTGCCAGGAGATTTGAGCTTAGAAATTGAACCTTCTCGATCACAATACAATTTCAAACGATTAATATGACATAGTGTGGTCTTTCTCCTTCGATCTGGAGTAGAGATGACATAGTTCAAATCATTCAAGCGCCGTTCAACACGATAAGGCCCACTGTAACGAGCCTGTAAAGCAGAACCCATCCCAGGAATCAACACCAGAACTTTATCACCAGGACTGAAGCTTCGAGAAACAGCCTTCTGGTCAAACCTCTGCTTCATCCTCTTTTGACAAAGACCTAGATTATCTTTGGCCAACTGACATGCACGACTAAGCCTATTACGCAAGTTGGACACATAATCATACAAACTGAGACACTCCTTAGGCTCAGCGAGCCACGACTCTTTTAACAGCTTCAAAGGCCCGCGAACGGTGTGCCCGAAAACAAGTTCCGACGGGCTAAACCCCAAACTCTCCTGCACTACCTCGCGCACAGCAAAAAGAGCAAGCGGAACACCATCATCCCAATCGCGCTGAAACTCGAGACAAAAACACTTGAGCATATTTTTCAACGTTTGATGGAACCTCTCGAGTGCACCCTGACTTTGCGGACGATATGGGCTGGATGTAACATGGTGGACCGCGAGCTGGCGCATAGCTTGAGCAAATACACGGGACATAAAATTAGTACCGCGATCTGTCTGAATGGTTTTCGGAAGGTCAAAAAGGGAGAAAAAACCCATCAAGGCCTTAATGACGGCAGGAGCTGTGATTTTACGGAGCGGAACGGCCTCTGGAAAACGAGTCACGCTACACATGATGGTAAGTAACCATTGATTCCCAGACTTTGTTCGAGGCAATGGGCCAACACAGTCTAATATAACGTGTTCAAAGGGCTCAGACGTAACCGGAATCGGCTGTAAAGGCGCAGGCGGAATCACCTGGTTAGGTTTACCAATGATCTGACATAAATGACATGTTCGGCAATATCTCACGACATCTCTTTTAATACCTGGCCAAAAAAAATGGCGTAAAATTCTGTCCGTGGTCTTATTTACGCCAAGATGACCCGCAAAGTGATGGTCATGAGCTAAACTCAAAACCTTATCACGAAAAGAGACTGGAACAACCATTTGCAAGAGAACTCTCCACTCATCTTGCGCTGAGGCCATAAGAGGTCTCCACTTGCGCATTAAGACACCATCTCGTAAAAAATAGCCGTGCGGCGAATGCTCAATGTCTTCTTCAGACTTAGCTTCTGAAAAAAAAGAAGACAGAGATGGGTCAATTTTCTGTTCCTTAATAAGCTGCTCTCGACTCATAGACAAATTAAGAACATCAGAAGGAAACGACAGTGAGGCAGAATTCAAAAGTAAATCACTGTCGCTAGAGAGTGAAGGTCGAGCAATAAAAGTATCACTAAGATTAAGTTGATCCTCAATTTCATTCTCTTTTTCATTTTTCGCCATAGCACGCGTAACCACGCTAGAGGAAAAAACATCGGGGAAGTTAATTGACAAGTCATCAGAACATGTTTTCAGAGATGCATGAGACACTATGGGGCAAGGCAAAACTTTTCCACCACACAAATCGTTACCAAGTAGCACTGCTACATTTTCAATAGGCAAGGAAGGGCGTACGCCCATGGTAACATTGCCAGTCACTAAGTCAGACACAAGAGAAATCTCATGCAAAGGGACATTAACATACCCCATTTCAAATCCACGTACAAGAATACTATCACCAGTAAAAGTCTTTTCACTGAAAGGCAACACATCTTGAACGATAAAACTCTGTGAGGCGCCAGTATCACGCAGAATTTTTACAGGAATTTTTAACCGCTCACCAGACTCACCAGGCAAAGAAACAAAGCCATCCATTATAAAAGGTGCAAAACTGTGATTGTCATTATTAGCATCGTCCCCACTCACAGGCATGTTCAAAACACACAAACCCACCTCCGATCGATAAGAAGCTGGTTGACCTGCCGCCTTATTTTTACGCTTCAGAGAATAACACTCAGCCAGAACATGACCACGTTTCTTACAGTAGGCGCAGGTCGGAACTGTAGCGTTAGACCCCGACGAACGCCGGTCTGGAGAGCGGGCAGAAACAGGCACATTTTCTCTAGACATCTTGGAGAAATTTGGTTGATTAGAAACATTTTGTGAAAATTTAGGATTAGAAGGAACACGCTTATGTGTGAGTACATACTCGTCAGCAAGCACAGCCGCACGAGCTGGAGTCAAATTCTTATGCTCACTAACATGGGTAGCGACTGGTTGAGGAAGACCGTTTTTAACATCTTCAAGAATAATCAGATCACGAAGAGATTGAAAAGTTGTTACTTCTTGAGAACTAAGCCAGCGATCAAATAACATTTCTTTCTCTCTTACATACTCGACATAGGTGAGAGCTTCAGGTTTAATATAACCACGAAACTTTTGTCGATAAGCCTCTGGCACAAGAGCATAGATGCGTAAAACAGCATGTTTGACTTTATCGTAATCTGCTGCGTCTTCAAGAGTTAATGAGGAATAAGCTTCCTGCGCTTTCCCAGTGAAAACACATTGTAACGTCATGGTCCAAATTTCTTTGGGCCATTTAAATGTTGTCGCTACGCGTTCGAAATGTGCAAAAAATTTATCAACTTCGCTCTCACTAAAAGGTGGAACGAGGCGAATGTTACGAGTTATATCAAATTGATCTGACTTGAATGAAACACCAGCCTCACGGGCTTTCAGGTCAAGCTCTTTAATACGTAACGCCTGCGCAAACTCAAGATCTTTCAACCTAAACTCGTGTTCTCTTTTCTCTCGTTCTCGTGCTGTCTGTCTATCAGCCTCCAACCTAGTTTTCTCGCGTTCCCATTCAATCTCCTTTTCTCTTAACTGTAAACGTTTCAATTCTAGTGCTGCCTTACTAGGTGAAGGTGACGAATCAATACTTTTACCCTGATCTGGTGATGTAGATACATCCGGAGACGCTTTCCCAAATACGCCAAGTTCTCGTAAATCTTCCATAAGTTTATCCTGCAACTCAGCCTTGGAAGGGCTACCACTCACGTCAAGCTTATAGTGGCCAGCGATTCTAACAAGGTCATCACGCGTAACATTTAACAAAATATCCGGTGAAGGAGCAAGAATAAACGCGTCTAAATCAAACATTACGAGTGACAAAAAATTCCCTAAACAAGCAAAAAGGGAAAAGAAAAAAAATATGCACCAAAAAACTACAGCCATAAAGAACAAAGGGCGATTCAAACAAATGCGGCTCACAGCGCGCAGTGCGACCACCACGGAAAAAGATTTTCACAAAAGGAAAATCAGAGAGAGCAAAAATGTTTACTAATATGGTTCAAAAACCCGACTAAACGAGCCCCCATTTATATGTTACGTCACCATTAAATAAACAAGAGAATGGCACAACATAACATATAATGAGACCATAGAGACGCAACGACGGTGCAACAAATTAATTTAATGAAAGATAAAATTTGACAAACAGAGCATGGTGGGAAAAGTAACAAAAAAAAACAACCCTGACTATACATGTCTGCAAAGAAAGATGAAACTTGCCTACCTCCCGTCCAAAACAAAAGACAAGTTGGTTGTGAGTCTTCCGGTTCCTCTAGCTGCTACACTAAACTACCGCTAAAATAAACAACATGAAACCCACCACCAAAATCCCACCAGCTCTCAAAATTACTAATGAACTAGGACAATAATTCATCCCCTTCCAGGAACATAGCGAGATGTATGAGCGGGCCTCCCCTGGAGCTTCCGCCCCGTCTACCGAGATGAGCAGGTGTAATCAGAAAGTGAGAGACTTCCGGACATCAAACGGAGCGCCTTTAAAGCTGTGGCCCAACCCACAATCAGCAACCAGCGGACGCAGCGCGGCCTCTAGGGGAAAGAGAAGGAACAGCAGCAACACAACCGCAACAAAGCAGCATAAACACCGTTCACTTCACTCTTTAGCGTAACACACACACACACACACACACACACACACACGTATATATATATATATATATATATATATATATATATATATATATATATATATATACACTCACCTAAAGGATTATTAGGAACACCATACTAATACTGTGTTTGACCCCCTTTCGCCTTCAGAACTGCCTTAATTCTACGTGGCATTGATTCAACAAGGAGCTGAAAGCATTCTTTAGAAATGTTGGCCCATATTGATAGGATAGCATCTTGCAGTTGATGGAGATTTGTGGGATGCACATCCAGGGCACGAAGCTCCCGTTCCACCACATCCCAAAGATGCTCTATTGGGTTGAGATCTGGTGACTGTGGGGGCCATTTTAGTCCAGTGAACTCATTGTCATGTTCAAGAAACCAATTTGAAATGATTGGAGCTTTGTGACATGGGGCATTATATAAAGGGATGGACATGGTCAGAAACAATGCTCAGGTAGGCCGTGGCATTTAAACAATGCCCAATTGGCACTAAGGGGCCTAAAGTGTGCCAAGAAAACATCCCCCACACCATTACACCACCACCACCAGCCTGCACAGTGGTAACAAGGCATGATGGATCCATGTTCTCATTCTGTTTACGCCAAATTCTGACTCTACCATCTGAATGTCTCAACAAGAAACCGAGAAATCGAGACTCATCAGACCAGGCAACATTTTTCCAGTCTTCAACTGTCCAATTTTGGTGAGCTTGTGCAAATTGTAGCCTCTTTTTCCTATTTGTAGTGGAGATGAGTGGTACCCGGTGGGGTCTTCTGCTGTTGTAGCCCATCCGCCTCAAGGTTGTGCGTGTTGTGGCTTCACAAATGCTTTGCTGCATACCTCGGTTGTAACGAGTGGTTATTTCAGTCAAAGTTGCTCTTCTATCAGCTTGAATCAGTCGGCCCATTCTCCTCTGACCTCTAGCATCAACAAGGCATTTTGGCCCACAGGACTGCCGCATACTGGATGTGTTTCCCTTTTCACACCATTCTTTGTAAACCCTAGAAATGGTTGTGCGTGAAAATCCCAGTAACTGAGCAGATTGTGAAATACTCAGACCGGCCCGTCTGGCACCAACAACCATGCCACGCTCAAAATTGCTTAAATCACCTTTCTTTCCCATTCCGACATTCAGTTTGGAGTTCAGGAGATTGTCTTGATATATATATGAGAGAGAGAGAGAGAGAGAGAGAGAGAGAGAGAGAGAGAGAGAGAGAGAGTTTTAATAGGTTCACATAATTGCCAATTCCTATACTTGAAAATGAACAGAGTTGAAAAAAAAAAGTAGGCTGGCTTTCACCCAAATATATATACTGTATATATAAAGACTGCAGAACAAAAGCCAAATATATTCAACCTTATTGGGCGAACTCAAATGAAAGTGTTCCCACATATCAAAACCACAACAAAGTCTCGCAACAATAAACTAGCGCAATACAACAGTTCTAACAACCCGTATCGCGCATTTTTAAACCTTTTTGAATCAGAGTATGAAGCAGTCACGTGGGTGTGTGTGAAACGAAGCTTCAGACGTCATTGGTCACGTGATTTTGATAGAAAGAATCAAGCATCAATACAAAGCTTCACTGAAAATTGTTTCATTTTTTTGGTGTCACTGTTAACATCACTAGTGTTTGCTCAACTTGGTGATGCATGATACCCTATTATGAGGTTCCTCTTTGGTTCTACAGCTCAGTGTAAGTTTTGTATATATTTTGTAATTCTAAGTTTGTTTTCTGTGTTCAATTGCATATTTAGATTGTTGTTTTGCATATTTGTTCATAGGGTTTTCTTTCGGCCTCATTCGTTGAACAAGGACTCGTCATCTGGACTATATGATCTTTTTCTACACCTTTGATTATTTGGACTGAAGTTTGGTTTGTGGACTTCCATTGAACTGTTGGAATGTTGTAAGATACTCACTTCTTACCTGACTATTTGGCAGTGGTGAGAAATGGAATTTATTTCCGGTTGAACTCAACATGTTGTGGTTGTAATAGTGTTTCAACAGTGACATGTTTCATGCTGCAATGCATTCTGGGTGCATCATACAAAACTCATCAGTGGCTCCCAGAATGCATTGCAGCATGAAGCATGTCACCATTGTTGAGATTCATATGCCGATTCTTGATATTTGAGTGAGTAGGAGCTACTTAAGTGACATAAAATTACTTTCACAATTCTGCATTTCATTTATATATAAAGAAAATAATGCAGGTGTCTTTACAGACTTCATACCACAGTGCCACTTCTCTTGCAGTAGGCTTCTCTTGTTTAAGTTTGGCTTTGTATGTGGACAGCAAATGAATAACATTATGGTCTGACTTACCCAGTGGTGGGCGGGACACTGCCTTATAAGTGTTAGGTATGTTACCATAATACTGATCTAGAGTTTATGACAGCCATGTAGGGCAGTCTATATACTGTTGTAACATTGGTAAATGACAGGAAAGTTCACAGTTATTAAAATCCCCAAGTATGAAGACAGGTTGATAAAAATAGCCATTTCCTAGTTATCTCCATAACCCACAGTGCAGGAAGCTCTACTGCACAATTACTACCAGAACACGTAGCAAGACAAGACTTTAAACAAACAAAACAAACAACATTAAGAGCTTTTTTATCTTTTTTATTTTTATATTAAGAGTTAATTTCTTAATATAATCGGCGGAGTCCGCACTACCTAGGCTTCCAGAGTAATTGATGCTAGCCATTTCCTCACCGTCCCACTTCTAGCTAGCTGTCACGTCTCATGTCTTGTACAGTATGTTACTCAGCATAACACCTGTTAGTGGTTTTGCTCCCTGAATGCATGCACATCCAGTATTGTTTGTATAATAGCAACCCATCTATATAAACTGTCAAATCATGTGTAAATATTGGGGGGTTTTTTCACCACTGCATGAGCTCATATTATTTTAATATCAACAATCTAAAACGATGGTATATGGTAGATTTTTTTTTTCATCATGCCTGACACCCAGTGACAAAACAGCATTGATTTTGAGCCCGATTTGCAATCGAAAGGTGTGGCCAATTCGAGGCAAGATGTTTACATAAAGTTGAGTGATATCTTGTGAAGCGCAGAAAACCAGAATCACAACCATGTTTCACATATAAAATCCATGACTGCTGTGATGTTCACTGATATATGCACTGTAAAAATCCACCTATTTCAATTTAAAAACATATTTATAATTTTGAATTATAATCAACGTGGCTTAAATTATAATAATCTGACTTAAAAATTTGAGTTGAATCTCGTATAACTTGTAAAAAAGTATTTCTTTTTTATGTGTTAATGTAAATACATAATTTGTCATGACATACTGCTCATATAATCATATCTTCAGACAACCTCAGAATATTGTTGTCTCTTGTTGTGTATTATTTTTGTTATTTCTTAGGAGCTCCTTAACTTTTAATAGTTAAGGAGCCATTAAAAGATTGGCTTTTAATATATGACAACTAATGTGTGTGTGTGTGTGTGTGTGTGTGTGTGTGTGTGTGTGTGTGTGTGTGTGTGTGTGTGTGTGTGTGTGTGTGTGTGTGTGTGTGTGTGTGTGTGTGTGTGTGTGTGTGTGTGTGTGTGTGTGTGTGTGTGTGTGTTTATTATGGGACAGTGTTTTATGATAAGAAATGACCCTTCATTACATATGACTGTACAATATTTCTCATTGTTCTCCTCAAGAAAATGAAAAGAAACTTGAAGTAATGCCCACAATTAACCCTCTTTCTCAAGTACTTTGAAGTTCATCCAACAGATATTTGAACTCAACTGAATTTCAGGACTTTTTGTTATGACAGTCCTGCATAAAAATCCATGTCATCTGTGAAGCAATATTTATCATAAGATTTTGTTTGGTCTGATAAAAGATGATCAGGTGGTGTTGGTTGTGTTTTCACATAATAATCATTTGCTCTGAATCACAAACTCATTTACAGGCTAATCTCTGAGTTAGATTTACTGTACTGATTACAGATTACAGCATAAGATCCAGCATTTTCAATATAATTCTAAGGATTTCTTAAAAATGTATTATTTTAGGTACACGGACACTAAGAGTCAGTGTGGTAATCTCAACAAAGGTGACAAACAGATCAACTCTGAACTTTAGAAAAAAGTAAGTGATTGTTATCATCAGGAATCTTAAATAATGGTCAATCTTCAAGTCAAGTCAAGTCAACTTAAGTCAACTTTATATATATATATATATATATATATATATATATATATATATATATATATATATATATATATATATATATATATATAGCGCTTTTTACAATGCAGATTGTTTCAAAGCAGCTTCAGTGTTAAACTGGAAAGTAATGCAACAGAATTTTATTCGGCCGTACAGCCGCTCTGGAGAAAACGGTGATGTCATCAGCTCAATTAAATTATCATACAGTGACAATGCGGGCTGAACAGTAATTTAGTTGATATAGTTTAGTAATTACATTTATTTGGATATTTAGGTGAAAATATAGTGTCCCCAACTGAGCAAGCCAAGCCAAAGGCGACAGTGGCAAGGAAACCAAAACCCCATCAGGTGACCTAATGGAGAAAAATAAACCTTGGGAGAAACCAGGCTCAGTCGGGGTGCCAGTTCTCCTCTGGCCAATTAACAAACAGTATATGATTATTATTCTGGCAACTTTACAGGTCAGAGGTCATAATAGATCGGAATATTCGAAAGATCGGAGGCAACCCACCGGAGACGGGTGTATTGAGGATGACGTGTCGATTAAACAATTATTAAATTGCAATATTCTAAATGAATCACTCAATTATCTAATTTCAGTGTTCATTTAACGCTCTTATTTGAACACTTTAACACTCTTGAGTGTGGTATCAAATAAATTCCAAGGGGTCCGTTCTTCGTACCTCGCTTAGCACATCTGAGATGATTTGACAATGTAGAAGACTTTAAAAATTAGCAGTTTAAGGCTAATGAAAAGACACTATTATGTTCAAATGTGTGCTGACTTTGAGAAAGCCCTTTAGGAAGACAGGACAGAATTAGAACTTAGAATGTGGTGATATGTGAGCCAGGTGGTTGTTACCATAATAGGAAGACAGCTATGGTATATATATGACAGAAAATTCAAGTAGCAAGAGGGCCGGTGGCCAACGGCCCTCAGGCTTTGTTGCGGTGGTTGGTATGAATAAAGCCTCTTCTGAAATCAATGATCCTTTGTGAAGTAATTTTTATAGAAAAATAATTCTTCAACAACAGATGCCAGGGGTCTCATTTATAAAGCGTGCGTACGCACAAAACGGGGCTGGAAACATACGTACGCCAGTTCCCACGCAAAGTTTGTGATCTATAAAAAACAAACTTGACGGGAGAATGTGCGCACCTTTAAGCAAACGTTGAGCCGTGCGTACACACATTCTGGAGACAAAGGGAATTGGCGACACAGATGGTGAGGTCGTGAACTGAAGTTAGATTGTAGAAAATACATGTGAGAAGAACGATTATAAGAATTAATGACATTTCATTTTCACTCCATTTCATACGTTATATCCACATTATCACGAAGATTAAATCCAACAGTGTTATTTGTGCCTATTGTTTTAGGATATATACATCTAGTAAAATCCAAACGTAATTCAAAATGTATTTTTTTTAAAATGCATAAACTCTTTTACTAGGGTGAGAAATGTAAAAACTGTTAAAACTGTTTTCATATTGATATACACGTTTACATTAATGTTCCAGTTTCATTAATGGCGATATGCACTGAAATTACATAAAGTCAATACTCAGAATTTAAACAAAATTATATGAATTTAGATAGACATGTGCGACTTTTGATCAGTTTTCCTGTGACACGCTGTTTTAATGACAGCAAGGATTAAGGCTAATTCCAATAATTCGTCTTTAAACTAAACTGCAGATCTTATGTTATGACAAAATATGTTTTAGCGAGAATGATGATCAGTGACGCACACTTAATTCGAGATCACAGACACTGCAGGATTCGCTGGTCGAACGGTCCATTATCCGCTTTGAACAGGTCCAGTGATAATCTTACTGTACAACCACAGCTGCACGGACACGAGAGTAAAGACATCTTCACCAAATGATGAAAAATACCACTGTATCTGAAGGAAACAACTTGAAGAAAAAATTAAGATTTGCACGTTTGTTTTTTTAAAATACTTAGTCAGTGACGCTCTGAGTCAGACGATTGTATTTACGCTGCAATAAATAAGTAGATCTATCTGTTTAAATTGAAATAGCCTAAACATCCTATATGTTCACATTATCAGCAAAACTGCAGGAATTTGAGTTGAAGGGTTTAAAATTAACAAAATATTTTCAATTAAAATAACATTTGGCCCGTGGAAATGAATGAATAAACTTTATTTAAAAAAAATATCTGAGAAGTATTTTATACAATTTTGTTTTTATGGATATTTTGATATATTTATTCTAAAACATAAAAAGGATATTGGATGATTGTCAGCAATGTACTGTGTAAGGCACAAATGGCATTTATAGTCCGTATCTAATATGTTTCTGTCTTGTTCCTTTGACAGTGTTCAACATGGTGTCACGTGGATGGGAATATGCATGCAAATTATATGCAAATGAGGTTGTGCATAGTAAAACTAGGCGTTGTGAGCTCCATATATGGTGATTTCTGCAGGAGACGGGGTGGAAATGCAGGTACGCAAAATCTTCTGCTGGCTGTGATTTATAAAGGGATTTTGCACAGGTTCTGGCACACACATGGTTTTATAAATCTGAATTTTTTTGTGCGTACGCAAAATCTTGCTTTTGTGCGTACGTACACTTTTAGTAAGGTTTATATGCAAAGTTTTATAAATGAGACCCCAGAAGCTTTAGGAAATCTTTCAACAGTGCTGATCACATGGCCGTTTTCCCGATTTGCATGACATCACAGACTCTGCCCACACAGGTTTCTTCCTGATTTCAGGAAATGACAGACTTTGAAATGCAGGTAACACATTTACTTTAAAGAAACCATTTGTGGAGAATTGTATTATACTTAAAAAACTATATGACATAAAATTATGATTTTTGTTTAATTATTTATGAGTGTAATAACTAATAACTCTATTTGCTGCAGCGGTCGTTTGTTTTATGTGTCAGAGAAACTCAAGAGCAAAATTGACAGTTGTAGCTGATCAGTTATGAAGTGTAAATGTAAGGCATTTCTTTACATTGAAAGTTTAGCTCAATTATATCCTAAGTGTTTTATGCTCATATACAACACCAAAAACAATCGAGTTAAATTCATAGTGATTTTTGTTCAAGTCTGTGCTATTAAAGGAACAACAGCTTATTAAATGCTATAGAAAATTAACGCACATGTCTCACAGGCTGATGAAGATTCAGACGTCAGGAGTCAGACAAGATGATGGACTGAAGACTGAGGAAGAACACAATATCATCATGTCCAGCAGAGAAAGCAGAGGTCAGTAAACATCAGTAATATCAGTCAGTCGTGTCTGGTTCAGAGATCAACAGCTCATCGTATAGAAATACAACCACTGGCAAAGACAATACAGTCAAGTCAACTTTATTTATATAGCGCTTTTAACAATGCAGATTGTTTCAAAGCAGCTTCACAGTGTTAAACAGGAAAATAATGCAGCATAATTTTATTCGGACGTACAGCCGCTTTGGTGAAAACGGTGATGTCATCAGTTCATTTCAATGATCATACAGTGACAGTGTGGGCTTTAGATCAGTAATTAGATCAGTAATTTAGTTTATATGGTTAATTTAGTTTAATAATTAGATTTATTTGGATATTTAGTTGAAAAATGTAGTGTCCCCAACTGAGCACGCCAAGCCAAAGGCAACAGTGGCAAGGAAAAAGCAAAACCCCATCAGGAGCAGAATGGAGGAAAATAAACCTTGGGAGAAACCAGGCTCAGTCGGGGTGCCAGTTCTCCTCTGGCCAATTAACAAACAGCGTATTATTATTATTATTATTATTATTATTATGGCAACTTTACCAAGGTCATATTAGATCAGAATATTCAAAAGATCGGAGGCAACACGCCGGAGACGGGTGTATTGAGGATGATGTGTCGATTAAACAATTATTAAAGTGCAATATTCGAAAGATCAGAGTGGTCAGGATACAAGATAAAATACAATCAGATTTAGCCATACATATATGATCCAGAATCAGATCTAGAGGCTGAAATTGAACAGGAGAAGCAGCAGAGACGAATACAGCAGGACGTCTCAATGGTATGTACTGTAACTGTAACTTAAATACTAGGTTGCGTTATGAAAGCCCGAGCAGTCGTGTGCATGTTACTGTCGGTTAGATAGAATTAATTATTTAAAAGCCCCCGCCGGTGATACCGGTATTACCGGTGTTGTCACACGTCGATTAACCGGTGGGAAAATGCCCTCATCGTCACATCCCTATTATATACTTGCTTAAAGGCTTGTCATTTGCAAGTTTTACAACATTTGTGTGTGTTTACTCATGGTTTATGAGAACATAATTTGGTTTATGGACTATTGTGTGATTGTACTGCTAATGGACTATTAGCAGTAGCAAGCAAAACGGTTTTGCACGTCAGACTAGTGCGCGATTACATACAACCCCAAATCAGAAAAAGTTGGGACAGTATGGAAAACGCAAATAAAAACAAAAGAAGTGATTTCTAAATTTACTTTGACTTGTATTTCATTGCAGACAATATGAACACAAAATATTTCATGTTTTGTCTGGTCAACTTCATGTCATTTGTAAATATGCATCCTTTCCTGTCATTCAGACCTGCAACACATTTAACAAAAAGTTGGCACAGTAAAGCATTTACCACTTTGTAATGTTGCCATTTCTTTTCACAACACTTAAAAGATGTTTAGGGACTGAAGACACCAAGTGATGAAGTGTTTCAGGTATAATTTTGTCCCATTCTTCCTGCAAACAAGTCTTAAGGTGGGCAACAGTACGGGGTCTTCGTTGTCGCATTTTGCGCTTCACATTCTCTATTGGAGACAGGTCGGGACTGCAGGCAGGCCAGTCAAGTACCCGTACCCTCTTCCTCCGCAGCCAGGACTTTGTAATGTGTGCAGAATGTGGTTTTGCATTGTCTTTTTGAAATATGCATGGACGTCCCTGGAAAAGATGTCTTCTTGAAGGCAGCATATTATGCTCCAAAATCTCTATGTACTTTTCAGCATTAATGGTGCCTTCACAGAAGTGCAAGTTACCTTTGCCAAGGGCACTGACACAACCCCATACCATGACAGACCCTGGCTTTTGGACTTGTTGCTGGTAACTTTTGATGATTCTTTTCTTCTTTGGTCCGGAGCACACAGCATCCATTCCTCCCAAAAAATACCTGAAATACTGATTCATCTGACCACAGTACACGTTTCCACTGTGTGATGGTCCATCCCAGATGCCTCCGAGCCCAGAGAAGTCGACGGCGCTTCTGGACACTGTTAACATAGGGCTTCCTTTTGGCACAGTACAGTTTTAACTGGCATTTGTGGATGTAACTACGTATTGTGGTACTTGACAAAGGTTTGCCAAAGTAGTCCTGAGCCCATGTGGTGATATGGCTTCTAGATGATGACGATTCTTGATGCAGTGCCGCCTGAGGGATCGGAGATGACGGTTGTTCAGCTTAGGCTTGCACCCTTGTCCTTTACGCACTGAAATTCCTCCAGATTCCTTGAATCTTTTAATTATGTTATGCACTGTTGAATGTGAAATATCCAAATCTCTTCCTATCTTTCTTTGAGGAACATTGTTTTTAAACATTTCAATAATTTTCTCACGTATTTGTTGGCAAACTGGCGATCCTCTGCCCATCTTTGCTCCTAAAGGATTAGACCTTTCTTGGATGCTGCTTTTGTACCAAATCATAATTACAATCACCTGTTGACATCACCTGTTCAAATCACATCGTTATTTAACCATTTTACCTCATTACTAGCCCTAAATTGCTCCTGTCCCAACTTTTTTTTAAATGTGTTGCAGGTCTGAATGACAGGAAAGGATGCATATTTACAAATGACATGAAGTTGAACAGACAAAACATTAACTATTTTGTGTTCATATTGTCTGCAATGAAATACAAGTCAAAGTAAATTTAGAAATCACTTCTTTTTTTTTATTTGCGTTTTCCATACTGTCCCAACTTTTTCTGATTTGGGGTTGTAGAAAAACAATGGAATAGTAGCGCATTTGAAGGAACGAGTCGATAGCTAACAACACAAAGACATTTGAAGCCGTTTTACTCACCTCCTGCTTCCAACGCACGACCATGAACCTTAATCGCTGGCACTGCTCCATCTTTCAGCATTAGATGAGCTACGAATCTGGAGTTGAACTGGGTCATGTTCATACAATGATCGTCCCCGAAATTCAGGGAACAAACAAAAACACTTGTACAACTCTGTTGCTGCTCCGGAAAAACAAACTCCATCCACTGTCCCATTTACGCTGGGTTCTTTGCGAAGCTGTGCAGGGTTGTCTTGCCCTGACAACCAAAAACAAACATCTTTGGTGACATTGTTGATTTCTTGAAGTCCTGTGACTGCAGTTCAGCGCCACACAGAGCATTAATGGGCATATGTTAGCTCTCTCGCTCTAGTCGCACGCGTGTGCGCCATTCCGGGAGAAGAGCCCGTACAAGGACATTCCACCCTTGCTGACGTAAGATAGACCCATACTCGAAAAAAACTTTCCGAAACTTGTGAGAAACCGGAAGGAGAATTTTTGGCACAGAAATACTCCATCAAATGTCCAACTTTTTTTTCTTTTTACTTTGTCCATGTTTAGCATGGGAATCCAAGTCTTTAACAGTGTAAAAAGCTCACTATGCATGAATAACTAATAACTAACCAATAACTGGCCAGAGTCTCAGCCAACAACTAACCCATAACTGGCCCGAGTCTCAGCCAGCAACTAACCCATAACTGGCCCGTGTCTCAGCCAATAACTAACCCATAACTGGCCCGAGTCTCCGCCAATAACTAACCCATGAATGGCCTGAGTCTCAGCCAATAACTAACCCATAACTGACCCGAGTCTCAGCAAATAATTAACCCATAACTGGCCCAAGTCTCAGCAAATAATTAACCCATAACTGGCCCAAGTCTCAGCCAATAACTAACCAATAACTGGCCAGAGTCTCAGCCAATAACTAACCCATAACTGGCCCGAGTCTCAGCCAACATCTAACCCATAACTGGCCCGTGTCTCAGCCAATAACTAACCCATAATTAGCCAGAGTCTCCGCCAATAACTAACTCATAACTGGCCAGAGTCTCAGCCAATATCTAACCCATAACTGGCCAGAGTCTCAACCAATAACTAACCCATAACTGGCCCGAGTCTCAGCCAATAACTAACCCATAACTGGCCCGAGTCTCAGCCAATAACTAACCCATAACTGGCCCGAGTCTCAACCAATAAATAACCCATAACTGGACAGAGTCTCAGCCAATAACTAACCCATAACTGGCCCAAGTCTCAGCCAATAACTAACCCATAACTTACCCGAGTCTCAGCCAATTACTAACCCGTAACTGGACAGAGTCTCAGCTAATAACTAACCCATAACTGGCCCAAGTCTCGGCCAATAACTAACCTATAACTTGACCAAGTCTCAGCCAATAAGTAACCTATAACTTGCCCGAGTCTCAGCCAATAACTAACCCATGAATGGCCTGAGTCTCAGCCAATAACTAACCCATAACTGACCCGAGTCTCAGCAAATAATTAACCCATAACTGGCCCAAGTCTCAGCAAATAATTAACCCATAACTGGCCCAAGTCTCAGCCAATAACTAATCCATAACTGGCCCGAGTCTCAGCCAATAAATAACCCAAAACTGACCCGAGTCTCAGCAAATAATTAACCCATAACTGGCCCAAGTCTCAGCCAATAACTAATCCATAACTGGCCCAAGTCTCAGCCAATAACTAATCCATAACTGGCATGAGTCTCAGCCAATAACTAACCCATAACTGACCCGAGTCTCAGCAAATAATTAACCCATAACTGGCCCAAGTCTCAGCCAATAACTAACCCATAACTGACCCAAGTCTCAGCCAATAACTAACCCATAAATGGCCTGAGTCTCAGCCAATAACTAACCCATAACTGACCCGAGTCTCAGCAAATAATTAACCCATAACTGGCCTAAGTCTCAGCCAATAACTAACCCATAACTGACCCAAGTCTCAGCCAATAACTAACCCATAAATGGCCTGAGTCTCAGCCAATAACTAACCCATAACTGACCCGAGTCTCAGCAAATAATTAACCCATAACTGGCCCAAGTCTCAGCCAATAACTAATCCATTACTTGCCTGAGTCTCAGCCAATAAATAACCCACAACTGGCCCAAGTCTTGGCCAATAACTAACCCATAACTTGCCCGATTCTCAGCCAATTACTAACCCGTAACTGGCCCGAGTCTCAGCCAATAAATGGTAAATGGACTGCATTTATATAGCGCTTTTAACAGACCCCTGGCCATCCAAAGCACTTTACATATTGCCTCACATTCACCCATTCACACACCGACGGTGATGTCAGCCATGCAAGGCACTATCCAGCTCGTTGGGAGCAGCTGGGGTTAGGTGTCTTGCTCATGGACACCTCGACACTTGGTCAGGTGGAACCGGGGATTGAACCACCAACCTTCCGGTTTGTAGACAACCTACATGAACCACTGCCCATAAATAACCTGTAACTGGCCCTGCACTGGGCCTGAAAAGGTTTTAGTATTGGTACTAGGACTGCACGATATTGGGGAAAAAAAACAAATTCTCCTGCGATTTCTATATATTGCGATATGAAAATAATTTCACCAGATGATTTGAATAGCTCTATTTGAAAATAATTAATCATATAGATTATCTGGGCTGATTTTGTAAGGGAGTGAATCTGCATAGAAAATACACAAATGACAAGCATAGATAAATAAAATAGAAGAAAGATACATATGAAATAATGCTATATGTTTTTCAGGTAAATCTGGTGCTGATTTTTCAGGTGCAGAAATTGAATAATCAAAAAAGTCTTCTCTGTATAAATGAATTATAACTAATTAATACAATTTATCTTTGTTAAAGCTACAAAAGTCATTTTCTCTTTTGATCACAATTGGTGACACAAACAGCTGCAGGTACATAAGGCTGCTGTCCCTTTAAGACGAATGCACGGACCTAATATAAATGACACGCATCCATTTTCTTTCTCAATAGTTCACAACACAACACGTGAACGTGTCCGTTTAAACTCAAAAGACTGTTTGCAAAGACGACCCCCCCACCCCTTTAGTTACTGTTGTCATGTCCGACAAGCCATGGCGCTCTTACGCCACACATTACGCAGGGAAAAATACATCACGGAGCAAATATCACGATCATCTCTTCCTTCTAGTTAATTGATAGCATCAAATAAACATGAATGAACACCAGAAGAAATGTTCTTTCAACCGCGGGAAAGACAGTTTTTTGAGTTTAGTCCACCGAAGTTAATCTACTCCCTCTCCTGACTGCTTTGTTGGACAAAATGGCCGATTCGGCGTTGTGATTGGGCCAGATCACCTGTCATTCAAACTTGCGGCGAAGGGTGAATTCAGCGTTCACGTGCTTTGTGTGCAGCTCTGTGTGTGCGCACAGAAAAATGTGCTTAAAGGAATAGTTCACCCAAAAATTAAAATTCTGTCTTCATTAACTTACCCTCAAATTGTTCCAAACCTGTATGAGTTTTTTTTCAGCTGAACACAAAAGAAGATATTTTAAAGAATGTTTGTAACCAAGCAGATAGAGCAACCATTGACTACCATAGTGTTCATAGAGGTTTGGAACAACTTGAGGGTGAGTAAATGATGACAGAATTTTCATTTTTGGGGGAACTATCCCTTTAAGTTACAGTCCTCTTGCGCTTGATAAACACATGCAAATTATACATTTTCACTCTATGATGGTTAAACTTTGTAACTAATCCTTGAATAACATGAATTCTGAACCGGGGTGCAGCTGCCCATATGGATCACGGATCAACTATGATCCCTATACTTGACATCGGACAAAGCATCACATTCACATCCACAAAGCATCGCTCAAAGCATGACATCCCGAACATTTTGATTACAGCACAGGAATAAAATACGGTGTATTTAATGACAGAATTCCCCATGATAAACAACATTTATGAAATAATGGATGATTATGGTTCAATGATATCAGAAATTTTAACAAATTCCGTTTCAGAGGGTGTGAAGCTGAATCTGGTTGTGTGTGGGAGTGACGGGACATTAAAATCCTCCATATCAGAGCGGATCCTGAGAGACGTGGAGCTTCATGGACGTCTGATCAGTCTGGTGGAGCTTCCAGCTCTGTTCAACACTCGGCTCTCAGAGGAGGAAGTGATGCGTCAGACTCTCCGCTGTGTGTCTCTCTGTCATCCTGGAGTTCATGTTTTCCTCCTCATTGTTCCTGATGCTACACTGACTGATGAAGACAAAGCAGAAATGGAGAAGATCCAGAGGATCTTCAGCTCCAGAATCAACAAACACATGATGATCCTCATAATGCAGAATTCAGAGCGTCAGACAGCAGAACTGAATGAAGAAACACAGGCTGTTATTGAGAGCTTTGGAGGACCACATCATGTCTTTGGTCCCAACACACAAGTGTCCACACTGATGGAGAACATTGAGCAGATGCTGGAGGAAAACAGAGGAGAGTTTTTCTCCACAGAGACATTTCTGGAGGCGCAGATGGGAAAACTGATGAAATATGAAGAGATGAAGAAGAAAATTAATTCACTAGAGACACATTTACTATCACAAGGTAATGACCAGAAAATCAACTTGAGTCTTAAACTATGGGGCATGAAAAAATACAAAAAAGGATTACTTTTAAATTTGATTCATGCAGAGGAGCTTTATTCTGTAATATTCTTTATACATTTGTGTTTTTCAAACTGCTAAAGGTGACAATTAGAACATTCAACATTCTAAAGTTCAAAAATTCCAAATTTGAAAATTCTAAACTTAAACATCCAGATTGTACAAAAACAAGATTCCTGTTACACAAGAAATGTAGATTATTAGAATATTCAAACTGATCATTTTGGCCAATCTCAGAACTACTACAATTCTCTGGAGCAGTGAAGCTTAAAGTTTTAATGTAATTTTATAATCTTACAGATAAACAGAAACATCACCATACATTGTTTTACAGTTAAGATGAACTAATATGATAATATGATAGATTTTTATTTAAGTAAATGTATGACATTTTATAATGTATTTGGTGTCTGGCTCAACTAACTTATCATCTTTATCAGTCAAGTTGTTCCAAAAGCTTAAGATATTTCAGCTGTAAAAGGAAAGCGACACAGCACTTCTGAGTTTGAATTGGTATAGGAAAAAACATTACTCATCAAAATAATGAAATCATGAAAAGTGGCACAACTTACCCCTCTGTATGATTTGTTCTGTTCTTAATGCTTAATGCTTTTAATCTTTTAAATGTTCAGGTTCAAGAGAAAACATAGATGAAGTGAGGATTGTGCTGCTGGGAAAAACTGGAGTTGGGAAAAGTGCAACAGGAAACACAATCTTAGGAAGAAATGCGTTTACAACAGAAACATCTCAGCGATCTGTTACTAAAGCGAGTCAGAGAGAAACATCTGAAATCAACGGCCGACGCGTCACTGTGATCGACACTCCAGGACTGTTTGATACTGAACTTACCAATGAAGAGATCCAGGGAGAAATCAGCAACTGCATCTCCATGATCCTGCCTGGACCGCATGTGTTTCTCCTACTGATTCCACTGGGACGATTCACTAAACATGAGGAAACATCAGTGAAGATCATCCAAGAGACGTTTGGTGAGAAATCTTTAATGTTCACCATGGTGCTCTTCACCAGAGGAGACGATCTGAAGGACAAAACCATTGATCAGTGTTTGGGAAAACCTGGATCTGCTTTGATGAAGCTGATTGAAGCGTGTGGAAACAGATTCCATGTGTTCAATAATAATGAGACTGGAGACCGAACACAGGTGTGTGATCTACTGGAGAAGATAGACAACATGGTGAAGACAAACGGAGGGAGCTTCTACTCATGCAAGATGTTCAGACAGATGGAGAGAGAGAAACAAGAACAACAGATGAAGATCCTGATGGACAGAGTCAGAGAAACAGAAGAAGAGATGAGGAAACTAGAAGAAGAGAACGAGAGAATAAAGAAGATGATGGAGGAAGAACGACAGAATCAAGACAAAGAGAGAAAGAGAAGAGAAGAAGAACTCAAGAGAAAAATAAGAGAAGAAGAGAAACAACAGAGAGAGATACGAAACGAGATGAGACGAGAACGGGAGACATTTAATCATCAAATAGAAGAAATGAGAAGACAAAAAGAGAATGTGAAGAAAGAAAAAGCAAAACTTCAGATGGAAATAGACAGACTGATGAACAGAATGGAGAACGAGAGGAAGAAAAGAGAAGAAGAGTTTAATGCTAGAGAAGAACGACATAAAACACTAATAAAAGAGAAAGAAGAGAGAGAGGAAAAGATGTGTGAGGAGATGAAGAGAGAACGAGAGGAATGGGAGAAACAGAAACTAGAGGAAAAGATGAGAAGAGAAGAAGAGGATAAGAAAAGAAGAGAGAAAGAACAGAGAGATTATGATGAAGAAAGAGAGAGAATGGAAAGAGAGAAAGATGAAGAAAACAAGATGAAGATCCTGATGGAGGAGAAAATTAACAGAGAACGAGAAGAACTGATGAAGAAACACGAAGAAGAGAAAGAGAGAATGAAGATGATGATGGAGGAAGAACGACAGAATCAAGACAAAGAGATTAAGAGAAGAAGAGTTGAGTGAGAGAGAAGAACGATATAAAACTCTAATAAAAGAGAGAGAGATGAAAGCGGACATGGCGAGAGAACGAGAGGAAAGGGAGAAACAGAAACAGCGAAGTCCAACACACTGTAAGTTGAAATTATAGAGACCATATTTACATCCCTATGACTGTCCGTGCTGTTTTTCTCTGATTCGATCTGTACATGCTGCCGCCGCTCATCTGTGTGCAGGCAGAGCCCCACCAAAACATCCGAACATAGACATATATCCTCTATATCAAAATATTTTTCAGATTTTTTAGACTATATGTTAAAGTTAATTTAAATTACCCCATGAGTTACTCACTCAAATTTCCTGGCTCTTCCAAACTTTATAATGGAGAAGGGTTGGGTCATATTTGAAGTCCATAAAAGTGCATCTATTTATCATAAAATGGCTCCGGGGGTTAATAAAGTCCTTCTAAAGGGAATGGATGCATTTGTGTAAGAAAAATATCCATATTTCAAACTTTATAAAGTAAATTATCTGGCTTCCACCAGATCGCCTTCTGTATTAAACTTCTAGAAAAAGTGTAGTGCCTTGCAGTTCAAAACGCTTAAGCTACGTCTGCCAAGCATAACTGGTGTGCAATGTGAAATACGTGATTGTGTGTTTTCTTTTTCCATACAGTGTCAAAAATACAACTGCGTGATACTCCTGTCTCCAGTCCTTCATCCAGACGGATTGTTCTTCTGGGTAGAACTGGTGTTGGGAAGAGTGCAGCTGGAAACACAATCCTGGGGAAGAATGTGTTTGAAACTGACTTAGGAGCAGAATCAGTAACCCATGAATGTTCAGTTGCTCATGGCCCTGTATCAGGCAGATGTGTGTCTGTAGTTGATACTCCTCCATTAGTTCACACAAATCTTACCAAGGAGCATTTAGTGACAGAGATAGCCAGAAGTGTTCATTTATCCAGTCCTGGACCGCACGCTTTTCTCATTTTGTTTGATGTAGGCTTGAAGATTACTGAGGATGACTGGCAGAATATTCAGCAGATTGAGATGATGTTTGGGGAGGAGGTGTTCAGGTACTCAATTGTTCGCTTTACTTTTGTAGATCAGATGAGAGATTCAATAGAGGAGCTCATTGAGTGAGACAGTGCAACAAGAGATAGTCGATCGGTTTGGAGGCAGATATCAGGTCTTCAACAACAGAGCAGTTGAATGATCTACTGCAGAAGATTGACTCAATGATAGAGCAGAATGGAGGAGGACACTACAGACGTAGACAGACCTGTGTCTGTAGTTGATACTCCAGGATTATTTCACACACACAGATGAACACTGAAGAGTAAGTGACAGATAAATTACATTTATTTATTTATTCAGTCCTGGACCACATGCTTCTCA
Source organism: Gobio gobio (assembly GCF_949357685.1). Classification (NCBI taxonomy): domain Eukaryota; kingdom Metazoa; phylum Chordata; class Actinopteri; order Cypriniformes; family Gobionidae; genus Gobio; species Gobio gobio. Next base: position 78,991,273 of record NC_137097.1, read on the forward strand.
TACTGCAGATTCCTTAGATAATTGAGATGTTGTAGTGAGAGGAAGCTAATCTTTAGTTAAACACTAGTCTTTATCTCCATGGGACATTTCTTATTCAGTGTATTAGAAACATAAAACGTCAAATCATCTATTTTAGAAACATTTATTGGGATTATACATTTGTTGAAGGTGCGGATGTAATGCGTGGGAAACTTTAAATTCTGTATCCAACTGTAGTGTAGTTACAACAGATAAGTACACAAAATAAAAACACAAGCACCCTTTAAATATTGAATTCCATTTACTAAAGTGCATATTTTATAGATAGTTCATAAATGTGTACAGAAATGGACCATGATGAACATATTTAGACAGGTTGTGAACCCTTTGTGTTTTGGGTAGCTTTATTTATTACAGTAATCATTATTGTGCCACAGGAGGAAACTAGGCTACAGATACTAGGTTAGAGATTAGCATGAGACAAATTTCTGGAAAACAAAATAAAATAATTCAGTGCATTATTGTACCACTTTTGTTATTTTCCTAAAAATAAATGAATATAGAAATAAAATCAACGGCTAATTAATTCTCAAACCCATTTAGTGATTTCATATTACATCTGTCTTGAAGCTCAAGAATCTTCAGATAAATTGAGAAAATGAAGAGATCCATCCATCCATCAAATCAAATCACTTTATTGTCACACAGCCATGTACACAAGTGCAACAGCAGGTGAAATTCTTGGTGCAGTTCCGAGCAACATAGTAGTCACGACATGACATGTACAACATTTAGAGCAGCATCAGATTACACTGATGCGCCCACAATCACTCACAGCACAGTAAACTCTACAATAAACAATAAATAATTTACACAATGTGAGTGTGGTTCTCACAGCTTTAACCAATATACACATACTTACAATATACATATACTTTAAACAATATACTTTAAACAATATACACACTAAAACATACATTAAACAATATACATTAAACTATAATAAAAATAATAATAATATACAATGTACAGTATACATTATTATTCACAGTAGAGATTCAATGTACAATAGGTGCTATATGATAAATAATAAATTATAATAAATGTGTATATAATGTGTGTGTATCTACAGTGGGTGTGCTGAGTGATATACTGTCCAGTGTGTGTTATGATCCTGATGGGTCAAGAGTTAAGGAGTCTAATTGCTTGTGGGAAGAAGCTGTTCTGGAGTCGGCTGGTGCGTGTTCTGATGCTGTGGTACCGTCTGCCTGATGGCAGCAGTGAGAGCAGCCCATGGTTCGGGTGGCTAGAGTCTCTGATGATCCTCTGAGCTCTCTTCACACACCGCCTGTATGGCGGGCGGGAAGGTCCAAAATTAAGACTACTGATTTGTCTTGGGAAATCACTATGCTATAGTGATTTGCTACTGACTTACCCACTGATAAGCCAGCGGTGGATCTGTATAAGCACTTATCTCACATGGCAGACGACTCACTTTCCTCACACAGCGACTGACTCTCCTCACGCAGCGGGCGACTCACTTTCCTCACAAAGCGACTCACTTTCCTCACCAAGCGACTGACTCTCCTCACGCAGCGGGCGACTCACTTTCCTCACCAAGCGACTGACTCTCCTCACGCAGCGGGCGACTCACTTTCCTCACCAAGCGACTGACTCTCCTCACGCAGCGGGCGACTCACTTTCCTCACCAAGCGACTGACTCTCCTCACGCAGCGGGCGACTCACTTTCCTCACAAAGCGACTCACTTTCCTCACCAAGCGACTGACTCTCCTCACGCAGCGGGCGACTCACTTTCCTCACCAAGCGACTGACTCTCCTCACGCAGCGGGCGACTCACTTTCCTCACCAAGCGACTGACTCTCCTCACGCAGCGGGCGACTCACTTTCCTCACCAAGCGACTGACTCTCCTCACGCAGCGGGCGACTCACTTTCCTCACACAGCGACTGACTCTCCTCACGCAGCGGGCGACTCACTTTCCTCACACAGCGGCTCACTTTCCTTTCCTCACTCTTGTAGGCCTACAATATTATAATAAAATGTATACCCTTTTCAAACACTGTAATGGTGCAATTAGAAATATACATTCATTAAAGTTTATGAAAAGACATGTTACCTCTCAAACATTCATTCTTATTTTTGTAAGTTTGTTTTTTTACAATCTAATAAAAGTTAATCAGAAAAATAGCTGCTTAATTTCTGAATATTGCTTGATCAAGTAGGCTATTGATCTGAACAGTGTTTATAACAAAGTAAAAAATAAAATAAAAAAAAACATGACACTTAGCTACTAATAAAAATAATTGTAGGATATAGGGCCCACAATTTTGAAAAAATGATGAGGAAATATGGCGCCTTGAAATTATCTGCAGCTTGTCAATAAAAAAACGTCTGTCAAACGAAGGAAGGCCGTTGGAGTTTCCAATACTGAATATCTGAATAAATAAAATGAATGCCATAAAATCACGATTTCATGCAGGATCTTGCTACTCTACAAGTGAAAATCAAAAACAATGCCCTTTGTTAAAATAATTGTATAAATAGCCTATATGTATTAATAGGCCTATGTACTATAATTTTATCTCAGACCAATCCAAATAATAAATAAAGTTGGTTTACTTTAAACCATAAAGCTCTAAACGAATTCTAAAATCGTTAAGACGGCATCAGTTAAGCTAGACTATTTAAAGAAGTTAAATATAGGTTACACAAATAAGTTAAGGTTACAGCTGCATCTGTCTCTAAGAATTTTTTTTTTTAGTATAGTGTTTGATGTTTTTGATAGATTTTATGTTATTGAAGGCTGAAACCAGAATTAATAACTTTGTTTGAATTATCTGAATGCATGCGTTCTCGGCCACGACACACGACTGGCTTGACTGCATGTTAAGGCATTTGTTAAAGATTGTTGTTATTTGACCGAACATTTTACTGTAGTCTACTTTTTATGGATTCTAAAATGTTACATACAGGACAAATGTATGGAGGACCAGCGTACCATGCACTTAAAATAAAATTAAGAATTAATATATCGATTTAATCATTTTTAAAAAATAAAAACTTCACTTTAAAAAAAACTTCACTAAAAAAATCACTTTTAAATGGACAAATCAATAGTCATATTTAAAGTTGTTTATTTAATTTGTGTTTTTAAATGTAGTTTAATAAAACAATACATTTACAAAAACATTTTAAATGTAGGCTATAAATAAATAGACACATTTAAAACTGTTTATTTAATTAATGTTTTAAAACATATATTAATAAAACAATAAAAAGAGCATTAATATATCGTTTAAATGCACATTTTAAATCGCTTTTAAAAAAAAACCATTTGGAAAAAGCTTTTGTCTCTCTATTTCCCAAGTGTTTTGCCAAACACTTTTCTTTTATTGATCACACATGAACTGACATTTACCAAAAATGTGAGAATGGGTTGTGTTTTATGTCATATTTAATTGTATTACAATGATAATCATATATATGCACACTTGTTGTCTGACACACATATTAATATGTTTAATATATACATATTATATAATAGCCTATGTATAATATACATACATAAAATAAATATTTTTTAATTTATATCTCGTTTTGTTATAAATATAGAAATTCAGTGAAGATAATCAATGTAGGCCCTACGCGTTGCCTGAACCACAGTGGCTATGAATATGTAAACAAATAGCCTAATAATGAAAATATACATAGCGTGCCAATATAAATAGTGACTAACACGACCCATTAACCAGTAGTTACTTCACTGACCTGACCTGCAAAAATCCTGATTTATAAAAAGGTAACATGATCTCTGATCTGACAAAAATCACCACACCCTACATAGCAGCTAAGAACCACTATCCACTTAATTGGCAAGTTTTCTTAAAATATTAGCCATGTCAGCCATAGGAGGCTACTTGCATAATGTTTTATGCACAATAACAATAGACATAGATATACATAGATGACATGAAAGATGACGGCCTACATTTATTAAATTTATAAATGTAAAAAATGCCATGAAAATCAATTACAGAACACTGACTGGAATATTGGTTCAGATTCAGAACAAATTACATTTGTGTCACAAAAATGATAAAGTTTACTGAATGTAGTTTGTTATTGCACCATCACAGTGTTTGAAAAGGGTATACATTTTATTATAATATTGTAGGCCTACAAGAGTGAGGAAAGGAAAGTGAGTCGCTTGGTGAGGAAAGTGAGTCGCCCGCCGCGTGAGGAGAGTCAGTCGCTTGGTGAGGAAAGTGAGTCGCCCGCCGCGTGAGGAGAGTCAGTCGCTTGGTGAGGAAAGTGAGTCGCCCGCTGCGTGAGGAGAGTCAGTCGCTTGGTGAGGAAAGTGAGTCGCCCGCTGCGTGAGGAGAGTCAGTCGCTTGGTGAGGAAAGTGAGTCGCCCGCTGCGTGAGGAGAGTCAGTCGCTTGGTGAGGAAAGTGAGTCGCCCGCTGCGTGAGGAGAGTCAGTCGCTGCGTGAGGAGAGTCAGTCGCTGTGTGAGGAAAGTGAGTCGCCCGCCGCGTGAGGAGAGTCAGTCGCTGTGTGAGGAAAGTGAGTCGTCTGCCATGTGAGATAAGTGCTTATACAGATCCACCGCTGGCTTATCAGTGGGTAAGTCAGTAGCAAATCACTATAGCATAGTGATTTCCCAAGACAAATCAGTAGTCTTAATTTTGGACCTTCCCGCCCGCCATACGCCTGGCGTAAATGTCCTGGAGGGAGGGAAGTTCACCTCCGATGATGCAGCTGGCAGTGCGCACTACCCTTTGCAGGGCTTTGCGGCTGCGGGCGGTACTGTTGCCGTACCAGGTGGTGATGCAGCCAGTCAGCAGGCTCTATAGTGCTGGTGTAGAAGTGTGTGAGGATGTGGCGGCTCATTCCAAACCTTCTCAGCCGTCGCAGGAAGAAAAGGCGCTGATGAGCCTTCTTCACAACGGCCTCGGTGTGGACGGACCATGAGAGTTCCTCTGTGATGTGGACACCGAGGAACTTGAAGCTGCTGACTCTCTCCACCGGTGCTCCATTGATGGTGATGGGGCGGTGTTCTCTCTCATTCCTCCTGAAGTCGACCACCAGCTCCTTGGTCTTGCTGACGTTGAGGGAGAGGTTGTGCTCCTGACACCATCGTGTCAGAGTGTGCACCTCCTCTCTGTAGGCCGTTTCATCATTGTCAGTGATGAGACCTACCACCGTCGTATCGTCAGCAAACTTGATGATGGTGTTGGAGCTGTGGGTTGCCACACAGTCATGTGTGTACAAAGAGTACAGGAGTGGGCTGAGAACACAGCCCTGAGGGGCTCCAGTGTTGAGAGTCAGTGGTGAGGAGATGTTTCTGACCAGAAGAAGCTGGAGAGAGACACACAGAACTGAATGAGAATTTTACACTGGGTGTTGTTTTGAGTGTGAGTGAAAAGGAAAAAAAAAGAGAAAAATGGGCCTACATACCCAAATGTCTACTTTGTCTGGTGGACCTATAGGCATATTGTCATTAGGATTTCTGTAATCACAGGCCCGGATCTTCAACAGTAATGAGACTGGAATTTGGCTAACGGATTGGATCAAATCTTCAAAATTGGGTTGTTCAAAAGAAAAAAAAATTCTGATTAGATCACAATCAAGTTGATCTGTTCTATTGCAGTGGTTTTACCAGACGGCCATCGCTATGCTGTGGTATGCTGGGGGATTAGTTCACTTTAAAATAAAAAATGTACTCACCCCCCACCTCATCCAAGATGTTTGTCCTTCTTTCTTCAGTAAAAAATAAATTCAGTTTGAGGAAAACATTCCAGGATTTTTCTCCACATAATGGACTTCAATGGCAACCAACAATTGAAGGTCAAAATCAATGCAGTTTCAAAGGAAGGGCTTCAGAGGCTCTGACCAATCCCAGAAGAAGAATAGGGCCTGATCTAAAACCATTGAACCTTTTCAAAAAAAGCCTTTATATACACTTAACCTAAATAGCTTATCTTGCACTACTCCCGTCAGAAAGGTCATGCTAGATGTAGGCGGAATTACAAAAACAGAAGTATGACAATATTTAACAGCAGTATACTCAAGGCCTACTTCTGGTAACTCGACGGCCATAATTGTTGAATAATCAAATATAGGGTCATTCTGTGTCAACTCAACCGGCTCATTTTTAGATACGTTTAAAAAAAATAAATTCTGAAGACAAATATAGAAAACATAGTAAATATTTATCCATGGCATTTCATATTTTGGCTTTAATTACTATTTGTTACTGGGTAATCCACTATTTGCATTATAAAAGGTGACAGTTGAAAAATATGGAGAAGCATTTTTTTCTTCAATGTTGGAAGGCCTTTAACTCAGAATGTAATACAGATTTCTCAATATGTTTTTAGAGTCTGGTTCTTAAACTTCTCTTTCAGTATCTTCATTATAAAATGTCTAAACGGTTCAACCCCGGAGATTTGAAAATATCAATGTGGCTCCATGAGTAAATTGTACACTTTCCAGTGGTCAAAAACCAAATGTTGATCACTTTGTATGGAGTGGATACTACTTTCTTTTAAAGAGCAATGTCTGAAGAACAAATAAGGCTGAAACCAGAAATGTATCTTGTTTCACTCTATTCAAATTATTGTATAGAACATAGACAGGTTATTTTTGGGACTCAGACAAATTATGTTTATTTACAATAACTTGAATAGAGTGAAACAAGATACATTTCTGGTTTCAGCCTTATTTGTTCTTCAGACATTGCTCTTTAAAAGAAAGTAGTATCCACTCCATACAAAGTGATCAACATTTGGTTTTTGACACCTGAAAAGGTGTACAGTTAATAAAAGGATATTTTTAACACTCGAGTTAGTTACACAATCATTGGAAAAAATATTTTTGGGACTCAACCTGTCAACCAAAAACTTTTTTTCCAATGATTGTGTAACTAACTCAAGTGTTAAAGATATCCTTTTATATTCTGGTTCTCAAATTTTTCTTTTGGTATTTAAGGCCCTGTATGGTTTATTCCCAGAGATAGGGTGAACTGTACACATTTTCAGGTGTCAAAAACCAAATGGTGACTTTGCATAGAGCTGATAATTATTGTATTGAAAAAGGAATGTCTGATCAACATGGGAATGTGCATGTTGTGGCCACCACTATTATACAGTCATCCATTACACACCGCTCTGCTCATTTTTAAGATGTCCTAAAAAGAGAGTTCCATTTAAGTTTACATTTCAGTCTCAGTGGTCCAAGGCTCCTGTCAATGTCAAAAAGTTTGGCTAATCAAATAAAGGCGGGCTTTACCATTCACAAACTCTGGGCATTTATTGCAGTGTTAAAATTTAGTTAACAGCGAAAGACTTAATAGATCGGAATATTTTAAAATATTTGACTCGTGTCATGACCTCTGACCTGTAAAGTTGCCAGAATAATAATCATACGCCATTTGTTAATTGGCCAGAGGAGAACTGGCACCCCGACTGAGCCTGGTTTCTCCCAATGTTTCTTTTTCTCCATTAGGTCACCTGATGGGGTTTTGGTTTCCTTGCCACTGTTGCCTCTGACTTAGCTTGCTCAGTTGGGGACACTACATTTTTCAACCAAATATCCAAATAAATCTAATTATTAAACTATATTAACCATATAAACTAAATTACCGATCTAAAGTCCACACTGTCACTGTGATAATTTAAATGAACTGATGACATCACCGCTTTCTCCAGAATGGCTATACGGCTGAATAAAATTGTTGCATTATTTTCCTGTTTAACACTGTAAAGCGTATTGTAGCCGATAGAGATAGAGATGGAGATAGAGATATATATATAGAAAGACCATGGTTGGATAAGTAAACATTTTTGAATTTGAAAGTTATTAATGTCACTTGCAAGAAAAGAACCTCTCAGTTTTAAATGCTTAAACTATTCATTTGAATGTTCGGTTTACACAGGTTAGTCTCTGAGAAAGATGTTAAGCAGGCCAGAAAATATAGTATATAGACACTGGTCCAAAACAAAGTGCAACTGCAGTGAATTTCTAGAAACAAAAAAAAAAGTTGCAAGATAATTTAGCTGCAGTCTAACTTTCACCAAATTGTTTGAGCTTTTACTTTGAGTTAATAACAGCCACTGCCTGAGTAAACTAAATTTCAGTCACGTTGTAAGGATAAGTCATAAGACAAATAAACTCATGAACACTAACTTCCTGCTTCAAACAAGTCATAGACAAATAAAACAAAAAAGGACAAATGTATAACAACAAAAAAGGACTGACTATATAAAAGCGGTTTATTTAAGTCACATGTCTTGCAGCCAGAACTGAATCAAATCATGGACAGGGAGATGTGTAGGTGGTCTCAAACGAGTCACCTGAAAGAAGAACATGAAATGAGCTGGATCAAGTTCCGGGTATTCAGAGCAAAGCATGATTTTGGATGAAAGCATACTTGTCTGATAGTAGTCATAAACATTGAGGACCGCTGGCTTGAGATTATTCACTGGAAGAGCTTGTTTAAGCTGAAGAGTGTAACTCATGGGAACGCCTTTGGGAACCTACAAGACAAACTATAAACAACAGCACAAACACAAGATGGCAGCTAGTGATTATACCCAGTGTAGAGCCTCTCACCTCTTTCAGATACACTAGGACATGATCATCATCAGCATCAACTCGCTCCACTAGTGGAGCAAACGATTGGGGTGGAGATCCAAGCTGAGGGGAAGCGACCAATGTTTAGACACAATTACATCTGAAGGAGCTTCAAGCATCTTGGGACTAAACCTTAAAACACACGAACCAGTGATGTATCTGCTGTGAAGCCTGAAAGGACCTTAATATCCACGATAACCATGTTAGTGCTTGCTTTTACACCGTTGTATCTGAATGTGATGGAGGAAATAGAGGTTTAGTCAACAGGATCAAGAGCACAGCTTCCTTTTGCAAGAGTCAAACAAGATTCAAGACAAAGTCGTTCTTACTTCACTGTGAAGTTCAACATGAGATTGGCTCCAAGATGTCGGCAGTCTCCAATCACTGTCGCTTCGACACTCAGTGTTCTGGCATCTCTAATGGGTGTTGGGATGTTGTAGAAACATGCAACCTACAGTAGGAGTGCAGAGTAAAACACAAAGCATAGTAATATTTGGATGTACACAACAGAAAGAGAGGGTATAATACAGACCTGCACAGACACACAAGTGGATCCTTTTGCTGTAACACTATATTTGCCAGGAATGTTCTTCAGCGTCTTCTCCTGATACAGCAGCCTGTTGTCCCGATTCACGCTGAAGCTGTAAGAGTCTCCTCCTACCACTGAGGACTGTACGGTAACGGTGCTGGAGCCGTCCAAGCTGAAGACTTGAGCAGCGTACACAGACAGGGCATGAAGAGCCACCACTGTGTCCTGAAAACAAGCACCAGATTAAAAACTCCACTCAATGATTGTGCTCATGTTTGGTAATCAGAAGCACCTGGGTAGAGGAGAAGCCTCCATAGGGATTCTGTTGGGTCACCAGCCAGTTGACAATACGGTTAGCATAGCCCAGATTATCAGTCGTGAGAGGCTGAACAGCGAGAACTGCTAGCAGCACGTAAGCGCTGATCTCCACCACCAGAGTATCACCAGATGTTGTCTGAGACCAATGGAGCTTATTGCCTGAAGAGATGGAGGGGAGAAAGTTGATGACAAAGAACCTGAACAACTCAAACAAGCTGGTAAATTTCACCTTCAGAAATGGCACGGTTGTTCAAGGCAGTTAAAAGCTGTGATCGAGTGGTGGTCTCTCCAGCTAGACTGAAGGTGTAGGCCAGCAGAGCCGTGGCATAAGTGTTTCCCAGGTTCCCAACAACAGGCCTCAAGCAGGACAAAGCCTTGGTAATGATGGGATCCTGAAAGCAAAAGAGCAGACAACAGCTAAAACAGGGAGGTAACATGCAAGGAGCTCATAGAACTACTGGAGATGTTTTTACTGTGACAGGGATGCCTAGTTCAAGCAGCGATGCAACAATGTAGGCAGTCATGGTCACACCATCACCAACTCCACCCTAAAACACACCAGCAAATTTGATTTAAAAGAACAGTCTCACACCAAGTCTATTGGTTAGAGCTGCACGATTCTGGATCAACAGAATATTTTCCCACGATTCTAAATTATCCCAGTACACATTTGACCAAATAACAAATTGTGAGGTTTAAAAGACTGAAGCTGCTGATCTGTACATTTACAGTTGTGTTCAAAATAATAGCAGTCCAACATCACTAACCAGATCAATCACTGTTTTTGGAGAAAAAAAAAAAATTAGTTATATTTCCACATGGCAAATATTTTACTAGTAGGTGTAGTAGAGTAATAGAAAACCAACAGACCCAACAGTCATGACATGCTGCTGATTTGGTGTAATTGAATCATTGAAAAGGGCGAGCCCAAAATAATAGCTGTGTAGTTCAATTACAGGTTAAGCATTGTGAAAACTACCTTTTAAAAGGATCGAACAATAGCCAAAATGGCAAAGATCAAAGAAAGTCACCTGTGAGTACTGTAACAATTAGAAGCTTGGCTATGTGAAGCTCGGCTATGTTTTTTGAACAGCCTAATATTCCTTTTTCTTCACTTTCTGTAAAATAAGAAGAAAATGATACATTTTTCATCATGTTTTGATTTAGAATAGAATGTGTAGTGTTCCCAATGCACTTCAGTGTATTAAAATAAGTTAAGGATTGAGCTTTACCCACTTTTTTTTTAAAACACACTGCTATTATTTTGAACAACTGTACATGGCAGCTGCTCTCTGGGTCGCTCCTGATGCAAAACAGCCATGTTAATACAGCGGAATTGTCATTTAGAAATAAGATCGTGTGGGTGTTTGAATCGAGATTATGATATTTTAACGATTAACCATGCAGCTCTAGTTAAAGCACATTAAGAAACATAATGCACCTTCATTTCATTGTGGTGCAGAGTCCCCTGCTGTATGAAACAGCCGTCTGAACCCTGCGTGCTGATCAACCAATCCTTTGCACTCTGCAGGACATTTGGGTCAATGAAGATAAATTTCCTCGCTAGACCAAAAGACCTCAGGACAAAGGCAGTCAACCTGGCCGTGGAGTGGTTTGTAAGTTCAATTTTTCACAAGCTTCAACAGCATACTTATTCTACTGTTGTAGGTGTATATAAGCAACTCACCATGTATTGGATTCATCATTACCAAAGGTGCTGTATGAGCCATCGTTGTGTCTGTAGTTCAGTTCTCGTTGGTAACCTGATTAGGTCAAAAACCACATGTAAACTGATCAGGAAGGGAGTTAGACAGTCTGATACTCCAATGAGAAGAGCATGACTAAACCTTCTTGGCTATTTAGGCTCCTACACATTTAAAGTGGATTTGGTGGTCCATACCGCTCTGAAGGTAGTCTGTGGCGGTCTCTCGAATGGCTGCCGTAAGTTGATCCGTGACTTCCAGGTACAGCAGGATGTAGATATTGGGAGCAAGAATGATCATATTCTGTTCTCCACAGCCATATGGCATCTGTAACAACCCATCTAGATTCTTCAGTGCACGACCCATTATGTCTCCTACAATAGGAAAAACAAAACACAAATCAGAATCTGCCAAACATCACCTGTCAGCTTCTACTCAATGAAATGCTTTACCAAGGACTGAAACATAGCATCTGGCTGATCCCTGAACCACGTTCATTGGAAACGTCAGAGGCACATCTTCAGAAAGAGTATTTCCTGCAGACCGAACAGAATGGATCAGTATTCAGCGTATTGGGGAATGTATTGGGGAAATCATAGAGTGCAAACAAACCCTTTGGACACAGTAACCAACTCTGAGTGTTTGTCCTTTCAACTCCTTCAGGCTATAAAAAGAAATAAACCACCACGTCAGTAAAGCAGACTGAGCTCCATGATCAAACTCCAGAAGGCTGGTTAACACTTACCAGGACCAGTAGACTTCGAGTGACAACATCAATGCGTCCTCTCGCCGGCACAGTCACAGCATCAGTGCCACATCGAGTCTGGGATGCCTCAGCTGAAGCATTGACAGTCACATTGATAGCTCCTGCAGTGACAGACAAGTAGTGAGCAAACCCTAATAAGCACCTAGTAAATTTAAAGAGATGGACCAAAACTGACCGAGATCAGAAGCTGAGAGAATCCATTTGAAGGTCTTTCTCCCATTGGCACAAAGACAGGATGAATATGGATCAGTATAAGGTTTAAGAGTGAAGTTTGTGGATGAATCTGGAGTCACTTTAACCTGCCATTGAAACATGCATCACATGACTAGAGACACGACATTTTCTACAGAGCCATTTGTAGGATTTGGGGGCAAACCAGACAAAATGAACCTTTCATATGATTAATTCAAATATAATTCCACTCAGACCCAAATCGACAATCTTGAACCATAAATGAAGTGGGCTTCAGACAGTCTGAGGCCAAGTAACTATCGAATGTTTGACTGGTACCAAGCAAGGTACACTATCATTGTATGCATCTGTTCCCAATTCAGATGATTTGATTGAAATCGGTGTAAGATGCATTGTATTCTTATGCAATCATGTCTAAACAGTTCTCTGTACTCTGCTTGGAGAGGGAAATTGAGACGACAGATAGTGTGGAATTTATGGTTTGAGGCAAACCAGCCACCTCTGAAACCAAAGACGATACCAAATTAGTCAGAACCTTTCAGAGAGACTTGATAAACATGGAACGAAAAAGTGAATAATGGTGTCCGAATCCCCATTCAAAGAATTCACAATTCTAGATTCTATCTTAACTGGTGCATTGAAATGGTGCACAAAATACCCTTTGAGCCAAGTTGACCAGTTTCCCTTAAATCAGTGATGTGCTTGGCCCTGCTCCTGGAGGGCCACTGTCCTGCAAGGTTTAGCTCCAACCCCAATTAAATACAGCTGAACAAGCCAAGCAAGGTCTTACTAAGCATATCAGAAACTTTCAGGCAGGTGTATTGGGGCAAGTTGGAGCTAAACTCTGCACCTTGACACATCTGCTTTGCATATCTTACACATTATATAAATACAAATAAGCCATGACGGACCATGATGCAGTTGGACAGATAGCTGAAGACCGTGGCCTTCAGATCAAACGACTCCCCACGGATGATGGAGTATGGCAGAGAGAGCTCCAGGAAGAAGGGCTGGAAGACCGTCAGCAGAGCAGGAGGAGCCAGACCGAAACCTTTAGAGGACAGGCAGAACGCCTCAGTCTCCCATGTGGTGATTGTGTCAGGAACAGTGAGAGGAACTTGTGTGGATCCAGTGGCTCTGAAGGATAGCAGAAAAGAGAAGGGGGGGTATGTAATGTAATGTGTATAATATATATATAATATTATATATATATATATATATATATATATAAAAAGGGGCAGGAGTAGCTTTAGAAGGAATCACACAAGATGCTTCACTAACCCGACTTGAGCAAGCTGCCAGAGCCAGGTTTCTGGAAAGTAAGTCCTGACGGTCACTTCAGAAGCAGAAACTAATGGCTCCTCCAAAAGAGGAAGTGTTGTCTCCATTTCTGCAACTGGAGCAACAGCCATTTCTTCCATCACACCATCATGAGGACCACGAAAAAGCACCACTGAAAGAGAGGAGCGATTTTACACTGATTTTCTCTGAACGGTCATAGTGTCTGCAGAATAAACATGGCTCATAACCACCCTCTTGTTGCATGCATACATACTAATATTACGCGTCTCTACATTTGCCAATCTACAAAGAAAGAGGAATAACCTCCCTTTAGATTTAGTCAAGGCCAGTTCATCACATCATGCAGAATGCATTTATGGAAATAGCCTGTCTGCATAGACCTACTTTCAGGGAAGCTGGGATACCTCCGGCACGGAGGGGCTCGTACAGCGAGATTTGTTGCAATCTTCATTCCCAGGCTCTGTCAGAGTAACAAGTCAATGACTGTGTTTATGATGCCATATTAATGGACTACATGGTTAGGAGTGGTTTTGTACCTTGAAAATTGTGTAAGCTTGATTTGTAGAAACAGCATCGCGAGCTATACGAATAGGCCAATGGGGTCGAATCCCAAAACACTGTGGTTCATCCTCAACTCCGTATGGGTAACCTGATAGCGAGCGCACCGGGAGCAAGTCAAACACCTGGGACAACAAAACTGTTTATTCATCACTTGTTTCTGGAAAATTCTACAAAGTTTTTAATGTTGTGTTAGAGGTACAATAAAACGGCTATAATCCAATCAGCCACATAATAGAATTTGAGTAATGCTAATGGATAAATTTGACAAACCTATCCTAAGATAAACCTGAATATCAATCAAACAATAAATCAATAAATCAGCTGCACATGGATACCATTTTAGGACTCAGACGTCTTCCTGGCTCCATGATCCAGATGCTCTGATCTACAGCACTGATGCCACACAGAGATCCTGCTTGAGCAGAGACAGTCAGAACATTTCCCTCAGCGGGAACGGCCGTAGCAGGCGAAAACTGTAGAGATACCTGGAACAAGGACCAACACACTCTAGGGCACATCACCATTCCCCACAAAGTCTAAAGACACTAGTGCACACCATACCTTGTTTTGGAAACACATTTCAGTGTCAACCAACACACTAGTAGCAATAACATTCTCACTGGGCAGAACACCGTAGACCAGAATCTGCACTGCTGGAGCCATATCGGCACTGACAGACAGTTGGAACGACACTGAGCCACTTGTGACTGTATCAGAAGCCCTCGCCCTGACTGTCTGAAATCCATGGAGGACGATCACTCCTCTGGACAAGACCTGACAGAAGACACAGGTGGATAAAACATGCTTTCATAGACAATAGCAATTAATAAATTAAAAACTGTTGTCCACTCACCGTATAGATTATGTCAGCATTGTAGTCACCAGTCTCTCCAACAAAAGAATACTTCACGGTCACTGGAAACGCAGAACCACATTTGAGCGGCTGCTCGAGCTCCACTATGGTCAGTTCACTAGATGACAGGCTGTCAGGAGAAGCTGGTCGGAGAAGCTTAACAAACTTTGTATCTGTAGTGAAGTATGGCGATTTGTAACTATAAACAACCGCTGGAGTCACACTTGCCTGGGGAACAATGAACAGATTCAGTGAGTGTGTGAGAAATCTTCATGTCAAGGAAAAAAAACTAAAAGGAAGTCGTACCACCAGATTGAGATCAGGTGTAGGAAGATCAGCAGTGTTAAGGGAGAATGTGGCCAGTCCGTTCTGGTTTGTGGTCAGATTTAGCAGCCGTTTGTTTGGCCAGCTGTTACCATCCAGGAGATACACCACTTTGTTCACAATTGGAGTCCCATCAAAGTGAGACACGGATATCTGTTGGGAATGACCAAGGTTAGGAAACGGAATCAATGTAAAGGCTTTTACAAGAAAGGATTCACTTTTACGTGCCTTTCCATTAATCATTGATCCAGGTTCAAAATAATCCGGGAGGTCCACAAACGTGACCTTGCCGACCTCAAACGTAATGGACACAGTTGCAGATTTTGACGTCACTACATCTGGGGAAAAAAAATCAAAACATGGGAGAAACACATCGACTTCATCCATACATGTACCATTGGTTCAGATCAGCCAATAGCTCACCTGTTCCCTCCTCAGTGATGTTCACGTTTACAAGTAAAGCATCTTGCATATTATTTTCAAATTTGGTGTTGAAAAACTCTGATGCATCAACAGTAAGGGAGGCACAGCCCGTGGCATTAATCTGGTTAAAGAAGTCAAATTTAATTCAAGCACAAGCAGAAGACAAACCCTCCCCTGTAAGGCAGGAGTCACACCTTTGCTGTTTTATTCAGGCACCAACGGGTCAAATCAGGAACCACAAAGTATAGAAATGGATCACGGCACACTTCCACCAATGCTTGACCAGGTACTGGTTGGCCATATGTGTATCTGGGAAACGTTACAAGGAACAGGATCAAGAACTGAACAACCACAAGACAAGAGAATAAACCTCACTCACTTGGCGCAAGCCTCAACTTTCAGTCCCACATCTGCAACGCTGTACGTCTGTGGTGTTTTTACAGTCACTTCAAACTTAGGCAAAACTAAACCAGAAACAAGACTTTTTAAATTAAGACCTCAGATCGGCCATTGAACTGCTGCACATTATATGCACAACTTACCATATTTTTTCACCTCAAAGACTTGGGACATCATTCGGTCACCAATAAAAGCCTTTAGTGTGTACATCCCCACCTGAGCCTCTGGGTTCAACTCATGAGAAAGCTGCAAGATCATCCCCGTTGAGGAAACGTTTGCCCACTGACCAATCCGGTTATTATGATTGTCCTATTAAAACAATTAGCAGATCAGAGAAGAAAAAAAAAACTACAAACAGAGTACGAAAAGCTTCAAAGACTTGCACTGGAGCAAATTCTCACCTCCAGCACCACCAGATTGTACTAAAAGACAAAAGACAAATATTAGGCACTGATGTGGTTCTCATTGAGAAGCACAAAACTGCGAATTTATTGCATGCTATTTTGTACGCGCACAATTTGTTTATGTTTAGGTCTTACAATCTGATCAAAAGGCACAAATCTGGGATCCATGGTGACGACTCTGAAATTCACTGCAAAAAACAGCAAATAAATCATTAACTGCGTCTTGCACTTGATGATCAGGACTATTCAAACAAGGGTCATTCACAGCTCACCCATTTGTCCTGGATTATAGATGGGTTTGTCTGTTTGGATGAAGGTCAAAGGCAGGTAACGTTTGAACATGACTTTCCTCTCTTCGGTCGCTCTGAAGACTCTCCCTTGAACTTCCACCTTCAGTTTCTGTACAGATTCTCCGTCTACTTGAGGAGCCTGTAGAGAAACTCAGTTAACATACAACAAACCAGACAAGAACAAGCCACATGTCTCATGATAACAGACCTGGAAATTAAAGCAGTGGTGAAACGGCATAGAAGAAACCTGCTGCACAAGTTGAGTCATGTTTGTGTCATCAAGCAGAGAAACTGTCATTGTGAGACTCTCTTTGGGTTTCAGAAGAGTTATGCATAATTTGGCGTCAGATCCAGACTCAATCACTGCAGGGAACGTCACCATAAATAACCTGTGGAAACATCATGAAGTTTAGATTCAGAGACCTAAAAGGAATCAGGTAAGAGAGCATGTACATGGTTGAACATTCACGGAAGTGGCTGCCACAGGCTTGTGCTAATGGCAAATTAAAAATAGCTCAAAGTGACTCTGTTGGGGGTGGGTTAGTGGGGTATTAGAGCTGCACAATTCTGGATAAACTGAGAAGCAATATTTGTTCCTGATAGAGACCACGTGTCTGAATAGAACTAAACACATCATGTAATTTACTAGAGGTTGACCAATGTTAACTGTGGCAGTGCATTTAAGTGTAAAGATATGAATTCTTAAAAAAAGTTTGAAATAGGGATGTGAGTGAGGAAGTTCCCATCAGTTAATCGATGCGACAATACCAGCGTCACAGACAGGGGCTTTCAAAGTCGCCAATTCTAAGACAAAAGTAAAATGTACACAGGCACTCGGGCATTCATAACAGTGCAGAGCAAAGCAAGAGTTCAATTCATTCCTATGGAATTTGAGCTTCCATAATAAACTGAAAACACTGGACTTTTGAAAAAATATAATTTATATTTTGAAAATATATTGGCAGAAAATGTTTATATATTTTCACATACATTTCAATATATATATATATATATATATAAAAAAAGGCTAAAAAATATATTTTAGCCATTTTTTGTATATTTTGAAATATATGTGAACATATATTAAACTATTTTTTACCATATGGGCAGGGTCATTAACAGAATAGCAGATAACTCAGAAGGGTTAACTGACCCAAACTGCAATGTGAAACCTATCACAAATCAGAATGGTCTATTTGAGCCAGGTATGACTCGAGTAGATGACAATGGTTTAAAATAATTTATCTAATGGCTTGGAGCACTATGTTTTTGATTGTGATTCTACGTTTGTCAAAAAGTATACAAATGTTCTTAGTACACCCATTACTCATCTGGTTAATTTGTCAATAAAACAATGTTATTTTCCGAATGCTTGGAAGTCAGCAGTAATAACACCTTTTTTTAAGAATGTGATCCTACTAATGTAACCAATTACAGACCTATTAGTATTCTTCCAGTGGTTTCCAAAGTAACTGAAAAAGTAATTTGTAGTCAGTTAATAGAGTATTTAAATCTTGGTTATTTTCCACTACAACCAATGCAGTTTGGATTTAGGGCACGTCATTCTACAGAGACAGCAAACTGTTATTTTGTTGAAAAAAATTAAATCTAGTCTTGACAGAGGAGTCCCACAGGGAACTA
Source organism: Gobio gobio (assembly GCF_949357685.1). Lineage (NCBI taxonomy): Eukaryota > Metazoa > Chordata > Actinopteri > Cypriniformes > Gobionidae > Gobio > Gobio gobio. The sequence goes on from NC_137097.1 coordinate 79,009,611, forward strand.
TTCTTGGACCCATTTTATTTAGTTTATATATTAATGATTTGCCCACAGTGTGTCCAGAGGTTCAGTTCCAGATGTACGCAGATGATACAGTAATTTATACTTATGCTAAAACAAAAGAACAAGCTACTATCAAACAAAATCTCAGATTGTTTAAATCATTCATGTCTTACTCTTAATGTGAGTAAAACCGTGGGAATGCATTTCTCTATTAAAAGAAATAAGCATTAGCCATATATTTTAATTAAGGGTAAAGCAATAAATATTGTTAAGCATTTTAACATTTACATTATTGACATTTTGTGACAACTATCTGTATGTCCCTAACAGGGTGGAACACCTTCACGGCCAGTGTCTGAACAATTAATCTACCCATGATTATTATTGTTTTAAGTCCCTGAGCTTGACCAATGTGTATTCCTGATAGTTAAACGTGTCACTGTTTTGGTAGAATGCTAAAAACATGAAAACCATGTACTTTTTTCCCCCAACATTTATGAAGCCAAAATGTTACCGCATACCAGGAGTGATCCATTTGTGATATTATGATATGATAGTTATTTGTGCATTTACTCCTCTATTTTTTTGGGATTGTAATTGAATGCTGTAATTTTATTGAACATCGTCCTGCCCAGGGACCACAGATGCAAATTAGCTATTCAGCTAACTCTGGCACAACATTTGTGTTGTGCATGGTGCCTGTTAAATAAACTAAACTAAACTATTCACATGAGATTACACACAAAATGGGACAGAATAGAGAAACAAAGCACAACACAATAAAATGTGGCTCAAACTAAAAGTGATTTTGAATTCTACCGGTCTTAAATGACTATTTTTCAGCTTCCAACAAACATCACCAAGATGATAAGAGCCTTGCTGTGAGAAATTCACAAGTCAAGCAGAACAAGAGGACACTGTTTAAGATGTTTAAGCCCAACTTTGAGCCATCGTAAAAAAGGTCCACAAATCACAAAGAATGACGCTTGGGTCAGTGCGCTTGGGATTTAAGGCTAAACTAATTGTGGATATCAAACCGCAAGCTTTACTGCCACTTCAAAGCGCATGGTACTTACGGGCCTGATGTCTGTCCATCAACAGCAAAGAGGAAAAGGGCTAAAATGAGCCCTTTCCAAACACAAATCTCCCTCACAGCCATGAAGAGCAATCATCCAAGACTAAACAGAAATCAAAAACCTTCAGCACTTCTGTACAGATTCACACTGCTCTACAGCTTCAGCCACAATCACCTGCACTGAAAGGCTCTTAATAATTGGGAACAGTGGAGTGGGAAAACCCCCTATATCTGCCCTTGGTGGAGAACTTGAATTAGCTGCCCAGTAGATGTAGCTGTGTCAGGTAATCGGCTGGTGACTAATTACCATGATTGCGCTCTAAATGAAAATAAGGCATTCCAAATGGCTGGGTAGGTGTTACTCTTTGCATCCTGTTCCTGGGGCCCGTTCTTCGTACGTTGCTTATTACATCTGAGATGATTTGACAGATCCCAGATCTTTTAATCGTGATAACTGACCTCTGGCTAATTTGGTTCTTCAAACGAATTTGCTGATTGGATTAAAATATCTGGATTAAATAATCTAAGATCAGGCTGCGTTCGAAACCGCATACTTCCCTACTATATAGTATGTAAAAAGCAGTAGGCGAGCGAAGAGTATGCTCGAATCCTTTGTATTCATAAAAGAGTAGGCGAGAACTACCAGGGTTTTGGAGTATTTCTCGCGAGATTCGGACGTGCGTACACTGATGTTGCGTTCGAATATGCCTACTTACCTACTATATAGTAGGCGAAAACAGTACGTGAAAGGAGAAGTATGTTCGAAACCTCAGTAATCATAAATGAGTAGGCGAGAAGTTCCCGGATGGCTTACTGATTCCGCCCAGATTGTGAAGTACCCATCGTCGGATACTTTTCTATCCCTGCCTTCCCATGAGGCCACAGGAAAGGATACGTCAGGCGGAGAAAAGCCAATCAAATGTGAGTATTACAAACCAAAATCACCGTTCCTTGTGTTAAAATCGCATTTATTGGACTACTGTAGAGTAACGTTAAACTGTTGAATTGTTGAAAGTGTAAAGACGACAGACAGTATAGTGTAGTTGTGATTGGGCTGTAAAAACACGTTTTATTATGTATGAGCTCCAGTAACACACACACACACACACACGTCTCCAAAGTGGATTTACATAAACGATATACTTAAAGATAAAGATGCTTACTAAATGTTTATTTAACATAATAGACATCTGGGGCCCGTTCTTCGTACGTTGCTTAATACATCTGAGATGATTTGACAGATCCCAGATCTTTTAATCGTGATAACTGATGTCTGGCTAATTTGATTCTTCAAACGAATTTGCGGATTGGATTAAAATATCTGGATTAAATGATCTAAGATCACAGCGCGTTCTTGTTTTCCCTGAAGAGGGCAGATGCATCGATACTCGAAACCATGATCAGCAATGCAGCGATTGGCTGGCGTCAAGAGAGCAACGTAATGACATCATATAATTAAAAAGCCACCTGGCAAAAAACTTGGCAAATTACACAAAAAAACCCACGAATATCTGGACCTTTATAAGGAAACAGATAAACGACCAAACCAACATAAAAGTTATAATAGATCAATGATAAATGTTTTTTTTTACCAATTACCAATTATTTATATTTTCGATTTTATACAGTATTTGTACACCCTTTACATTTTTATTTCAATGTTGTAATTCAATTTTTAATTCAATTTGAAGCAGATTTGTAACGTGACAGTATTAAAGTTTCTTAAGGGTCAAGATCAAATTCTCTGCATCTCCTGCGCTGCATCAAGCCATCCCATAATATCCGTCACTTAAATTAATGTACGGCTCAGATTAACTGTACAACATGTGTGCAAACTTCCAATAAAATTATAAAGTAATTATTCCATCACAAATAAATCGCTTAATCAAGTGGCTGTGTCTATAGTATTATACACAACATTATAATATTATATACATTCTCATATACATATACAATTTAAAATTTGTATATTATTATTATTTAAAATGATTATTATTACCCCTGGTTCAGTAATGAACTCTTGTAATAAAGTAGCAGTGGCTGGGACAGATTTTAAGTATTACCTCAAGATGCAATCTAATCCTGTTTACATGAAATAAGCCTGCTCGCGAGCAGGTTTAAGCTAACGGACCTGTTGCTATGACAGCAAGTCCAGGATGAGCGTCGAAGAACCAAACAATCCAAGATCATGCCAAATCGTCAACAATCAAATCCGGCTAACTGAGTTAGCGAGGTACGAAGAACGGGCCCCAGATCAGAGTGATGTGTGTGTGTGCTATAATGTAGAGTTCACTGTGGTCAACACTGCTTACTTTACATGAACGTCAGTAATGTTAATAAATCTACATAAAGTAACTAAACATAAGTTATCTTTTTTTATTTGTCCATTACTGTTGATGAATTGAGGAACATTAACACATCAGCAACTACCTCAACATTTAAGGCTATTGAGCACATAAACTTTTATGCTTTTATCAAGGTGTTGTTTAAGATACAGGTAACGTGAAAGTTGTCTGATGTTACAGGGGTAGAAGAGCACGTGTGTGTGTGTGTGTGTTTATCTGGTGGAGACTGGAGAGAGGCTGATAAAGGAGGGCTGTCATCAAAGGCTTTGAGTATACTACAGAAATGAATAAAACATACATTTAAATCTTAAGTTGTATTTTATTTTAATTTCAAACAGAGTTATTTCAGCACTTTTCTGATTCTTGATGTCTGTGCATTTGCTGCAGAGCTTCTGTGGTTGAGCCTTGCTCAAGGAAACCTTCTGCTTATCAGTTCAGTGTTTAGCCCACTACACCACAAAAGTCATAAAGCTACAATACAAAGAGCATGTAATTGTAAAAAATATTAAATCAAATATGGCAAGAAATGGGATGCTGACAACATGAATTGTAAAAGGTTTTAAGTAGTCATGCTGATGGAGAGCAGGCACACGGATGTTTGGAGCAGACATCAGCAGTCAGAGATTGTCCCACACATGTTCTCCCACTCGTGCTTCAGGGTTGTGGGGTTCAGGAGGGACATGATGGACGGCTGGACAGGTGAAGGTGTTCACGGTGGTCAACTGCTTCATCAATATAAAGCCACAGAATTGGTACAGCTGTGTTGAGATGGCAGCAGATGTGGGGTTCACCGTCTGTAAATGTGTGATGGTTTGTTAGAACAATACGTTTGAATAAAGCTTTGTTTCATGGTGACTTATTCATTTGTGATGTTTACTTTTATTCATTCTTTTACTCATTAATTCATGTTTCCTATTGTTGTCAGTAAATAAAATATTTTATTAACTCATGCATTTATTCATTGCTTGACTGAAAATTGGTATTCACATCGGCTGCATTTGTCTAGTGTATTTTCATGCATCGCTATGTCATATGACAACAAGTTGCATTTTGCTTGTTTTACTAAAACAATATAATTTTCAGTAAAAAAAAGTAATATAATTAAGTATTGGTCAGCATTTGTTATTATTATTATTGTAAGTGTTTTAGTGGGCTAGCAATGCAATTCATTCTGGGGTAATCTTAATTTTGAATAGTGAACTTACATTTTAAGAGAATAAAATCAACAGTTTTCTCCCAAGGTGAGATCTTCGAGCAGCTGAAAGACGTCTCTGTGCAAACACTGAGGGAAACTGCACAGGTCAGACTGTGGAGTTACTGATGCTTTGAGCTGTTACTGCACCTGTCACTCATAGGCCTATCTTTTATTTTATAATTACATGGTTGTATCTTTAACAATCCTAATAATAAAACAAATATCATGGGGTTGCATACATTATATACAAAGAAAAAAACAATAACAAGGTTAGATATCTTTGAATAAGGGATTGAGGGATAAAACAGGAGTTAAATTTAAAAAGGAAAATATAAAGGAGATTTAGGCCAATTTTGCTTGTGGATGACATGCTTTGCATATAAAATAAAGAAATTAACAACATATTTAAGAGATCACGATTGTGGGTTTTGGTAAGGATAAAACTGGGTCAGATGGGTTAATATCACAAAATAAATGGGCAGCTGTTTCTTCAACAAGCCCACACAATTAGCAAGTTTAATCAATATTAAGATATTTATAGATCGATTAATTAAACCTGTCACTCGTCTTTCAAGTTGTTGCGCTTGAGATAACGTCGTAGGTCACATGATAACGTCAACATGGCGCATAAAGTGCGGATCGCATTCATACTTAACGAGATCAGGCAATATAGTACCTACTCTTTTAGAGCTCGTTAAGTAAGTACTTATTGAAAATTAGTACCTACTCAATGAGTATGCGGTTTCGAACGCAGCCTGAGCGTTCTTGTGTTCCCTGAAGAGGGCAGATGCATCGATACTCGAAACCACGATCAGCAATGCAGCGATTGGCTGGCGTCAAGACAGCAACGTAATGAAATCATATAATTAAAAAAGCCACCTGGCAGAAAACTTGACACAATAAAAACCCCACGAATTTCTGGACCTTTATAAGGAAACAGCCAAACCACCAAACCAACATACAAGTTATTATAGATAAATTATAAAAAAAAAAAAAATTTTTTTAAACATGATTACTAATTATTTATATTCACTATTTTATACAGTATTTGTACACCCCTTACATTTTTATTTCAATGTTGTAATTTAATTTTTAATTCAATTTGGAGCAGATTTGTAACGTGACAGTATTAAAGTTTCTTAAGGGTCAAGATCAAATTATCTGCATCTCTTGCGCTGCATGAAGCCACTCCCATAATATCTGTGATCACTTAAATTAATGCACGGCTCATATTAACTGTACAACATGTGTGTAAACCTCCAATAAAATTATAAAGTAATTATTCCATCACAAATAAATCGCTCAATCAAATGGCTGTGTCTATATTATTATATACAACATTATAATATTATATACATTCTCATATACATATACAATATAACATTTTTATATTATTATTATTATTTAAAATTATTATTATTGCCCCTGGTTCAGTAATGAACTCTTGTAATAAAGTAGCAGTGGCTGGGACAGATTTTAAGTATCACCTCAAGATGCAATCTAATCCTGTTTACATGAAATAAGCCGCTCATGAGCAGGTTTAATCTTACGGACCTGTTACTATGACAGCAAGTCCAGGATGAGCTTCGAAGAACCAAACAATCCGAGATCATGTTAAATCGTCAACAATCAAATCCAGCTAACTGAGTTAGCGACGTACGAAGAACGGACCCCAGATGTCAGATGTTAGTGTTTGCATCAAATTTAATTTAAAAGTGATTTTATGTTCACATATAAGACCCATCAAATGCAAGTAAACCATTTTAATGTTTCAAACATGCTTTGTGAAAAAAATAATAATAATATAGGCCTAGGTTAAAAAATATTAGCAGAACATATATTTATGTTAAAATAACAACATAGTTATTCTGCCCTATACTTAATAAAATATATAAAAGAATAAGAAATCATAATACATTTCATTATATTTCAATGATTCAAAACTTTACGTTATATAAACCCATTTTTTATTTTATCCATATGCTAATTGACACATTTAATAATTTATCTGTCTATCTTTTTGAAAGCAGTTGATGCTTATTCACACATTCTAACATTATTCTGTTTCTTCATTAAAATAAGGGAAAATATTACAAAATGGTAAAGAACTGTAAAAAAAACATTTGAAATAAAAATAAATGCACATATTTGTAGTCAACAATTACCCTCGGTCTGTTGACACCAATGAAATTAGTTTTAAGTGTGAATTTACAGGAGATGTGAAGACATCATCATAATAAATGAGGTGAAAACAGGAACTATTGAGATGAAATAAAGAGTCTTTTCAGCAGCTCTGTTAATATTTATGAGCCTCAGACTATCAACACTCATTCAACAAGACATTCAGGATCATCAGCAGATCATCTCACTTTATTCTGACTGTTTGCTCTTACAAACACATTATTCCAGTCATATGACAAAAGACTATTAAACTGAAAGACTAAACATTCTCACTCACTAAAACACATTTTGCACTGTGATCCGTTTATGTTTCAAAAAAACTATAAAAACAGGACGGCAAAAGTTAAAAACAACTACAACACATTTGTCATCATTTACCCACATTGTTCACATGTATTTCTAATGATGTGATCTGTGCATAACACAAGTCAGTTCAGACTGCCAAAATTCAAAGTGTTGAACTGAATGTTGTGGTTTAAAACAGCAACATAATAAAGACAAGGAGGCAGTTTAACAAAGACTTAACTTTACTCTGTTCATAGTGCAATGCTATAGTCAATGTGTCTACTGCCTTGTTCTTGCTATTTGAAGAAACCCAACACACGTCTATGTCTGTCATTAACAGAAATGAACAGTTGTGATATCAGAGTTTTAGTCCAATGAGACGACTATAGCACGTCCCGAGTCTCCATGCTAGACAGACCAGAGCGGATTGACCAACTTCTGAGTGTCTGGCCCAAAGAGGCAGAAGACACACAGAGTCATTTGCAACACGGTTAAGCTCAGGACAGGAGAGCAAACCTTCACTTCAAGGTTCCTCCGCCCAGGGCCGGCTCTGTAAATCTGGGGGCCCTAAGCAGGATAATTTTGGGGCCCTGCCTTGCTGTGAATAATGGAGTATTGCACCGCAAACCAGCAACTGTATACAATCTAACACTTACACATTTCATCTGTATATCTTTTAACATGATTGCCTACAATTATTTTACTGCTTATTAAAGTACACTCACTGAAACAGTAAAAGTAAAGATTACAGATGTGCAAATTTCTTTCATACATGAGGTCAATTTGTTGTAAACAAATAAATATTAATAATTTAGCATTAACAATATATAGCTAACTTACAACATTAGCCATAGTGGTATGCGGCTCGCTATGCTCTACTGAAGCAGCAGTAGAGTCACCTCCTCCAGCTGTTGAGATTATAATATAATTAATAATAAATACAGTATGCAGAGTAGATAAAACACATTAATTTTAAATTAATATTAAAGTACAATTAGACAACATAGTGAATTATGATTATAAAACTATATTTTTTATTGGCAAGAGGAAAATTAGCTATGTTGAAGTTGCGCACAAAACTATTCAAAAGAAAGGCAGTGGGAAATATTTACTTGTGTCAGCCTCATGAAATGTTTCTCCACGACCACCAAAATATTTAAGAATGGCTCCTCCTGAGAAAGTGACATTTTGTTTTTTACAATTATGTTAAGGGTAAATTAAAAGAAATCCAATGTTAAATTATATTATTTAATTATTGGTTGATTAACTCTTACATACTGTTCATATTTTAAACCTTCACAGCATGGAGTGAGATATTTTTTACCTTTTATGATGACATACAGTAATACATTCACTGTAAAAAAAAAATCAGGTCCCCAATTGAAAATGTTCTAGTGAGCGATCACATCTAAAATTTTCAGTTGGCCAAATTTAATTTCTTGAAATTTAATTGAATTAAATTGCATCAATTCACATTCATTCAATTTGGTCAACTGAAAAATTTAGATGTGATCGCTCACTAGAAAATTTTCAATTGGGGACCTGCTTTTTTTTACAGTGTTCTTTACTAAAATTTACCACAAATCCATTTTGCTTTTAGGTGTCTTGTATCGATCATCATCATTCAATAATGTTTCATAGAGGACACTGTGTTTTCTTTAGGTTTAAATGGTCTGGGCGATTTAGCTTAACAATATATACAATATTTCATAATAGTATATAGATTAATATTTATTAATAATCTTTAATTGCCTATTCAGTTAAGACCATAAGAAAAAGCTTGTATTTAACCGCTTTATTTTAAACTTCATTTTGATTTTGACTGTCAAATGATTGCTCTTTCTCTTCCTTTTTACTTTCTTTCTCTCGAATGTTCAATAATTAAACTATTTTTTATTGTAATAAGCGTCTATTGAGACAAAGATTTTTCGTTTTTTTCTTTCCCAGAACTAGTGTAGGTAACTTTAACTGTTAAAAAGAAAATACATTCATAGGAGGTGGGTCTGTCTCTACGCGGTCTGTAGCCCAGAGCTGGGGCCGACGGCTGGACCATAGCGCAAGCAATGTTGATTCAGCATAATCGACGGACAGCTAACGTTATGCTGCGTTCACACCAAACGCAAATAGAGTGTCTGGCGCGAGTGATTTGATTTCAATGTTAAGTCAATGGAAAGGCGCGTTGACGAGCGTCTGGAGGTCCCGCGGCGCGAATGACGCGCATTGAGCGTCTTGCGTGATAAACTGTGGTGGTGCTGGCGAGTGCAATCTGTAGTTAGGGGGCCCCCTAGTGGCGGCGGGGCTCTAAGCAGCCGCTTAGTTCGCTTATAGGGAGAGCCGGCTCTGCCTCCGCCTACTTCAGGGCCTCATCTGCATATTCCAGACTTTAGGACCCTTTGGTGCTCCAGGAGATCATCCCACAGATCTTCGTGTTCAAGGCTGTTGAAACGGATTCCAGCTCCTTTCCCACTGCATTGTCAACCAGTGGAAGAAGTCATCGCCTTTGGACTGCTTACTCAACCAGGTGGAACGTATTTATCACTTAACCAAACCTCTTTCTAGAAACCTTGGCATTGTTGTATATTATCAGGATATGATTTCCTAATTTACATTAGAGGTAATATAACTTATGCTAGTTTATAACAAATAATCGTTTGTTTATTTGTTTGATGCATAATAAGGTTCTTCACCTTAGTTTCAGAGAAACAATAGTTTATCTTTCCATAAGATAATGCAACTCTTCCATAGCCACACTCAACTTAATCACATGTATTTTATATATCTTATGCACTTTATTCTTTTATCATTCAGTGTATTCATTTAGTAGTTGTGTTAGTTATTCTTGTGTATCTTTTGCTAATAACATCTATTTTATTACAATTGTGTCTTCCTTGTGCTGATAATACAGAAGAGGCTCTACAAGTTAGAAATCTCACCAATCTTTCAGATTCACATTCAATCTAAATGATTGGACAGCCTCCTGTGTGGAGTGTTCTCATACAGCCAAGGTAAAAGACCTTGCCCAAACTAAAAGAGAGGGAAGGTGGTCATCTGATGTACTCATAACCCCACCTTAAGTGTAACATGTGAGATGGTGGTCCAGTGGGTTAAACCATGGAACTGATACGCAGAAGGTTGCTGGTTCGATCCCAGCGGTCACCACCAGTGTGTCCTTGAGCAAGGCACTTTACTCCATGTTGCTCCAGGGGGATTGTCCCTGTAATAAGGGTACTGTAAGTGGCTTTGGATAAAAGTGTCTGCCACAAATGAAATGATCCAAAAATTACACTTTTATCCAAAGCGATTTACAGTACCCGTATTACAGGGACAATCCCCCTAGAGCAACATGGAGTAAAGTGCCTTGCTCAAGGACACACTGCTGGTGCTGGTGGTGACTGCTGGGATCGAACCAGCAACCTTCTGCGTATCAGTTCAGTGGTTTAACCCACTAGACCACCATCTCCATAGACCACCATCTCCATAGACCACCATCTCCAATCACTACCTTACTTAGTGTCCTTGGATGATCGAAAGTAACGTCACTACATATGTGTGTTTAAATAACCTTGTTTGGATTGTTAGCATCGTGTGGATTATTAGCATTGAATTTCTCAGAGTGTGGCCATCTGCAGGTTGTAGTTTATATTGGCGTGGAGAAAGGTCTTTATCTTATTGCATAAATTGTAATGAGACTGTGTAAAAAGCATAACAGTGACTGTAAAATATGTATTTTGGGTATGGAAGGCTTGTTATGGGCTATTTTTCATTTGGGTTGGTTTTGTTAAAATCGTGCTCTCAGATACAAAAAAAAAATAAACTTGTGCTCACAGCGCTCTCAACAACTTGGTACATGTACAAAGTTTGCCCACAAAGATAGTGTTACATTTGGAGAAAGCAGGCTGAGGCATGGATCAACAAGCAGGGGTTTTAATAAAGAAACAAGTAACAAAGCTAACTGAAAACAGGGACCAAATCATTCAACAACTGACAGAGAGCAAATGAAACACAAGGGCTATGTATATACACAGGGGCAAACAAGCTTAACAACAGTAACAAGGAAACCAGATACACCTGGAGAGACTAAGCAACATGAACTACAAAGAACTACAAAATAAAGCACAGGAAACACTTCAACGTGAAAGTTCCAGGACAGACACAGCGCATGTGTGACAGATAGCTTTTAATGTTGAAGTATGAAGCAGACATGGCTGTATTCACTTGCACTAAAATCAGCAGGTTTTTTTTATTGAGGTGGGAACGTTATATGTCTATCTAGATATCTTTTCCTAGAAAGACATTCAACAGCTGGTTTTCAACCTGTGACTGGTTAATATAAACTGTACTATTGAAATCTACATGACATTTCTCAGGAATGAGGTGATAAAAGCTTCACTGTGTAGGCTACTCTCTCTCTTGCACGCACATTCTAGATCGAATAAGCCATAGATAAAATAACAATTTTTCTGTCTATATTCGTTAAATAATATCCGTAAGCTTTGATTGTGTTTAAAGTGTGCAATATAACGTGTTCATGTTTCGCGTGTATAAAAAACACAGTATTTTTAAGTACAGCGTCCCTGGGAAAGCCAAACAAAGGTGATTTGACTCCGGGATGAAAATAACAGCGTCTCGACGACATGGCGACAAACACACTCAAACTCAACACTTCCTCTTCTCCACGCAACACTTCCTCTTCTCCACGTGGGAGAGCAACAAGACCACGCCCCCTTTTTCGCGTATTCTTGTGGGCGGAGGTTAGTCTGTTCTACTGATGTCATTAAAGCAGGAAGTACCAGGATGTAGTCCAAGCCGGCCGTTCGCTGTAGGCTTTGAAAGGGAACTTCTGTTAAATAAAATATCTCGCTTGGCATTGAACTTTGAGCTTTATAATTTTACAGGTATTATTTATGCTCTAACAGCAACATTACACACTAACTAAAGTTTGAACAATGGGATCACAAAGAACGGGACCTTTAAGATTTCTTGCATGACAGCTGTTAACATATCCATTCTGGCAAGTAATCATGGCCACCTGATGTGAAATATATACATTATTTTATTCAGAGGATCTACCACGGGCATAGTAAAGCTATCAATGACAATAATTTTGGACGGGAATGAATATAAACACAGATATCAGATTCCAGTCATGTCTAAAGGGAAGGTATAAAAAAACAAAACAAAAAAAACTCAAACATTGGACCTGTGCATTAAGACTTGCAGTGTGAACGTGGTTTCTCCACTGCATGGATCCTCATGTGTTCCTTCAGGTGACTTTTAAAATAGAAACTTGTTCCAAACTGATCACACGTGTGTGGCTTCTCTCTGCAGTGGATCCTCTCATGTTTTTTCAGACCTGATGACAGACTGAATCTTTTGTCACAGTGTGAACACTTGTAAGGTTTTTCTCCAGTGTGGATCCTCTTGTGTGTTTTCAGATTTGATGACTGACTGAATCTCTTGTCACAGTGTGAACACTTGTAAGGTTTTTCTCCAGTGTGAATTATCTCGTGCTGTTTTAAATTCTTTGCTGAAATAAAAGTCTTCTCACACTCAAAGCACATGTACTCTCTCACACCAGTGTGAATTTTCTCATGTGTTTGTAAAGTTTGCAGCCATGAAAAACTCTTTACACACACAGAACATGAATATGGCTTCTCCTTTGTATGAACTCTCAGGTGTGTATTCAGGGCTGATGTATTAAAAAACGTTTTGCTGCATTGATCACATGTGAACGGCTTCTCTCCGGTATGGATCCTCATGTGAATCTTGAGATTCTGTTTACATGTGAATCTCTTCCCACACTGATCGCAAGCGAATGGCTTTTCTCCAGTATGAACTATCATGTGACGCTCAAGATTATGTTTGTATGTGAATCTCTTCCCACACTGATCACAAGCGAATGGCTTTTCTCCAGTATGAACTATCATGTGATGCTCAAGATAACATTTATTTGTGAAGCTCTTCCCACACTGATCACATGTGAACGGCTTCTCTCTGGTGTGGATCCTCATGTGAGTCTCAAGATTTTGTTTGGTTGAGAAACTCTTTCCACACTGAGAGCAGGTTGTAGATTTCTTGGCTCTTGTTTTCTTTATAAATGTCTTTCTAGTCTTTGAGCGACTCAAAGGTTTTTCTCCAGGTTTGTCATGATGTTCCTCCTCCACTTCACTCAGTTCTTCACTCTCCTCACTCGCTTCCATCACGTCTGAAATCAAAGAAAGAATGACAAATTTTTATTTTCCATACATCAAAATAAGAGACAAATATGATGTGAGGGCACATAAAATAGATGTAATAGACAACTGCTATAAAACCGGACAACCCTGTTATCAAAGTTACTGTAAGAAAAATAATCTATGAATAACTTCTATAATTTATGAGAAAAACGACTTTATCAGTCTTTCTGGAAAGTCCATTATTTGATGCTGTAAGACTGGAGGTAAGAACTGTAGGAGACTGAGACTTTCTGAGAAAACAAAGGAAATTAACATCTGAACTGCCTCTTATGAAATTAGCATCACCATTCAAGACGCAAGTCTCACCTCAGTATCATCCTAACCTCTATTGACCATCTTTTATGCATCTTTTACTCTTTACTTCAGAGTATTTGATGTTATGTATGGATTATCTTTGAATTGATTGTGTAATTGGCATGATACATTTATCTGACTAATAATACATTGTTATATTTGATTTCATTCTGACTTATTCACAAATGATTGACTTTAGTAGATTATGATGTATTCATTGTTACCTCAAATCTGTGTCAGGTTAGAAACGGACTGAAGTCCGGTTTTGAGTGGGGCATTGAGGCTTTAGAACTCCACCTAACGTTTGGCATTAGTTCAAGTGTACTTAGACTGTGAAGGCTAATAAAGGGGATTTCCATTTAGGGTAACAGAATGTTGACCGACTAACCTAAATAGGGTGAGCCTTACCTCTGTTTAAGGTAATGTTACTCTAGCTAAGTGTAGATGGGAAACCGTGTCTGACTATACCAAAACTATTAAAGCAAGTATTGGTCTGCTATCTAAAGTAGTGGTCATGACCTCTGACTAGATATAATGTTTCCTTATTTAAGTGTACACAGATCTATGGGGACTAAATAAAATAATATAATAGAGTGAATGAGCATGGGAACAACCCTCTAGTCAATTACCGCTGTCTAAATGACCAAGACTGTGCAACATATTGATAACACGGTTGCAAAAAAAATACAAACCAGAGCTGATGTTGAGAGTCAATATGAAAGTTTCTCAACCCTCTCTTTACTGGACATTTGTGCTTGAATCTTCCTAACATGAATGTTCTCCTGCATCATGAATGAATGAAGAATAAACACCAACCTCTTTGTTCTTCAGGATCTTCAGTGTGTTTCATTCTGCAGGTTCTGGATCACTCGTGTTCTCACTGTCCTCTTTAATAAACTCAGTCTTTGCAGATTTCAGCTCTTCCTGATGCTTTGATGCTCGTCTTCACCTGTAGCCTGATGGAAATATTCCAGCATTTATTGTCCAACTGGTGTGGGAGGAGCTTCACTGGTGATGTGTATGCTGTGGGAGGAGCTTCAATGATGATGTGATTGATATGGGAGGAGCTTCACTGATGATGTGCCTGCTGTGGGAGGAGCTTCACTGATGATGGTGATGATTTTTAATTTAAAAAAAATAAAAAAATGTACTACTAATTACTAAGTTTGTTTTTATTGAGTCAAAGACCAGGGGCCTATACCATGAAGCCGGTTTAGCTGGCTAACCAGATATGTTTAAGCTTAGTTTGTGCCAATCCTGGATTTTTGGTACCATTAAAGAGGTTTGGCTTTTAGCAGTGTTCATCTCCATAGTAACTTACACTCCACGGCTAACCTGCTCCAGGGCAGGTTATGTTCTGGATAAGAGAGCTCAAACTGAAATTGGACCAATCAGCTGTGAGTAAAGTGACACACCTCTGATGCAATAAGGTCACTCCCCCTTTTTCTACTCCAAATTAAAGGTCACTCACTACATAGCAAATGTTTTTTAAAGACTTAAGCATCTGACTTTTAACAATGCTTATTTATAATAATAAAAATGTTGGTTTATTTATCATTTATGCAATTATTATACCCTTAATCAATTACACATATAATTTTAGTTAATCAATCATTAATAGGCGATCATTAATAGGCAGTTAAAATTAATAGCCTATATAAAGGTCATACAAATAAGCTTTAAAATCAATAAATAAAGCTATAAAAATTGCTACATGTGAGCTTAAATGTTCAATTCTCTCTATATATCAACTAAACTTATTATTATTTATTTATTAACCTTTATTTATCCAGGTAAACTGTTTGAGAACCACTTCTCATTTACAAACATGACCTGGCAAACTAACTTCATAACTTTTACTTGCACTGACTAAGTAATATTTTTCTTAAAGCTGTCCACTTTCATAGACAGCTCTTTTCTTCTTCCTGTGTAAATTTGTTTAAATTCTTAATCTTTTCAATCATGTCATATTCTGCAGAAGACAGAAATCAATTTCGCTGCTTCTCTCGTGAGAAGTAGATGTCAGTTTCACTGATCCACATCGTGTGATTGGCTGTTCACTGCTGATGTCACAGCTAAAATCCTAAACTCAGGATCAAAGCCTGAGTTGACAGAGAAAGCTGATGATCAGCATCATGGGACCAACAAAGCCTGAATAGATTGGTTTGGTTTTGTCAACTCGAAACTAATCCTGTAACCCTGAGTTTGTTAAACTACCATCATGGTACAGGCCCCAGATGTCAGATGTTAGTGTCTACATCAAATTTAATTTAAAAGTGATTTTAGATTCACATAGAAAACCCATTAAAGGCAAGTAAACCATTTTAATGTTTCAAATATCATTCGTGAAGAAAATGTAATAATATAGGCCTACCCAGACAGCAGCTGACTCCGAGCCAGATCCATCTCTGAACCGGCAAATCCGCGCTACAATCACCTCCGTTTCACTGCTCTAATACGGATCCAGCCCGGCCCGAGTTTTCGTGGGCGCGAACAACACTCGCAAAGCAGATTCGGGCTGTATCCGTGGAAACGAGCGCGCGATTTTGAAGACGGCCCAGAGGACTTGTAATTATATGTAACGTTAATTGACGAATTTAAATGCCAAATCTTAGTGACAGTGGGATCTCGATTGTTTTGTATTTGTGTTGAATTTTTTGTGCTAGATTTTACAAAATAGCTCAAATACAGACAATAAAACTCAACTTCGGCTAAATGGGTCCATTTACAGTCAATCAGTAGTCTGGCTCTGAATGCTGCTTCAGTGAAATTCAACAAAACTAACAGCTTTCTTCTTGGTCTTTGTTTGCAGATGCCTCGTGGGAATTAAATGGCACTTGTGAAGTGGCTTGAGTTCCATGGATTTCCTACCCATCTGGTTTGGTTCTTGGTGTTTGCAGTTCATTAATATCATAATATGAACTTTGGGGGATTTCTTTATTTTTTCTTTCAACTTTTAACAGCCTCTTTTCTACTCAAGACCTAATTTTTAGGACTTTATATTAGGTTTATATGAACTTTGGTTTGAGTTCTTGTGACCGATCTGTTATCTTAATCAGTGGTCGCGCTCTGCGCCTATCTCGCACCTGTTCCTCCTTTGCCTTGATCACCTTGCTATTTCCCAGATAGCATGTAGTAATCGGCCCAAGCTCGGCTGCCCCGCGGCACCTGCGGCTCTGACTTGGCATCGGCGTGTGTTAACCGGGCCGATTCTGGCCCGCAGCTCACTCTGGCACATGCAGTTTTGTTACGGCTGTAAAGCACTGGCCCGATTCCTTTTCACTGTAACTGGCCCGATTCTGGCTATAGAGATCTGGGCGACTTCTGTCAATGACTCGGCTTATGTTCAATCACTGATGGTTACATAATGAAGCAATAATTAACATAAAATTGTTTTAAAATTTACTCAATTTCCTTACAGTATCTGATAATGTGTTAGCTACTCATTTAATGTCATGAATTTGTACAAATCAAAATATCTAAGGTAAAACTTAATCAAAATGATAATAATGATAATAACAGTGATCATTTTGCCTAGAACATTCTTTAATATTTATAAAAATAGCAAATCTATTTAGTTGTAATAAAGCATGCAGGTCATTCTTTACGGTGTAATGCTTTTTAAACATGCTAAATTATGCACGTGATCTCAGGTGACTCTTTCATTGTCACTTACAGTAGTGGGAGGGGTCTCATGTAACTGTGGTGATCGTGGTTGTGTTTGGACGAAAACAAAACAATGGATTATATACCACAAAATACGAATATGGTAAGAAAAAATTGGAAAACATCTGAAAAGGACTAATGTTACAGATGTTAACAGCACGTGTGGGACTGCAGCTAACCCCATAACTGTTGCAGCTGCTAGCACGACTTTCTTGCATGGGAATTTGATGACCACGACCTAAATCTACTTAAAAAGTGATAGCAGTGCTCATTAATTAAAAAAGTTCTTTAAAAATTTGTTTTGAAAATTGTTCTGATGGGCCATATGCAGATAAAACGGTTGCCATTCAGCGTTTTTTTTTTCAATGACGGCTTTAAAACGAACTCGGTAAGTGCCATATTATATTCTAACTGCTTGTGTTATTACCCATTTATTTAATATAAATATTTATTCAAGTTATAGTATAGGCCTACCGCATTTAGCTGAGCTTCGGCAAATTCAAATCTTGCGTAACAATGACGTATTTCCGTAGCCGTAGCTGATTGGATGATGGTCATTGAATGGACAATAAAAGGTGATGCTAAGAGATTCGGTTTCACAACAGTTTGACAACATTTCGAAGTTGGATTTCAATCGCAAAGGTAAGGTTTTTGCTACTTGATATACTGTTGATACTGACTTGCTATTTTAAAACATTGTGAATGCTAACTTTAGTTTAGTTTAGGTCAAGTATATATTATTTTAAGAAACCATGCTGAACAAATTATTTGAAGTAATAAAATAGTCCATATACTATAAGGCTTTGTTAACAACACTAGTAAAAGCCGTAAATGTTTTATTTCTGAGCAAAGTTGAAGGAAATACGGTAGAGTGTTGACACTATGATTCTTGCTATTTTAAAACATTATTCACACTGTTAAATTGTAACTGTGTTTAGTAACTTATAAGTATTTTTAGGTCGTTATTTGGTAACACTTTACATTAAGGTTCATTTGTTAACATTACTTAATATATTAACTAACAATGAGCAATACATTTGTTAATCTTTGCTGTTAATGAAAATACAGCTGTTCATTATTTGTTCATGTTACTTCACATTGCATTAACTGATATTAACAAAACTTTTGTTTTGAATAATGCTTTAGTAAATGTTGAAATTATTACATTAACTAAGATTAATAAATGCTGTTCAAGTGCAGTTCATTATTAGTATACAGTAGAATTGTGACTCTGTGAATAATGTTTTAAAATAGTAAGTCATAATGTTAAACAGTAACATTGTAGTTTTCATTGTATGTTGTACAGACTGTTTTAAATGGGTTCCAAACACTTATCCATTTTCATTTAGTTATAGTTTTATGTTGGTGTCAATTGGTTGGTTTATTGGCCTCTGTTAACAGTCCTGAAAATATTTGTAGAACAGATCCTGGTTTACGTATAAAAAAGATGCAAATGTAGGTATAAAGAAAACAAAAGTACACATTTTGGGCAATTTACAGCACATCAGTTGATCTGCACAAAGACAAAAGAGTAATGTCAGTGTTTTATAATGAAAATGTGAATAGGGAATGATATTGTCTGAGGTGTTAATGGACTATTGCAAGCCATGAACTGCTGGTACTGATCTTTCTTCTGGCTCTTTAAGTGTAAAAAGTGTAAGTGTGCAATGTCTGTAAAGATGTAATTTAGTTGATTTCTGGTGTTTTCTGATCTCTATAAATGTATCTATGCAGTATATTGATTTTAACAAAATTAAACATTGTTTGTGTGCTTTTTTTGACAGACCACAACAAGATCAGTGAAGTTGCCATGCTCAGCACAGAAGAGGCCATCCTGTGTAAGTCATGTCTGAAAACTATGAGTTTTATACTGTGAATTCTAACATTCAAAAAAGGCGAGAGCAAGTGTTGCTCAGATTCTAAAGTCTTTGCAAACTCCTAACTCTAAGGCTAGTGATGACACTCCTCATAATCAACAGATGTACACTAGTAAAAATGAAGCCTCTGAAGATAATGACTTTGACAATATTGATGTGGTGGTGTCAGAAGACTCTGTTAATTTAGATGTTTATGATGCAGTGGTGTCAGAAGACTCTGAAAGTGATTCAGATCATTTTTGCTATCTGGAAAAAACAGGTTTTACAGGTTGCTGTCTATCTTTCTGTCTGTCTATCAGTCGCTCAATCAATCAGTCTATCCATGAAATTGTGCTTATTCCCCCCTTTCATTATATTTCAGGGTTTTCCAGGACAGCCATATGGAAACGGCTGTGGCATATTCATGTTGATGGTAAGGTGTACAATATGTTGGTAGTTTAATAATATATTCCTATATAGTATTCCTAATACTAATTCGTCTTTCATTTATAGTCTGCATTGTACGTTGTGCTGGATGCCCCATTTGACTACACAATTGTAAGTAATATTATAAGATTAATAACTTAGAGACAGTATAACTTACAAAAGGCATAAACTTTGATGCGTTGAGCAGCTGGACATGGCAGAGCTGAGGAAATGGTGGTGGATCATGTTAATGGAGAACTTCGGACTGGATGGGTAGAGTTTGTTTTTTGGCCTCTGAATACTTAAAGCTTTCATGAATAAGGAACCATGCAATATTCAATATTTTAATCTCTATTTTCCAGACATGGAAAACTGTTTGCCCATTATGCAGAAGAGTCCAAAGCCTTCGGTGATCAGCAGCATTTAGGTTGCCAAAGAGGAAGTTTGATCAAATCTCTCAGGTAAAAACATATACTTGGAAATAATGAGGTTAAAAATGGCATGTTATCATATACTAGTTTATAGAGGACGATCTTGCAGAGCCACTGATGTTTATCTTTACAGTTGTGCAGGACATGCATACATTTGTTGATAATGTGGTGGACCACATGCACCTCGCACCAATCTTTTCTCGCATACAAAATTAAACAAACAAAACATTGTCCATTATTATTTTTATTTTTTTTTATGTAATGTATTTGTACATCTTTCTCTCTCTCTATATATGTATAAGTAAAATAATTTACAAAACTCAACCACGACCAACTGCTGTATTTTTTTTTTTTTTTTTTATGGTGTATTTGGAAGTATATTAACATTGAATGTGACAGTAGCAGTAGCAATGTGACTGGCTTGTATAGCTATGATTTATTTCATTGTAAAGTTAATTTGGACATCTTTAAAGGTGATTTTTCTCAATATTTTGAGATGTACATCTTATAAGTAATCTTATATGTACATACATATATACCGAACTTAAGCAGCTAAATATATAATATAATCTTTTTTTATGTTTTAAAAGTTTATTATGGTCATGTATGCCATATTTATTTTAGAAAAATACAGGAAAACTCTGAAATATTATAATTTAAAATATCAGTTTTCTATTTTATTAATATACTGACAAAAATATTTGTAATCAGGATATGTTTTCATTTGTTAAAATGTGTAAGTAAAGATGTTTTTTAGACGTTTAAGAATTTAATATTGAATAAATTCTGTTTGTTTTAAGCAAAAACATTAAAAATCAAATAAATGAAAATCTTGCTGATCAAACACTTTTGCGGGGTAGTGTAAAATATATAAATAATTTATTTATGCGCGGCATCGAGTGCATGTGTTATCTACGGTCTTAATACGAGTGAACCTCGTTTAGTGCGCATGCGCGGCTGAGAGTGCATCTCGTCTTGTCTGCAGCCAGTGCGCATGCGCGGCTGAGAGTGCATCTCGGCCAGTGCGCATGCGCGGCTGAGAGTGCATCTCGTCTTGTCTACAGCCAGACACAATTGCAGAAAATGCTGGAATATTTCCATCAGACTACAAGTGAAGACGAGCATCAGGAAGAGCTGAAATCTGCAAAGACTGAGTTTATTAAAGAGGACAGTGAGAACACGAGTGATCCAGAACCTGCAGAATGAAACACACTGAAGATCCTGAGGAACAAAGAGGTTGGTGTTTATTCTTCATTCATTCATGATGCGGGAGAACATTCACGATAGAAAGACTCAAGCACTTCAGCACATTTAGAGAAACAATTACACTATGAAAAAAGTACTGAATTTTCTACAAATGTTGGAGGTTTGAGAAACTTTCATATTGACTCGCATCATCAGCTCTGGTTTGTATTTGGTTCACATTTTTTTGCAACCATGTTATCAAAATGTTGGACATGACATGTCTCAGTATAGTTTACAACATTTAATTAAAGCAATAAACAGTAAACTGTATCAAGTAAATGTACTTTCCAGAATGGCTGAGAGGGAAAAAAGCATAATTTGTCCAAAAGCTAGTCTTTAATTACTGATAAAGTTGTTTTTTATGATAAATTGTAGAAGTTATTCATAGTTAGAGAATATTTTTCTTACAGTAACTTTAGTAGCAGGGTTGATTAACACACTGAGTTAGGGCTGCTTGATTATGGAAAAAAATCATAATCATGATTATTTTGGTCAATATTGAAATCATGATTATGTAACACGATTATTTCACATGACTTTGGGAATGTGTTGCATTTACTTTTCAACAATTCAATTGAAATTGTAACATTTGTTGTACTTTTTGAACTATTAAAATAAATAATATAACATATATTCAAATCAAAGTATAAAAGTATTCAAGTAAAAATGATAACCACAAATAAATAAAATAAACAATATAGTTCGGCTAGATATGGTTTTCAGGTACGTCTAACATTAGTTCCCTTACGAGAGTACTCTCGTATTGCGTTTTGCTAAAACGCTATGGGGGGAATTCCTTTCCTCGAGATATTGAAGCAAATTTTTATCCAAAAATACCTTTTATACGCAGTGCAGCTGCACAACTCTCAGCAGGAAGCAGCTGCGTGCTGATTGGCTGTGCCGTTGCAACTGCAGCAACCTATAGCGAGACCTTGGGGCGGGACGGACCAATCAGGTCCTTCCAAACTCCCGCCACAAGGGGCAACATAATTTGCATAGCCTAGGGTATATAAGACCCACTCTCGCAAGGTTAGTCAGATTAATTCTTCTTCAGCGACTTGCAATCGTTGAGCTCCGGATCGAAGCCTGCCGTCGACACGCACCCAGCGGAACACGCAGCCTGAGGACGTCGGATTCTCCGCCTTCAGCCTGCCTTCCAGCTGCGCCATCCGGCACCATATCCTTTATACCTTCTGTTTTTCTAAAACATTCAAAAAGAGCCGAGACGTTGATACAAATGTCTCGTTCCTGCGCCTCGTGCAGAGGTTTCATCGCGGACGAGGATCGGCACATCATCTGCGTGTCATGTCTCGGACGAGACCACACGCAGGCTGCACTCAACCAGGGCGGCTGCCCTGAGTGCGACGAGCTGGCGCTGCAGACCCTTCGGGCTCGGCTCGCCAGCTTCGACTCGGATCCCGTCCCGTGCTCCCAGCCTCTAGAGCCACGGAAGAAAAAACGTCGCGACCAGAGGCCACCGGAGCGCTCTGACGAGCACACGCCGGGCATGTCCCCGCGTGCCTCGCCATCGCCCGTGTTGTTCGCCGACGAGCAGCACAGCTCCCCTCGCATGGCGGCTGCTGCTGTTTCGTTCGGCGGACCGGAGGAGGAAGAGGATGACAGCCTTTCCCTTGCTGCATCCGGGAGCGGGTGGTCGGACGCCGCCTCGGAGCACGCCACTTCGACGCGGACGGCTAGCGGCGTCATAACCTCAGTCGACGCTGAGCTTATGCGCTTGCTCACCAAGGCCGTGGACGACCTCGGCATTGACTGGTCTCAGCCCGAGGAGCCCACGAGAAGCCGTCTGGATGAGTGGTATTTCGAGAACCGCCGTCAACCTACCGCTCAAAGACCCGCTCCCTTCTTCCCAGAAGTCCACGAGGAGCTAACAAAATCGTGGAAGGCGCCATTTTCATCACGCGCCAGATCCTCTTTTTCTCCAGCGCTCTCGGT
Source organism: Gobio gobio (assembly GCF_949357685.1). Lineage (NCBI taxonomy): Eukaryota > Metazoa > Chordata > Actinopteri > Cypriniformes > Gobionidae > Gobio > Gobio gobio. The sequence goes on from NC_137097.1 coordinate 79,032,796, forward strand.
AGTCGATGGCGCTCAGAAAAAAGGATATCAAGCCCTTCCTCCCCTCGAGGAGGCTGTCGCTGCACACCTTTGCCCGCCCTCCGCCAGAGGATGGCAGTCAAAGACCGTGCACCCTTCCAAGGCCTGCCGCACTACGTCCAGCCTCGCCGGTCGAGCATTCGCCTCCGCCGGCCAGGCAGCGTCAGCGCTACACTCCATGGCGGTTCTTCAAGTCTTCCAGGCCAAACTCCTCCGTTCCCTGGACGAGTCTGTTCCTGATAACGAGGCTCTGAAGGATCTGCGCGGCGCCACTGACTTGGCCCTGCGCGCCACCAAGGCCAATGCTCAGGCGATCGGCAGATGCATGGCCAGCCTGACGGTGTTGGAGCGCCATTTATGGCTTAACTTAACGGAGATGAAGGACGCGGACAAGACCGCTTTCCTGGACGCGCCCATTTCGCCTTCAGGATTGTTTGGTTCCGCCGTGGTTGGGTTCACAGAGCGCTTCACTGAGGCACAGAAAACTTCGCAGGCAATGCGACATTTCCTGCCCAAGCGTTCCAGCTCCTCCGCTAGCCGTCAAGCTAAGGCTGGACCAGCCCAGCCCGCCAAGGCGCCGCCTTCAGCTCGCCAGCCTCACGCGGCTTCCAAGCCCGGTCAGCGTTCCCGCTCTACGAGCCGCAGCAGACCGCCGGAGCGTCGAGGTCCACGACCCAGCAATGTGTCGAAACCTGAGCCTCCGAAGCCGTCCTAGCCAGAGGTATGAAGAGAAGGCGGATAGTGCCCGCTTCGGCCGGTGCACCGCCTCGCTCTCTTCCAAAACGTTCCCCAGCTCCCTTCAAGGCGGCTGGGAACGCCACATTCACAGCCAACGAGCCCGCAAGCAAGCGTGCTCGCCTGTACACAAACGCCGTTTTCACGGCGACCCATATGAGTCACAAAAAGAGCTTTTTCTCTGTAGGCAGTGTGCCAGCATTAAAGCATGTACCCCTACACTCAAGCACTCCCCCATGTTCCCCAGCCCCCTGCACTCAGGTGGCTGGAAACATTATTCTCACAGTCAACGAGCCCGCACTCAAGCGCGCTCGCCTGTACACAAGCACCAATCCTCTATGTCCCCCGGCCCCCTGCACTCAGGCGGCGGGAAACAATTCCCTCATAAGCGCCAGCTTAGCGCAAGGTTATCGGGCCACCGAGTCCCTGTTACTCAGCGACTCGCCCCACAGATTAATTCAGCCCCTGGCTTCGAAGGCCGAGGCCTGGCGGGCCATTCCCGGCATTTCGAAATGGGTGTTGAACATAATAGAACGAGGTTACTCGCTACAGTTTGCTCGCAGACCACCGCGCTTTCGCGCCGTGGAAGAGACAACGGTGAGAAGCGACAAAAGTCACGTGCTTCGAACCGAGATATCAAAACTGTTAATAAAGGGAGCGGTAGAAGCCGTACACCCCTCACAGAGCGAGTCAGGCTTTTACAGCCGTTACTTCCTTGTACCAAAAAAGGACGGTGGTCTAAGACCCATCCTAGATCTCAGACATCTGAACAAAGCCCTTATGAAGCGCCCGTTCAGAATGTTGAGAATGAAACAAATCCTCGCGCACATTCGCCCGGGAGATTAGTTTTTCACTGTGGATCTAGAGGATGCCTATTTTCACATACAAATAGCCCCCCATCACAGGCCATTCTTGAGATTCGCCTTCGAGGGGAAAGCATACCAATACAAGGTGCTACCTTTTGGTCTATCTCTAGCCCCTCGCACGTTTACAAAGTGCATGGAAGCGGCGCTAACCCCGCTGAGGCTTCGGGGAATGAGAATTCTCAACTATCTCGACGACTGGCTCATAATAGCTCAGTCAGAGATACAGTTATTAAACCACAGATCTTGGCTTCTCAACCATTTACAATGCTTGGGACTCAGAATCAATGTGGCAAAGAGTTTATTGTCTCCCACACAGAAAGTTTCGTTTCTGGGAACAGTATTGGACTCAATGCAGATGAGCGGGCGGCTGACGTCACAGCGCGCGCTCTCTGTTCGGAATCGAGCGGTTTCCCTCAGGTCCGGTGCACACATTCCTCTCAAACACTTTCAGAGGATGTTGGGTTTCATGGCCTCGGCGGCGCCAGTTCTCAGACTGGGTCTGTTGCGCATGCGCCCCCTACAGCACTGGCTGAATCGCCGCGTTCCAGCTCACGCATGGCTTTCGGGCCGATTGCAAATCAAGGTAGACCACAGCTGTGTGTTAGCTCTGGCTCCTTGGAAAAATCCCGTCTGGTACAAGACGGGCGTGAGTTTGGGCACTGTTACGAAGTGGAAAGTTATCTCGACAGATGCATCCAACCTAGGTTGGGGAGCCCTTCACGAGGGCAGGCCGATCTCCGGTCTCTGGTCAGACTCGGAGAAGAGCCTTCATATAAACTGTCTAGAGATGAAAGCGGTCACGATATCGCTAAGAGCTTTCCTTCCGTACATAAAATACCACCATGTCCTGATCCGAACGGACAGCAGGTCGGTGGTAGCCTATATAAATCGCCAAGGCGGTCTGAGATCTATCGATCTGCACTCAATGGCGGAAGAAGCCCTAATATGGGCAGAGCACAATCTGAGCTCGCTGAGAGCGACTCACGTGCCAGGCATTCTGAATTTGGGTCCGGACATGCTGTCCAGGGGCAAAGTGTCCCCGGCAGAGTGGTCTCTTCACCCAAATATAATTCAGATAATTTGGGGCAAGTTTGGAGAGGCAAAAGTGGATCTTTTCGCCTCAAAAGACAATGCTCAATGCCGAATATATTTCTCCAAGCACGAGGATGCGTTGGCCCACGAATGGCCCAACCTTCCTCTTTATGCGTTTCCCCCAATCTCAATGTTACCTCAGGTCATAGAGAGGATCAGGGAGAGCAAATGCGCTGTGCTTTTAATAGCCCCGCTTTGGAGAAATCAACCTTGGTTCTCACTGCTGAGTCAGATGTCAGATGCAGCTCCGTGGCCGATCCCGCTGAGGAGAGATCTTCTCATGCAGGCGGAACGGCAGATCTGGCATCCCCGTCCCGATCTATGGGCGCTTCATGTTTGGTCCATCAACGGGTACATGAGAACCTTTCTGAAAGCATAATGAACACTATTACTGAAGCTAGAGCCCCCACTACTAGGCGGCTCTATTCAGGCAAATGGTCAGTCTTTTCAGACTGGTGTAAAGCGCGAAGTCTGACCCCACATGATTGTGCAGTGTCAGAGGTGCTTACATTTTTACAAGAGCTTCTGGACGCGGGTCGTTCCCCCTCCACGCTCAAAGTTTATGTGGCTGCTATAGCAGCGTATCACATTAAAGTGAACGGACTGTCACTAGGAAAGAGCGATCTCATTGTTCGCTTCCTTAAAGGGGCTAGAAGGCTTCACCCACCTCGTCCCCCTTCAGTCCCTATATGGGACCTGTCCACGGTCCTGGATGCCATGAAGAGCTCTGCATTTGAGCCTCTGCATTCTGTGAGCTTAAAGCTCCTGTCACTAAAGACCGCTTTTCTGCTAGCGATTGCATCAGTTAAGCGAGTGGGTGATCTGCACGCGCTCTCTGTGAGCGCCTCGTGTCTGGAATTTGGGCCAAACGACTCCAAAGTCGTCCTCAAACCAAGACATGGATATGTACCTAAAGTGCTTTCAACTCCGTTCAGAGCACAGGTTATTTCACTTTCGGCACTTTCATCACAGTCAGATGAAATAGATGCTAATTTGCTCTGTCCTGTCAGAGCGCTGAGAATATACATAGAGCGTTCCGCTGTTTACAGGCAAACTGAACAGCTCTTTGTATGCTTTGGCGGACGCACCCGAGGGTGCGCGGTTACAAAGCAGACCCTGTCACGGTGGATAGTGGATGCTATCTCACTGGCCTATGAGTCTAAAGATCTCGGCTGCCCTTTGGGCATTAAAGCCCATTCTACTAGAGGCATGGCCTCTTCGTGGGCTTGGTCTACTGGCATTTCTCTGAATGATATCTGTGCGGCGGCAGGCTGGGCCTCCCCGTCCACTTTTATCAGATTCTATAATTTAGATGTTCCGGCTTTACAAGCTGGGCTTCTTGCTGTATGAACAGATTAACCCCTTGAGGCTCGATAAGTCCGGCCTGGGTTTAATATTGTATAAGTCATAAGCATATTCCTTACGGCCCGAAGTGTCTGGCCACTCTTTATTCCTGACCCGATTATGTCCGGTCTATACTTATTGCACGAATATCGTGTTCATTCTCATGAGGGCCCGACTCAGGTCTGGCCCATTCTGAATTATTGATATCATACTACAGGCCCACCTAGGTTGGCCTGGGTTTGGTGTCGTCGGCTTTAGAGCCGTTAAGCAAGCACGGCGTTTTGCATTGGTCCCCCATAGCGTTTTAGCAAAACGCAATACGAGAGTACTCTCGTAAGGGAACGTTTCGGTTACTAACGTAACCTCGGTTCCCTAAGATGAGGGAACGAGTATTGCGTTTTGCTTGCCGTGCTTGCTCACTTGCTCAGGAGTCGCTTCAGTCGATTAACCTGACTAACCTTGCGAGAGTGGGTCTTATATACCCTAGGCTATGCAAATTATGTTGCCCCTTGTGGCGGGAGTTTGGAAGGACCTGATTGGTCCGTCCCGCCCCAAGGTCTCGCTATAGGTTGCTGCAGTTGCAACGGCACAGCCAATCAGCACGCAGCTGCTTCCTGCTGAGAGTTGTGCAGCTGCACTGCGTATAAAAGGTATTTTTGGATAAAAATTTGCTTCAATATCTCGAGGAAAGGAATTCCCCCCATAGCGTTTTAGCAAAACGCAATACTCGTTCCCTCATCTTAGGGAACCGAGGTTACGTTAGTAACCGAAACGTTTTCAGGTACAGAAATGTATCAAATGTAAAATAACATTGCATATTTGAGTGCATAAATTAAAGATTAATCCTATTAAACTTACAAAAGCTATTCAATCAGGAGCTGTGATGTGATGTCCTTGTCTTTTGTTGTTTGACATTAAACAGACAGCAGTAAAGGCGACTGCCCCTTTAAGACTTAATGCTTGGATATGCGTAGTCTTTATCAACTGTATAAAGTTTACTTAAGGCATATATACAGACTATGTCTGCTAGAATACTCATCAAGATGGACGTTGACATACATTTTGTGTGAGTTTGTCCGTTCAAGAGCAAGACTTGAAAGAGAACTCAATATTTGCGCGCTGTGAGACGTGTGCGGATGAGTGCACAGAGACACATTTTCTCACAGCGCGCGCTACTTCTCATTCGCGTTTTCTGGCACTAAACCCGGGTGATGACGGCGAAAATGACTGGTCATATTCGAACATACGGCAGCACTCGCATGCATTGAACAACGTTTACAAAGAAATAATTTTTTGAAAAATATGAAGGAAAAAAAAATACTTTTACACGGCACCCCTGCTCTCGTCAGTTTTTGTTTCTTTATTAGATTGTCATAGGTCACTCTGTGTTTAATTTCAAGTGGTTAAACAAATTTGTGGTGTTCCCTTGCGTTGCAGCCACTACCATGTAGCAAATCTTGCACGTAGCATGTTTCTGCTCGTCGTCTGATTCCTCGAAGCCAAACTGTTCCCAGACAACGGAGTTGGTTTTGCCTTTTTTGCTCACCAAACGCTGCTGTAACTGCCCTTCTTCCGCCATCTTTACTCGCGCAGAGTTTTTAAATTCCAGCGGATGATATGCAGACGAGTCACGAGACTCACGACCTGAGAGAGTTTGTGGCTTCGGGAGGGGCGGATGAGCGCGTGCGCGTTTCATTCAGAACGCAAGACAAAATAAGAGTGTTCCTGCAAAACTGAACATGGCAAAATAATAGTTTTTTCTCGATTGTACTATTTTGGTGATCGTTGGGAGCAAAAATCGAAATCGAAATTAATTGCACAGCCCTACACTGAGTGTTGTTTTATTAACAAATTTCGGGAGGAGTACGTGCAGATAATTAGACCTAATTAAACACGAGTGGAGCACATCAAGCTAATCAATTTAATCAACGATAAGAGGTGTATATATACAGCAGATTTACCTTCTTTCGTTGACCATTTTTATTTTAGCATCCCTCCTCCACCTCATCTCCTCACTTTGATTCCAATAAACTCTTATTAGACGTCAACACAATCCATAATATAATACAGTCTAGTTCTAGACTATTTCTATCATGGGGGTGATACTCAGGGTTCGGGCCAAAATTCTGAGCCTGGAGCCCTCCCCCGGACAGCACGCCAAATACTCATAATCTTTACTCTATTTAATTTGATGTAAGTGTGAACTCGTGAAACAGTTTGTGTAAAAACTGTCTGGTTTTATAGCAGTTGTCTATTACATCACTTTTTTGTCCTCTCACATTATATTTGTCTCTTATTTTGATGCACGGAAAATAAAATGTATTATTTTTATTTGATTTCAGACGTTATGGAAGAGAGTGAGGAGAGTGAAGAACTGAGTGAAGTGGAGGAGGAACATCATGTCAAACCTGGAGAAAAACCTTTGAGTCGCTCAAAGACTAAAAACAAATTTATAAAGAAAACAAGAGCCAAGAAATCTATAACCTGCACTCAGTGTGGAAAGCGTTTCTCAACCAAACATAATCTTGAGCGTCACATGAGAGTTCACACTGGAGAGAAGCCGTTCACATGTGATCAGTGTGGAAAGAGTTACACATACAAACAGAGTCTCGAGATTCACATGAGGATCCATAACGGAGAGAAGCCGTTCACATGTGATCAATGCGGCAAAACATTTCTTAGGGCATCCCACCTGAAGACACACCAGGGTGTTCATACGAAGGAGAAGCCACATTCATGTTCTCTGTGTGGAAAGAGTTTTGGACTGCTGCAAACTTTACATAGACATCAGAAAATACACACTGGTGTGAGAGAGTACATGTGCTTTGAGTGTGAGAAGATTTTTACTACAGCAAACAGTTTAAAACTGCATGAGAGGATTCACACTGGAGAAAAACCTCACAAGTGTTCACACTGTGACAAGAGATTCAGTCAGTTATCAGGTCTGCAAACACATGAGAGGAGTCACACTGGAGAGAAACCTTACAAGTGTTCACACTGTGACAAGAGATTCAATCAGCCATCAAATCTGAAAACACATGGGAGGATCCACAGCAGAGAGCAGCACATGTGTGATCAGTGTGGGACAAGTTTCTCTTTTAAAAGTCACCTGAAGAAACACATGAAGATCCATGCAGTGGAGAAACCACATCACCACGGTCTGAAATAGAGCTTAGATCAGGCTCAAAACATCAAGCCCGACCCAACCTGAGCCTGTGCACGTTTTGTCCGAGTCCGGCCCGACATATGAACTGTAATTATGAGCCCAAGCCCGATTTAGCATTGGAGAATCAATTACATTCCATGATACCTCTTTGAGGAGTGGCGGGAACATGCATATTTTGTTACAAATGCAATCTCTTAAACTCAATTAAATATGTATTTTAAAAATAAAAATGTATCTAATAATAGTTCACAAATTGTGTTTATCCTACAGAATACAACCATGAAAATATTTTACAATTTATTGGTATTTAAAGTTTATTTAAACTGTTGTAAATTAGAGGGACACCACTTGCCACCACAAACAAAGAAGATTACAATTATACGGCAAACAATTAGAACAAGTGAATGTGATAAGATATCTGCGGGTATGGTTTGACATAAAACTGACTTTTGCAATTCATATTAAAAAAATTGTTGATAAATGCACAAAAGTTTTAAATATCTTAAGATATTTAGTTCGGGTGGATTGGGTTGCCAGACGTCACTCTTTGAAAATAATATACTGTACGTACGTTAATTAGGTCAACTATAGCTTATGGATGTATAGCATATGGGTCTGGTCCAAAACTTTGCTGCACAAAGTAGAAATTATTCAGTCACAGGCATTACGTATATGTTGTGTTGTTATTAGATCTTCTCCTATTCCTGCCTTACAAGTAGAAATGAATGAACTGCCTCTTGATATAAGAAGATTAAAATTAATGTTGAATTACTGGATTTCGGTAAAGGGACATCTTGAAACTCATCCAATTAAAAAGGGATTGGAAAATTTTGGGGAATATGAGTTGGCCAAGTTAGGTAGTTTTGGATGGATTGCAGATAAAATAGCCAAATCATGTGGAATAATAAATATAGAAATGAGCCCTACAGTAGTAGTGTCACCCATTTCACCTTGGCTATTAACCTTTACCATTTTAATTTGCAAGAAATGCTTAATGATAAAAATAGAGTAATGTCAAAGGATGTAATGGTTAAGCAGTATATTGAGCAGAATTATAACTCAAAAATCAAAATTTTTACTGATGGTTCTAAAGATCCCAAGCTTCAGCAGCTGTATATGTCCCACATTTTCAAGTTAAAATTGGCAAAAGAGTATCTGACCAAGTAGGAGTATATTCAACAGATGGTAGCAATACTATTAGCTATCAGGTGGATGGAGGATATTTGGCCAATGAATTCGATGATATGCTCAGATTCATTGTCTTCATTATCAAGCCTTATTAGTGGAAGATCCTCAAGACAATATATTTTATATGAACTTCTTTTAAGTATGTATAGAGTGAATAAGTTAGGAATTAAGATGTGTTTCCTGTAAGATGTGTGTATCAAATACAGAAATCAAGATACTACTAAGTAAAGATGAAGCTAAAATTAGAACAGAAATAAAAGGAAAATGACAAGAACTTTGGAATGAGGAGGCAAGAGGAAGACATCTTTATCATGTTCAAAATCAAGTAGGAGGTGAAAGAGCTAATTTTGGCAGTAGAAGAGAAGATACAATTATTACCAGACTTTGCCTTAGGCACACAGCTCTAAATTATTATTTTTATATAATGAGCAAACATGAGCCTGGGAATTGTAGTTTATGTGGATCAGCAGAAACAGTAGAGCATGTACTAATATATTGTGCTGCTTATGAAAATGAACAGGTATTTCTGTTGGAAGAATTAAGAGAAATGGGGATAGGCAATCACTAAAAACATTGCTGAATAATGACTTGAATAATCATAAAACATATAATGCATTAATGGCATACTTAAGTCAAGTCAATTCAACCATATTTATATAGCACTTTTAACAATGCAGATTGTTTCAAAGCAGCTTCACAGTGTTAAACAGGAAAATAATGCAACATAATTGTATTCAGCCGTATAGCCATTCTGGAGAAAACGGTGATGTCATCAGTTCATTTCAATTATCATACAGTGACAGTGTGGGCTTTAGATCAGTAATTAGATCAGTCATTTAGTTTATATGCTTAATTTAGTTTAATAATTAGATTTATTTGGATATTTAGTTGAAAAATGTAGTGTCCCCAACTGAGCAAGCCAAGCCAGAGGCAACAGTGGCAAGGAAACCAAAACCCCATCAGGTGACCTAATGGAGAAAAATAAACCTTGGGAGAAACCAGGCTCAGTCGGGGTGCCAGTTCTCCTCTGGCCAATTAACAAACAGCGTATGATTATTATTCTGACAACTTTACAGGTCAGAGGTCATAATAGATTGGAATATTCGGAGGCAACACGCCGGAGACGGGTTTATTGAGGATGATGTGATGATTAAATAATTATTAAAGTACAATATTCGAAGGATCGGAGGCAACACGCTGGAGACGGGTTTATTGAGGATGACATATCGATTTAAGAATTATTCAATTGTAATATTCGAATAATCAGAGTCATCACGCCGGAGACGGGTTTATTGAGGATGCCGTGTCGATGAGGCAATTTTAGGGGGAGTCTAATTGACACGGTCTCCGCAGACACTTCAGGGTCATGTGTTGGTCTTCTCTGGGCGCAGGTCCACCATCTGATCTGGATACGGCCCGGATCTGGCTGACTGCAGTAAACCTCGGGATAAAACAGAGAGACTATCATTAGCGTAGATGCCATTCTTCTGATGATGTAACGACTACATCAGGTGTTATGGGAAGTGTTCCCGGTTCCGGCTGATCTAGTTAATGCAGCCTAACAATCATTTCATTGAAAAAGTGTTTTATGTGTATGCCATAGTAAAGAGATGTGTTTTTAGTCTAGATTTAAACTGACAGAATGTGTCTGCTTCCCGTACAATGTTAGGAAGACTGTTCCAGAGTTTAGGTGCTAAATAGGAAAAGGATCGACCGCCTGCAGTTGATTTCGATATTCTCGGTATGATCAACTGGCCAGAGTTTTGAGACCGTAGTAGACGTGATGGAGTATAATATGTTAAGAGCTCGCTGAAGTACTGGGGAGCTAAACCATTTAGTGCTTTGTAAGTAATAAGCAAGATTTTCAAATGAATGCGATGTTTAATCACCACCACCACGATCTTCCCACCACCATCCGAAACGCTGATTCGTTGACAACATTCAAAAGTCAACTAAAAACTCATCTCTTCCGTGAGCACTTAAACTCTTAAAAAAATAAAATAATAATAAGTAAATAAATCCTCTTTCTTCCCTTTTCCCTCCCTACTCTAGCCTGTGCTACACTGAGAAATGTACACGGACTAAGTATTTCAGGCACTTGTTGCGCTCACTCGACTCTTCATGACCAATTGCTTATTGTACCCCCAAGTTGTAAGTCGCTTTGGATAAAAGTGTCTGCTAAATGCATAAATGTAAATGTTAATAGGGAGCCTGTGCAGTGTTGACAGAACTGGGCTAATATGGTCATACTTCCTGGTTCTAGTAAGAACTCGAGCTGCTGCGTTTTGGACCAGCTGGAGTTTATTTATTAAGCGAGCAGGGCAACCACCCAGTAGAGCATTACAATGATCTAGCCTTGAGGTCATGAACGCATGAACTAACTGCTCAGCATTTTGCATTGTGAGCATGTGCCGTAATTTAGATATATATTTAAGATGGTAGAATGCAATTTTACATATGCTAGAAACGTGATGGAGATGGTGGTCCAGTGGGTTAAACCACTGAACTGATACGCAGAAGGTTGCTGGTTCTATCCCAGCGGTCACCACCAGTGTGTCCTTGAGCAAGGCACTTTACTCCACGTTGCTCCAGGGGGATTGTCCCTGTAATAAGTGCACTGTAAGTCGCTTTGGATAAAAGCGTCTGCCAAATGCATAAATGTAAATAAATGTAAAACGTGGCTTTCAAACGAAAGATTGGTATCAAAGAGCACACCCAGGTTCCTCACTGACGACGAGGACTTGACAGAACAGCCATCAAGTGTTAGACAGTATTCTAGGTTACTACTTGTGGAGCTTTTTTGTCCAATAATTAAAAATTAAATTTTTTCTGAATTGAGTTGCAGGAAATTACTGGTCATCCAATGTTTTATATCAGCTATGCATACTGTTAATCTTGTGAATTGGTAAGTTTCTTCAGGGCTTGGAGAAATATAGAGCTGAGTATCGTCAGCATAACAGTGAAAACTAACGCCATGCTTCCTAATGATATCTCCCAGTGGTAGCATGTACAGGGTGAGAAGCAACGGTCCTAGCACTGAGCCTTGTGGTACTCCATACTGAACTTGTGATCGGTGTGACATCTTTTCATTTACTGCTACAAACTGATAACGGTCACATAGGTATGATTTAAACCATGACAAAGCAATTCCACTAATGCCTACATAATTTTCGAGTCTATTCAAAAGAATGTTGTGGTCGATAGTATCAAATGCAGCGCTAAGATCAAGTAACACTAATAGAGAGATACAGCCACAATTGGATGATAAGAGCAAATCATTTTTAACTGATGAGAGCAGTCTCAGTGCTATGATACGGTCTAAATCCTGACTGGAAATCCTCACAGATACCATTTCTTTCTAAAAAGGAACATAATTGTGAAGACACTGCCTTTTCAAGTATTTTTGACAGGAAGGGTAGATTTGAGATTGGCCTATAATTGACTAATTCTGTAGGATCAAGTTGCGTTTTTTTAATAAGTGGTTTAATAATAGGCAACTTAAAAGTTTTCGGTACATATCCGAATGACAAAGATGAATTAATGATATTAAGAAGAGGATCTATAACCTCTGGTAGCATCTCTTTTAATAGCCTAGTCGGTACAGGGTCAAGCATACATGTTGTTGATTTTGATGATTTAACGAGTTTAGCCAATTCTTCTTCTCCTATAGCAGTGAATGAGTGTATTTTTTCCTCAGTGACACTACAGTGCTCTGTCTGATGTACTTAAGAAAGGGTATGTTTAATAGGATTTAAAAGATAATGCATTTTTTTCTTCTTTTTGTTCTTTATTATTATATACATTTCATTATCTTTCATTGATTTTTAAAATTAATTAATTAAATTTATTGATTTAATTATTTAGTTCTTCCATATCCAACAACGGTCCACACTCCAGTCCAGTAGGTGGCGGGAATGCACCTATCGTTTGTTTGCCATAAAACCATAGACGGTAAAAAAATAAGGACGATGCGACTTCATTGGCTTCCACTGATGAGAGTTGAAGCTTTTGGAGGCCACACACGGCGCTGACATCTTGCGCAGATTTGGGCCTGAGTCTGCGCAAAAGTGATCTCGGGACCGTGATTATCAAAAGCCTGCCCACACTCTCACAGATGCAGAACAATTCATTATAATGGTGTGAAATAAACAGTTATGGAAATGTAGAAATGAAAGTTAAAGCTGCAATCTCCTCCCGAAAATCCAGAATAAAAGTCTGTTAGTGCCACAGTGACAACTTCACTCAGAGAAGACGTCAATCTCAGCTGTCAATCATGATGTCACACCCCCCATTTTTATAGCATTAATTAACTAACTAAAACTAAACTTATTTAAAAAACGAACACTTGAAATGAAATCATCGTGATAAATAGCCTAAAATGACAGAAACCATCTTTAGGAAACAATTATTTGAAGTGTAATTTGATTGTTTAGTTTGTCTCACGTCCATTGTAATACATGGAGGGGTGGGGTTTATGAGCTATACTGGGACCAACCACCGGGGGGCGATCGAGGCGCGGAGGCTTCAGTTTCTGAGAGGAGCAAGGGGGTAATCCAGCACCCAAAGTACCTTCCATAGGGGCAGCCATTGCTAACCAAGCCATTACCTGCTGTTAGCATTCCATTGACTCCCATTAATTTTGGTGTCACTTTGACAGCGAATAACTTTGCACCCGAGGCGTTTACAGACTCCATTTGTCCATTGTTTATTTCTAAAGAAACATGACAATCTATAAAAGGCTCCATTACCTTGTATCTTACACTATCGACCCGTAGAAGCCGTTTTTGTAAAAAATAGGCTAACAATTGTGTCATTACCACACGATTCTCTGCGTGCAGTAGAGAAATTACCATATAGACCCAAAGAGAAGCTCGCAGGCAATCTTTTACTGTCTATGAGGCAATCGGGGGGACGTGGAGGCATAAAGTCCGATAAAGTCAAGGGAGAAGCATGGGGAGAAGCCCATAGAGAGCACACAACAACGGGATAAAATATTTCAACGTGATTCAGATTTCCCTTTGCACAACTACTAGAAGACTTGCCACTGTCAGACAGGTTGCTCACGTCACATCTACCTCGTCAAGCTCAGTCTGAGGCTCAGCCATCAGGAAGTGAGTGCTTCTACTTGACTTCACTTTTTCTCTGTGAAGTCTATGGGGTCGCTGTGTCCATTTCTTTTACTGTCTAAGGAGAGGAGTGCAGCAGGCTTGAATAAGTCACCAAAAGAAGAAGAAGACAGCGCCATCGGAGATCCTGATAGATGGCACTAATGCTGTGTGTGAGAGTACAAGCTGCCAATACAGAAGAAGAGCCGGTGAGGGGAGTACTTCACTGTATTTCTCCTCATATCTACACACCACCACACACACTTAGTTTTATGAAGCGACAGGCTCATGAGAACTGTTACTGAATGTCAAGTCAAAAGTCAAAGTTTGAGATCTGTGAGGGGAATTGATGGGAATCCATCTCAAGTGTTGAGCTCACATTTCTACTCTTTTCACATCTTTGACTGATCATACTCATTAGTAACATTACATATTTAAAATATACTAAAACAGATACTGCTAAATACTTTACATTGAGCCTATAATGAGCCACATGAGATATACATATAGATAAATGTGAATAAAGTGTGAAAATTAAATGTTGCTGAGGCTCTTTATAAATGTTTGTTTTATGATTGCTGTCTTTTTCTATACATACAAAACTGTAACATTTTATTAGAGTAATTGCTTAATTGTAATTAATTTATTTATCATGAAGTCAAACTTTATTTAGATTTATATGGACATGCTGTAGTTATTTATCTGTAGTGATTGGCGAAGATTAATGTTTTTGTTTTATGTTTTGTCATATTGTGCGAAGCAGTATTGTCTTTCAGTAGAGCAGTTTAATAGTCTTTTGTCATGTATCCTGACTGGAATAATGTGTTTGTAAGAGCAAACAGTCAGAATAAAGTGAGATGATCTGCTGATGATCCTGAATGTCTTGTTGAATGAGTGTTGATAGTCTGAGGCTCATCAATATTAACAGAGCTGCTGAAAAGACTCTTTATTTCATCTCAATAGTTCCTGTTTTCACCTCATTTATTATGATGATGTCTTCACATCTCCTGTAAATTCACACTTAAAGGAATTCATCATCAGTGAAGCTCCTCCCACAGCAGTTCATCAATAAATGCTGGAATATTCCCATCAGGCTACAAGTGAAGACGGACATCAAAGCATCAGGAAGAGCTGAAATCTGCAAAGACTGAGTTTATTAAAGAGGACAGTGAGAACACGAGTGATCCAGAACCTGCAGAATGAAACACACTGAAGATCCTGAAGATCAAAGAGGTTGGTGTTTATTCGTCATTCATTCATGGAGAACATTCATGTTAGGAAGATTTAACACTTTAGCACATTTAGATATGCAGTTAAACTATCAAATGGGTACAAAAGTTTCATTTTTGGGTTTCAACAGAAATTCATTAAATGGAGGCTTGAGAAACAGTCATCGTCAAACTAATACTTAAATAATAAATCAGGTTAAACTAAATATTATTTTAGCTCTTTTATTTTAAATTTATATCTGGTTCTTATTTCTTTATAACCATTTTATCAACATTTTGGATATTTCTCAAAATAGTTTACAACATTTGTTTTTGTTATTACAATAAACACCAAACTGGATCATAACTGAGACATTGAATCGAGATTATTTTCTTTTCCTCCCATCATGCTTCAGAAAGAGCCCAGATAATTAGTGATAATGATTTTTTTTATAACTAATACAGATTATTAGCATGTTTATGTCCCTGTTTACCAATATACAGAACTGATATTCTCTTTAATTTCTGTTTTTGACCATTACAGCAAAAGCACTGAACAATAAAACTGGTTATCAATTGTTTTCAATACTGTATTTTTTGTAATTTCACTTGCATACAAAAAAAACAATAACTAGGAGTTTAAAAGCGTGCTTAAAATAAAGTGCAGTGACTAAAGCCTTATGCTTAAATAACAAGTAAGGATTAAAGCATGGAAAAAATAATTGGACATTAAAAAAAAGACTCTAAATCACCTGAATAAAAAACACTGCTACTTCAGTGCAATTTAATAATCCTAGTTGCATTTTTTTACACACACACACACACACACACACACACACACACACACACACACACACACACACACACACACACACACACACACACACACACACACACACACAATTGTACATTCCTTTTATTCACTTATTTTTAACACACTTATTTACATTTCTAATTTAAACCTAAAATACGTGTACATAGTATGTTGCTTATTTAATTTCTTTTTAATTTTTATATTGGGTCTATGCTATTTTGTACATTGTCTGTATATTTGTATATTGTAATTTTTATTTTTTATTTTTATTATCTGTGTCTTGTCACTGTCATTCTGTGCACTGTGGAGCTTCTGTCACTACAACAAATTCCTAGTTTGTGTAAACATACCTGGCAATAAAGCTCATTCTGATTCTGATTCTGATTCTGATTCTGATTCTGATTTTTTATTTACAACAACAGCATTTATTAAAATATGGGCAAAATGCATTTTCAAAGTTTTCAAATGAAGAACATAAATAAATGACAGGAGAATCTGTGATCTTTGCAATACACACACATTCACTGGAATATTCACTGCAATACACACAATAAAATCAATGATATAAATAAGATGTGGGTTAATTTTGTAAAGAGCATCTTGATGGAGAGCCTCTGCAATGATAATTTTACACCGGATAGTTTTACAAACTTTCATCTAAAACAACTGGTATTCCCTGGACTGCGGACATCCTCCCAGCATTTGAGAGCAGATTACTGAGAATACTGCTTACTTTTTCAAGATTTTGATAACTTATTTAATTTACTAAGCTTTTAAGCACTCAAATTTGTCTGGGTTCTTAATAACATATTTTTCTGTGGTGTGACAAACTCAGAACACATATTTTAATATTGCTTTACAGGAACTTTAATGAAAAACACAACAACAAAACAGTACACTAACAAACTCGCTTAAATATGCGCTTTACATTTCGTGATGAATGAGATCTGACTTTGTTGAAGAAATTCATTAAAGTAGAACTAGGCTATGCATAAAAAAGCAGGGTTTGTTGTCCATCCAAGATTGGAAAATTACAGGATAATTGTACTTGTATGAACTGTGAAGTTTGGGTTTTTTCTATCATTTGGAATGTCCCAGTTTGTGCCAATCTAGTCTCCATTGACGTCAACACAGTGACTTTGCGTAGTAAACTGGCACAATATTGCTCAGCTGCTCCTGAAAATGCTAGCGTTTGCATCCAATTGTGGCAAAACTGTGAGGAGTCTAGCAAGAAAGATACATAGAATGATGCTCATTGGATGCAGAACGATAAGAAAACAGTATAAGATGTTAAGTTTTACCTGGGCTGGTCAGATGTTCAGCTGGCATCTCACTTTGTTATTCCTACAATAAAGTTACCAAGTCATGTCATCCTAGGTGTATATGATATTCTTCTTTCAGACGAATACAATCGAAGTTATATTACAAAAGTCCAGGCTAATCCAAACATTAAAATTGGTTTAAAAGTTGCTCCGTTTTTGAAGTCCATAAAAAGTGCATCTCCCATCAAATTACGTGCTCCACGCGGCTCCTGGGTGTTAATAAAGGCCGTCTGAAGCGAATCGATGCGCTTGTGTAAGAAAAATATCCATATTTAAAACTTTATCACTCAACTTTCGGCCAACCGCCTTCCCTGTTCAATTTATGGAAAAATTGTTGAAAGTTGCCCTGCCGATCGAAAATCTAACGCGACCAGGTCCGCTCGTCATGAGACATAGAGACAGACCAGGTGGAAATGGAGGGGGGATAGTAACTTTCATAAAACAAGATATAGGATACAGGATTGTAGAAATTAATGAGGAACATGAGGTAATAGTAGTTGAAATATGGGAAGGATCAGAAAGTATAAAAATAGTGAATCTTTATAATCCATGTAAGAAACTAAATATAGGAGATTTGGAAAAAATAGATGAGAACGGTAGACAAAAGATGGTATGGTGTGGAGATTTTAATTCGTATAATACATTGTGGGGGAGTGAATATACAGATCATAATGGATTGGTAGTGGAAGAAATGTTAGATTTAAGAGGATTAGTGTGTATAAATGATGGGTCGGGCACTAGAATAGATATTGGAAGTGGAAAGATGTCAGCTATAGATTTAACTTTGATATCAGAGAATTTAGCTAGGAAAAGTACTTGGAAAGTAATACATCACAACAATATAGGAAGTGACCATTTTCCAATATTATGTCAAATAGGAATAGATATTCAAAAAGAAAAGGTAGAGAGAATACAAAGATGGGCATTTAAAAAGGCAAATTGGGAGCAATTTAAGGAGATTAGTGAAGTGTATTTGGAGGGTTTTTTGGGAGAAATAGATGATGTAGATTAGTTGAATAAAAATATTTGTAAAGCAATACGGAAGGCAGCGGTAGAAGCAATAGGAAAAAAGAAGTCGGGAAATAGAAAAAAGGTGGTTCCTTGGTGGAATGAGGAATGTAGTGAAGCAGTATATATAAGAAATAAAGCTCTAAGAAAAGTAAGAAAAAGTATTAATTTTAATGATTTAATAAACTATAAAAAAGCACAGGCAAAAGTGAGACGTGTAATAAGAATAGCTAAAAGAAAATATTGGAGGGAATTCTGTGAAAGTATTGGTGAAGATATTGAAATTAATAAAATATGGGAGATGATTAGAAAGATGAGTGGAATTCAGAGTTATAGTAGCATTCCAGTTTTAATAGATAAAGAAAAATCAGCAGTTTCAGATAAAGAAAAAGTAGAAGTATTAGCAGAAACATTTATGAAGGTGCATAGTAATGAGAATATTACTGAGGAAATGAGAAGACACAGGAGACAACGCATTAGAGAAAATCCAAACATTTAAAAAAAAAGAGGGCAGTCAGGTAGTGTACTAGAGGAAGCATTTACAATGTATGAAATGAAGAGAGCACTCTCAGGGGTAAGGAAAACTTCTCCAGGAAAGGACAACATTTGTGTAGAATTGATAAATAATTTATCAGAAACATCATTAAATACAATTCTAGGATTGTTTGATAGAGTATGGGAAACAGGGAAACTTCCTTCTGAGTGGAAACATGGGGTCATAGTACCAATCGGCAAGCCAGGGAAAGACAAAGCTCAACCAAGCAGCTATAGGCCGATAGCTCTGACATCTAACTTATGTAAGCTAATGGAGAGAATGGTGTTGAAAAATTTCACAAGTATATCTCACAAGATAATGATTAATGTTTGCATTACTGTGCTTTTAATGGAAGAATATGAAGGATGAGCTTAAGTGCATACATTTAATGGAAACAGAAGGATGATAGTTTTAAGCACTTAGGGGTAAAGGAACCATCAGATAAGAAGGTCCCTAATGTATACCACTTGTATGAATGCATGGAAACCACCTGAAATGTGTGTATCTATATGGAAACAATGGAATGTTAAGTAAAAGGATGATTTTTAAAAAAATGGAAAGCATGGGATTTTCCACCATTAGAAACATAATGAATGACTTAATTATAATGGTGGCGAAACCCAAGGTGGAGCCAAAAGCTAGAGATAAGCTTAAAAGTGCTCATTGGATCCATAGCGATAAGAAAAAGGTACATAAAGTGATGTTTTACCCTAAAAGCTTCAGATGATCAGCTGGCATCTCACTTTGTTGTTCTGGCAATAAAGTTTAACCTTCTGAGACCTGGAACTTCGCTTCTGAGACTTATTTTCTTCTGAAATAATTGAATTGAGAGGACACTTGCGACCACCGACTTGCTTCGACAATGGTAATGTCAAGGTTAGTATATTTTATTGAGAAAAAGGGGTTATTTTCACAATACCAGAGTGGTTTTAGGAAGGGGCGTAGCACTATGGATTCTGTAGTTAGTCTGGAGGCAGCAATAACGAAGGCTCAAGTAAATAAAGAGGTAGTAGTTGGAGTGTTCTTTGATATTGAGAAGGCATATGATATGTTATGGAAAGAGGGTTTGTTAATGAAACTGGATAAAATGGGAATTACTGGAAGGATGTATGATTGGATCATGGACTTCTTATTGAATAGGACAATGCAAGTTAGAATAGGGACAACATATTCACAAATATATACAATAGACAATGGAACTCCCCAAGGTAGCGTGTGTAGTCCCATACTTTTTAACATTATGATTAATGATATATATACTCAAATTGACACAGGAATAGGGAGGTCACTGTACGCAGATGATGGTGCATTATGGAAAAAGGGAAGAAATGAAATATTTGTAGTAAAAAGTCTGCAGGGAGCAGTAAATAAGGTAGAAAATTGGGCAAATGAGTGGGGTTTCCGGTTTTCAATTGCAAAAACGCAGGTAATTTGTTTTACAAAAAGGAGGAAAAATAGTAGAGTAAGTATAAAAATGTATGGTCATGAATTGGAACAAGTTAAAATGTTAAGATTTTTAGGTATGTGGATGGACTCTAAATTAACATTTGGCATTCATATTCAAAAGATAATAGATAAATGTAAAAAGGGAATAAATGTAATGAGGTGCTTGGCTGGGGTAGAGTGGGCGAGTAGACAGTCTTTAAGAAGAATATATAGCTCATTAATAAGACCAGCAATAGATTATGGTAGTCTGATATACTGCTCTGCATCAGAAACATGGCTCAAAAGGATTGAGGTAATTCAGACTCAAGCGCTAAGGATTTGCTGTGGTGCATTTAGAACATCTCCAGTACCATCTATTCAAGTAGAGATGGGAGAAATGCCATTAGAAGTTCGTAGGAGAAAGTTAAGGATGAGATACTGGGTCAATGTAAAAGGACATGATGAAAGGCATCCAGTTAAAAAGGTACTGGAAAACTGTTGGGAGTATGAGTATGGAAATACAAAGAGTTTTGGTTGGGTAGCAAATGAGGAGGCACTGGAAACAGGTATAACTGAAATAGAGGTAGCTCCTTCTGTTGCAATGTCATCTATTCCCCCATGGTTATTCCCAATGCCAGAAATAGACCTATTCATACATAATGAGATTCATAAGAATGAATCAAATTTGCCATCAAAAGTAATCGTTCAACAATATATTATTCAAGCATATAACAACATGACTCAAATATTTACAGATGGATCAAAAGATCCGAAAACAGGTAGAGCAGCTGCAGCAATATATATTCCTCAGTACAATATTAAAATATCAAAAAGAGCAACAGATCATATATTTGTTTTTACAACAGAACTTATAGCCATGTTATTGGCTTTACAATGGATAGAAGAAAAGAAGCCTAACAGTAGTGTGATTTGTACAGACTCACTATCAGCTCTGCAGAGTTTAGAAAGTGGAAAATCTTTTGCAAGACAAGATATTTTAAATGAAACATTACAGAAGCTACATAACATAAAGCACTTAGGTGTAAAGGTGAGGTTTTTGTGGGTTCCAGCACATGTCGGAGTAAAGGGAAATGAGGAAGCTGATAAACTGGCAAAGGAGTCGTTGAAAGATCATGAGATCAACATCAGAGTTCAGATGAGTAAAGCGGAAATGAAGGGGCTGATCAGGATTGAAGTGGAAAAGAGGTGGCAGAGGTTATGGGATAATGAAATAAGAGGAAGACACATGTATAGTATACAAAGAAATGTGGGGGTGGAAAGAACAACTATAAATAACAGGAAAAAGGATGTGATAATTACAAGATTACGTATTGGGCATACTTCACTAAACCAAAGTCTATATAAAATAAGGAAACATGAAACTGGTAATTGCGATAAATGTGGATATCCTGAAACAGTAAAGCATATATTATTAGAATGTATGGCATATAATAGAGAAAGACTTGAATTAGTTCAGTCATTAAATGATAGAGGTGTAAGCAATTATTCACTAAAGGAAATATTAGGAGAAGGAACAAATTATGAAATGCACGAGAAAGTATTAAAATTTATTAAGGATACAGAACTGGTAAAAAAGATATCAATATATAAATGTTTTTTTTTTTTTTTCTTCAAAGTATATTCAACCAAGTAGTGCTCCATACTCCAACCCAGTAGGTGGCGGAAATGCACCTTTAGTTGGTTTGCCAACCGCCATATAAACAACAGAAGAAGAAGAAGAAGAAGAAGAAGAAGGAAGGGGATGACGTCAGCAGCGCACCGAGGAAGAGAGAGACGGAGATATGAGCACAAAGATCGGCAGAGATAGTTTGAGAGAAAACAACAGTGATTATGATTTTGAACTAACAGTTAGACAAAACATCTACAACGATATTTATTTAGTTTGAACTGAACTAGATTTTGTTTTCACAAGTAATTTTGAGTTATTTTTGAGTGTTTTCATCATGGACACGGCGATGACACGGAGTGAGCTTTTTTTCCTGTGAGTTGAATTGTCAATTTGAATATCATATTCAAAGAGTGTAACTAAACCCTTGCAGATTTCAATTAAGAAACCTAAAACCTAAAATTAGTTCAAAGAAATAATTAGAAAGCTAAATAGGAAAGAAAAAAGGAAATTAAACTAGGAGTTTAAAGTTAAACTAAAGGTAATCTAGATTTCAAAAAGATATTAAAAAGCAGGGCCGTGCAGAGAGTTCTTCAGGGGCAGGGGCTCAAATGTAAAAAAGGGGCATATATATATATATATATATATATATATATATATATATATATATATATATATATATATATATATATATATATATATATATATATATATATATATATATATCTATCCTTATGCTCATCAAGCCTGCATTTATTTAATCAAAAATACAGAAAAAACAGTATCCTAATATTGTGAAATATTATTACATTATGTTCTTTTTAACTTTTTATTAATCAAAGAATCTTGAAAAGAGTATCACAGTTTCCATCATTGACATTAAATCCTCATATTAGAATGATTTCTGAATGATCATGTGACACTGAAGAGTGGAGTAATGATGCTGAAAATACAGCTGTGATCACAGGAATAAATTATATTTTAAATTATTTTAAAATAGAAAACCATTATTTTAGTAATATTTCACAATATTGCTGTTTTTTATTAAATAAATGCAGGCTTGATGAACATAAGAGACTTATAATGCTGCATAATATTCAAAAATGGTAAGTTAATATAATAAAGTCCTTTCACGTCACCATTTCTCCAGCCTACACTTCACATAATAGGCCTGTAGGTGTCGGCGGCGCTTGGGTTTTGTTAACTTTGATAGTTTCATGAAATAGTAAACGGTGTATCAATATACATAAATACAAGTGAATTTAACACTACTTACCATTAATGCGACTTTTGCTGCTGTGGTTTTGTGCAGGGATTTGTTTGTTGTCAGTTAAAATCCATTTAGTTAGTGATGGAATTTAAAATATGACACAAACCGCAGGAAATCGTTCCACAAACGTTAGTTAGTCTGTCCATGTAATTTTCAACCGATTTATGAATAAGAACAGAAAATTACCGCTCCACTTTACATCGCCCAATGGAATTTGAACTTGCTTTGCCAGATCACGATTGGTTGGTGTAACATATGACAAACGGGCATTGGTGAATTGTGTAATACTTATATAATATATAGATTTGTAATTAAATCAACACATTAGCTCTGATTATGGATGAAAAAAAAATATTGGTTTACTTTTTTCCCGTAAGGCCACACACTCTCTGAAAGGACCATATTTGGCTCGAGAGCCGTTTCCGAGCAGTGGAAAATCAGCTGTCAATCAAAACGCACGCAACCCATAGCAACGCGTTACGGCAACGCCTCAACAGAAATTGTCCGACTTTTGAGCCGTTCGTTACTATTGTATACATTGTCATGTTATTATAATCACATTTATTTAGTTTTATTGACCACGATATTATCATTGATATTTGTCTGAGAGGGGCACTTTTGATTAGAAATTAAACTAGGAGTTTAAAGTTAAAGGTAATCTAGATTTCAAAAAGATATTAAAAAGGAATAAATAACGATATTAAAATAGAAAAAAGAAAATCCAGAAACCAGCTTATTTGTTTTTATTTTTGAATTTATGGACAATCAGTAATTTCATTGTATTCCATTGATCCTTTTTTTCCCTTTTCTTCTGTTTCAGTTTTTTTCCTGAAAGAGAAACAATTCGTTAATTAATTTCATTTATCCTTTTCCTTAATATAAATCTTTCAACATAATGTGAATTTACCCTCGTTGTCTGTCTGTTCATTCAATCTCTCACTGCTGCTCCCTACGAACCTAGAGTACTGGCCCACGGTTCCTATTGTAAGGCTCACCTGGGTGCCCGTTAAGCCGCAGTATCCTGGTGACCTGAAGGAGGCGCTACATAAAGAAAACAAGAGCCAAGAAATCTTTCACCTGCTCTCAGTGTGGGATGAGTTTCTCAACCAAACATAATCTTGAGCGTCACACGAGAGTTCACAATGGAGAGAAGCCGTTCACATGTGATCAGTGTGGGAAGAGTTTCAAACAAAAACCATATCTTTACGGACACATGAAGATCCACACTGGGGAGAAACCACACGTATGTGATCAATGTGGGAATAGTTTCGCACAACCAGCACACCTTAAGCTTCACATGAGGATCCACACTGGAGAGAGGATGTTCATGTGTGATCAATGCGGCAAAACATTTCTTAGGGGATCACACCTTAAGTTACACCTGGCAGTTCATACGAAGGAGAAGCCACATGCATGTTCTGTGTGTGGAAAGCATTTTTCGCTGCTGCAAACTTTACATGCACATCAGAAAATACACACTGGTGTGAGAGAGTACATGTGCTTTGAGTGTGAGAAGACTTTTACAACAGCAGGCAATTTAAAACTGCACGAGAGGATCCACACTGGAGGGAATCCTTACCTGTGTTCACACTGTGACAAGAGATTCAATCACCCATCAACTCTGAAAACACATGAGATGATACACACTGGAGAAAAACCTTACAAGTGTTCACACTGTGACAAGAGATTCAATCAGCCATCAACTCTGAAAACACATGAGATGATACACACTGGAGAAAAACCTTACAAGTGTTCACACTGTGACCAGAGATTCCGTCAGCCATCAACTCTGAAATCACACGAGAGGATTCACAGCAGGGAGAAGCCGCACACGTGTGATCAGTGTGGAACAAGTTTCTCTTTTAAAAGTCACCTGAAGGAACACATGAGGATCCATGCAGTGGAGAAACCACATCAACACATTCTGAAATCACAGTGAGTAGTTCGTCTTTATATGTTGAGAAACCGTCTCTTCTGTGTAATTTAGTTTCTTATCAGTCACGATGAGCGACAGGACATTTTGTTGGTTGATCCCTCATCATGTCTGTTGTAAATATGACTTGTTTGTTTTGGGCAGAACTACCAGAAAGCATCTGGAAGGAGAGGACCGAGAGAACGCCAGTGATCCAGAACCTGCAGAATGAAACATCATGAGACTGAAGAACAAAGAGGTTGGTGTTTATTCTTCATTCCTCATTCATTCATCATGAGACTGAACAACATGAAAAAAAAACACAAATTAAAGGACATAAAACCTCAAGTGAAATTTAATTTTAGATTTTTGACTTCTTATATAAATTTGAGACTGGAAATGTTTGGTGCATGAAGATTTAGAATAGAAACCGTTGATTCCTAATGATGCGTTCACACCAGATGCTAATGAAGCGAATAAATCGCGCTATTTGCATGTAGTTGGACGCTTGAACATTTTGAGTTTACTCGCTTTGTTTGCACGTGACATTCACTTCACAGATGCGAATTTGCATCATGGGAGGGGCGTCTGCCAGCCGGCTCGTCTCGTTCCAATCAGGAGCTTTCTCTAGTTGTGACAACAATGAGGACAAAATTATATTTTGTTATTAATTATAATTATATTATAAGTTCTGATCCTAGTGACCTCATAATTAAATATTCCGATGATGCAGCCTTGCTTAGCCTCTTGTATGATAATTAGGGATCCACCGAATCCAGGGTTCGGATTTGGCCGAATATTGGGCTTTTTGACGGGGTTCGGTTTCTGCCGAACCTCAGAATTTTTTTCCACCGAACCGAACCCTAGGCTTGCACTACTCGCCTCTGCTGGTCAAACGTAATGACACCGCCGTTGAAAGTGAAAATGAAACTCATGAACAGAAAACTTGGCAGTATTCTACTTTAAGTCAAAAGAAGGCGTTTCAAGTCAAGCTACATGTTCAATTTGCAATGCCGATTTGTCTCGTGATGAAAAGGACCCTAAACAACAACCGCTGTTAAAACATTTGCGTATGAAACATCAGAGAGAATACGAGTTGTGCATGAAGGAATCTACAGACAGCAGCCAAATTGTATTTTATTTTACCATGCAAACAGCCGCATATAGATCAGATAAAATATAAATAAAAAGAATAAAATACATAGGCCTACACTAAATATTTTCCACTTAAATAATGACAAAATTAAGATGACAAAATGAAAATACACTGAATCCGTAAGCTTTAAAAAAACGGAATAATTTTTTTTGTGTGTGTAATAAAAATAGCAGGCCTAGGCTACCTCAATCCACACATTTTTTGTTTGTTTGTTTTTTAAGTAACATGTCTAAGTGATGTGGGTTAGTCTGTAGTGCAGCCTGTTGACATTTAAACCCACGGCAGAAAACACCCTCAATCTTTCAGACAGAAGGAGAAGCCTTCTCCGTTGTGTTGTTCTTTGAAACGACAGAGGACGACTCTGGGTAATTTTTCTATAAACCATCAGGAAACAGCGGTGAGAAGAACATACGCGACAAATGTTTACTTTAGTAAACTTGACCAAAACCACACTATTAAAAGGCCTCAGATGGCACTGATGTCCCGCGAACACAGAGATAACGCCTCGCTAGAGCGTCTTTCATTTGCTACAAGTCAGGAGCTTGTACTCAGTCCCGCTGCTGGCCGTTTTGATGCCCTAAGCGCGATCACTTTATGATGCCTGCGGTGGCGGCGTTCGCGAATTTTGCAGAGCTGACCTGCGGGAGGGTAGAGAGTAGTGATCGACCGATATTGATTTTTTTAGAACCGATACCGATAAAAAAAATTTATGTGCCCGATAACCGGTATACAGAACCGATATTTATTTACTGTTTTTCTTCTGTTTTTGACAAGATTACAACACCACTGAACTGAACAAACCATTTTTTTTTATAACAATCACTCACAAATCTTATTTATACACCAATAAATAGAGGGGTCTGAAAGTGCAAAAAATAAAAAAAAGTGCACTGATATTTTTTGTTGTTTTAGATTTTGACCCCATGCTCACATGCATTTGGCATTCTTTGCAAACTGCCAGCCCTGGCAATGACTGAGTGAAGTCCGTACTTCACTTTGGGTTTTCCTCCTTTCAGTCATCTTAAAAAAAGTGTTGAAAATTAGTAGTCTTTCATGTTAATTTGAATCTTCATGTTACAAAAATAATTTTATTTATAAAAAGCATCAGCAGCAACACTAATGATAACAATAAGCAAAATAAATGTATAATGTGTAATGTTTTCAAATGGCGAAAATTAATTAAAGACAGGAGTCATATCAACTTTGCAGAAATGTAATACTTAATTTTAAACTACAGTTTTAGTAGATTTATAAACTGTTTAATAGGTTAAAGAGTGAAGAATAATTTGCTGGATAATGTTAAATAACTGAATAATATTCTCTGGAATATTGGAATATAACAAACAAAACATCGTAATTTATTGCATTTCTCAAATGGTATGTTGAGTTATATCAGAATTATTAATGTTTTTGTCGTTCTAGATTATGAAATATCTGCTGACAAACTGATGTTTATCTATGCATTTACACAGAACTACTCAAACTGCCATCGTTCGCGGAGATAATAAATAATTAATATCCATAGAGTTGTTTAGCCTACTTTGATGTTTATTAGCGAATTAATGGTTAAGTATATTTATATAATTAATTACGGTGTTTTAAACAAGTGAATCTGTTAAAGTTATATGCGGTGGCCGTGGAGCATTTCCTGAACATCAACCCGCTGCGTGAACAGCAAAATACAGACGACTTCACGAGACTAATGATGAGCATAGACAACAGGGAGAGAATTAAATTCAGCGCTTTTATTTCCAACATGTGCTCATTCATGGCTGTATTATTTAATTCATGCAGAGTTGCATCTGTATTTGGACAGGACATGACAGATTATTTTACGTGACTCGGTGAGCTTGTCTCTAAGAGAGACGAGCTCACAGAGGCATGTAAAATAATCCGTCAAATCCTGAATAAACTAGCTAGATTTCAGGCATTTATGTAACTTCTAATTTGTGTATTAATGACTTATGTTCAATAAAGTTTACTAATTACAGCAAAGCAGGCAAGTATACTTTACCTGTGCACGCCGTTGTCTCGTCTCCCCACATCTCGCCTCAGATGCGCTGTAATGGCGATCCTGCGCGCAATTCTCAAAACGCCCACAAGATGGTGCCGTTTATCTGTAAATCCGATATTACAAAACCGATATCCGATTATGGTAAAATGCTTAAATATCGGGGAAAATATCGGTAAATCGATATATCGGTCGATCACTAGTAGAGAGAGCATTTTCTTGTGGTGCTCTCCAGAGCACTTGGTGCCCTACACGCAGCGCGTGATGTGCATGGTGCTAGCGGCGGCACTGCTTGTACTACTGCTGTATTTTTTTGTCTAAATGGTCCCACACAGTAAGCTTTTCCATTGCTTCATTTTGCGAGATATATCTGGTTTGTGGTTGACATGTCGACGCACTCCGTGAGTGAACAAATAACGCTATACAGCATATTTTTCATAACCATGCATCAAAAACCAAACATTTAAAACATTTAAACCGTTTAACTGGTAGTATTAATCGGTCAATGTTCTTACTTTCGGTTAACGGTTAAATGGTCAATAGCATCCCTACACTGCTGTGGACGTTGTTTACTTCATTAATGTGTTTACTGTGATAATGGACTGAGGATGGGAGAAGGATTCGGTATTCGGTTTTGGATTCGGCCGAATCTTAACCAGTGGATTCGGTATTCGGCCGAACCCCAAAAATCTGGATTCGGTGCATCCCTAATGATAATACTGATCTCTCTGTGTATCATTCAGGGGTAGAACATTTTGTGAAGTGGTGTGACACTAATCATCTAGTCATAAATGTTAAAAAAACAGAGGAAATTATTTTTGATCAGAGATCAATAGGGAACCACTCACCAATATCTATTCATTACATACCCATTAGACAAGTGTGTTCTTACAAATATCTGGGTGTTTATATGGATAACTTACTTAGCTGGGGTTTTCATGTGGATAGTATATGCTGTTGTGTGCAACAGAGCTAACATTTTTACAAAGATTAAGATTGTATGGGGTAGAACAGAAAATAATGGACCTCTTTTACCAGGCTGTAATCGAAAGTGTAATACACTATGGATATACTGTGTGGTTTGGTAACATTGCAGTTCAATCCAAAGCTAAACTTACTCGTCTGGTAAAGATGGCTATGATAATTATGGAAAAAGGGAATACCAATCATTGGAGTATTCATATGAGCAGTCTGTCATCAGGGTAGCTACCAAGATTGTATCTGATTCTTCGCATAATTTAAATTCAGAATATGAGTTGCTGTCTTCTGGTAGACGATACAGGATGCCGATGTGCAAATACAATCGTTTAAAGAAATCTTTTGTACCAACGTCGATGAGACTTTTTTAATTAAGTAGTATATATTTTTATACAAGTAATGTTTTTTTGTGTGTATTATGTCTTTGATCATTGTGTGTGTACGTGGGCACCAGAGTCCAAGACAAATTTCCCCATTGGGGACAATAAAGTTCATTTAAATTATGTAAAAAATACATTTGATTCTTGTTATTTTTTTATTGCCCTTTTTGGTCCTTCTGCCCCTGCCCCTGAGGAGGACTGTGCATGCCACTGAATCTTCCTAATGTTGTATAACACAAATCTGCAGGACCGGGTTGTTGCAGTAATGTGGTCAGTGAATTTTAGTTGATCATCAATCACAACTCTGTCCTGGACGGAGTTATGGTTGATGATCCTAGCTGAATGGAGAGATTGTGATGAAGTGCTGGGCTGGCTGAGACCACAAGCAGTTCTGTCTTTGCAAGGTTGAGTTGCAGGTGATGTTCCTTCATCCAGGCAGAAATGTCTGTTAGGCAGGCAGCGATACAAACACCAACCGATGGATCATCTGGTTGAAATGAGAAGTAGAGTTGAGTGTCGTCGGCATAGCAGTGATAGGAAAAGCCATGTTTCTGAATGACAGATCCCAGTGATGACATGTAGATGGAGAAGAGAAGTGGTCCTAGCACTGAGCCCTGGGGAACTCCAGTAAAATATTTGCCATGTAGAAATATAATTTCAAACAGTGATTGATCTGGTTAGTGATGTTGGACTGTTATTATTTTGAACACAACTGTATAGTGATGCAGAACCTCTGGTGGATTTGTAGGCGAGTGGCTATTAGCAGCCAAATCCAATTCTCAATAAGAGCTTCTGTAGACGTCTGAGAGAAATAAAGTCAGTCTGGTTAGTAATGTGTGAAGCTGGTAATGCTGTTTGTGGAGTTGTTTAATCCTCCTCTGATGAGATCTTGTGATGGTCAGTGTCTCAAGTTGTCCACCACAGGGCAGCAGAGACTTTGAAATGTGAACAGAGGTGGAAAGTCCAGGTTCAGAAGATAAAAATTCCTGCTCTGTATTTTGTTCCAAACACCTGGATTTGCTAAGGAGCACAGTTTTTCAGCCAGGAGGTAGAGTTCATGAGTGGAATAAACATATGGTAGGACTTTTACTTTCTGACCCCTGGAGTTTACACCTCTGGCCGGTAGTACCCACCTCATCTTCAACGTCACCAAGGCTCCCCCCAATGGCCTGATGGGGGTGCGACAGCGTTCAAAAGGCTACGAAATGGCTCTTTTAATTGGTTCACTTCAAAATGAAAATATCCTGATTAATTTCTCACCCTAATCTTATCTAATATGTTCATGTCTTTCTTTCTTTAGAGTAAAAGAAATGAAGTTTTTTGAGGAAAACATTCCAGGATTTTTCTCCACATAATGGACTTCAATGGCCCAAATCAATGCAGTTTCAAAGGAAGGGCTTCCGAGGCTCTGCACGATCCCAGACGAGGAATAGGGTCTGATCTTGCCAAACCATTGACCATTTTCAACAAAAATAAACATTTATATACTTTTTAACCAAGAATGCTCGACTTGGTGTTGTGAATATTCATGGCATATGATGCCATCACATCGGAAAGTTCACGTCCGTGATGTAGGTGGAAGTACCAACCCAGTGCTGTAAAATTTTTCTTTTTTATATGATTTCATTGTATCAAGTCAAGTCAAGTCAACTTTATTTATATAGCGCTTTTAACAATGTAGATTGTTTCAAAGCAGCTTTACAGTGTTAAACAGGAAAATAATGCAGCATAATTTTATTCAGCTGTATAGCCATTTTGGAAAAATTTCAAGTATCATACAGTGACAGTGTGGGCTTTAGATTAATAATTTGATCAGTAATTTAGTTTAAATGGTTAATTTAGTTTATTATTTAGATGTATTTCGATGTTTAGTTGAAAAATTTAGTGTCCCCAACTGAGCACGCCAAGCCAGAGGCAACAGTGGCAAGGAAACCAAAACCCCATTAGGTGACCTAATGGAGAAAAATAAACCTTGGGAGAAACCAGGCTCAGTCGGGGTGCCAGTTCTCCTCTGGCCAATTAACAAACAGCGTATTATTATTATTATTCTGGCAGTTTTACAGCTCGGAGGTCATAATAGATCAGAATATTCGAGGGACCGGGGGCAACATGCTGGAGACGGGTTTATTGAGGATGATGTTGATTAAATAATTATTAAAGTGCAATATTCGAATGATCGGAGGCAACACGCAGGAGACGGGTTTATTGAGATGCCGTGTCGATGAGGCAGTTGCAGGGGGAGTCTAATCACGGTCTCCCAGACACTTCGGGGTCCTGTGTTGGTCTTCTCTGGGCGCAGGTCCACCATCTGATCTGGATACGGCCCGGATCCAGCTGACTGCAGTAAACCTCGGGATAAAACAGAGAGACTAACATTAGCGTAGATGCCATTCTTCTGATGATGTAACGAGTACATCAGGTGTTATGGGAAGTGTTCCCGGTTCCGGCTGACCTAGTTAATGCAGCCTAACAATCATTTCATTGAAAAAGTGTTTTATGTGTATGCCACAGTAAAGAGATGTGTTTTTAGTCTAGATTTAAACTGACAGAGTGTGTCTGCTTCCCGAACAATGTTAGGAAGACTGTTCCAGAGTTTAGGTGCTAAATAGGAAAACGATCGACCGCCTGCAGTTGATTTGGATATTCTCGGTATGATCAACTGGCCAGAGTTTTGAGACCGCAGTAGACGTGATGGAGTATAATATGTTAAGAGCTCGCTCAAGTATTGGGGAGCTAAACCATTTAGTGCTTTGTAAGTAATAAGTAAGATTTTAAAATTTATGCGATGTTTAATAGGCAGCCAGTGCAGTGTTGACAGAACTGGGCTAATATGGTCATACTTCCTGGTTCTAGTAAGAACTCGAGCTGCTGCGTTTTGGACCAGCTGGAGTTTATTTATTAAGCGAGCAGGGCAACCACCCAGTAGAGCATTACAATAATCTAACCTTGAGGTCATTAACGCATGAACTAACTGTTCAGCATTTTGCATTGAGAGCATGTGCCGTAATTTAGATATATTTTTAAGATGGTAGAAAGCAGTTTTACAGATGCTAGAAACGTGGCTTTCAAACGAAAGATTGGTATCAAAGAGCACACCCAGGTTCCTCACTGACGACGAGGACTTGACAGAACAGCCATCAAGTGTTAGACAGTATTCTAGGTTACTACTTGTGGAGCTTTTTTGTCCAATAATTAAAAATTCAGTTTTTTCTGAATTGAGTTGCAGGAAATTACCAGTCATCCAATGTTTTATATCAGCTATGCATTCCGTTAATCTTGTGAATTGGTAAGTTTCTTTAGGGCGTGAAGAAATATAGAGCTGAGTATCGTCAGCATAACAATGAAAACTAACGCCATGCTTCCTAATGATATCTCCCAGTGGTAGCATGTACAGGGTGAAGAGTAGCGGTCCTAGCACTGAGCCTTGCGGTACTCCATACTGAACTTGCGATCGGTGTGACATATCTTCATTTACTACTACAAACTGATAACGGTCGCATAGGTATGATTTAAACCATGATAATGCAATTCCACTAATACCTACATAATTTTCGAGTCTATTCAAAAGAATGTTGTGGTCGATAGTATCAAATGCAGCGCTAAGATCGAGTAACACTAATAGAGAGATACAGCCACGATCGGATGATAAGAGCAAATCATTTGTAACTCTGACGAGAGCAGTCTCAGTGCTATGATACGGTCTAAATCCTGACTGGAAATCCTCACAGATACCATTTCTTTCTAAAAAGGAACATAATTGTGAAGACACTGCCTTTTCAAGTATTTTTGACAGAAAGGGTAGATTTGAGATTGGTCTATAATTGACTAAATCTGTAGGATCAAGTTGCGGTTTTTTAATAAGTGGTTTAATAATTGCCAACTTAAAAGTTTTCGGTACATATCCTAATGACAAAGATGAATTAATGATATTAAGAAGAGGATCTATGACCTCTGGTAGCATCTCTTTTAATAGCCTAGTTGGTATAGGGTCGAGCATACATGTTGTCGATTTTGATGATTTAACGAGTTTAGCCAATTCTTCTTCTCCTATAGCAGTGAATGAGTGTAATTTTTCCTCAGTGACACTACAATGCTGTGTCTGATGTGATGCTGTATTAGACGGCTGCATGGTTAAAATTTTTTTCCTAATATTATCAATCTTACATGTGAAGAAGTTCATAAAGTCATTACTGCTGTGCTGTTTACAATCATCAGAAGTTGAAGCTTTATTTTTGGTTAATTTAGCCACTGTATCGAATAAATACCTTGGGTTGTGTTTGTTTTCTTCCAAGAGAGTTGAGAAATAAGCAGATCTAGCAGTTTTTACAGCCTTTCTGTATGTGATCATGTGCTCTTTCCACGAATTACGAAATACCTCTAATTTTGTTTTCTTCCAGCTGCGCTCCATTTTTCTGGCTGCTGTTTTAAGGGCCCGGGTGTGCTCGTTGTACCACGGCGTTGGACTATTTTCTTTAATCTTCTTTAAGCGCAGAGGAGCAACTGTGTCTAAAGTACTGCAAAAGAGAGAGTCAATAGTTTCTGTTGCAACATCGAGTTCTTCTATACTATCTGGGATGCTGAGCAGATGATACTGATGAGGGAGATTATTTAAAAAGCAATCTTTAGTAGCGGCAGTGATTGTCCTGCCATTTTTAAAGCGAGGGGGCGGCTTTGCAACCTTAGCTAAATTAAGTATACATGATACTAAGTAATGATCTGAGATGTCATCGCTCTGCTGCAGAATTTCAACGTTATCAACATTTATTCCATGTGACAATATTAGGTCTAAAGTATGATTATGGCGATGAGTGGCTCCTGACACGTGTTGCCTAACTCCAATAGAGTTTAGTGTGTCTTTAAATGCTAATCCCAATACGTCTTTTCCGTTGTCAACATGGATATTAAAATCACCAACAATTAGTACTTTATCTACGGCCAGTACTAACTCTGATAGAAAATCAGCAAATTCTTTGATAAAGTCTGTATTATGCCCAGGTGGCCTGTATACAGTAGCTAACACAAATGTTGAACGGGTTTTATCATGTACACTACATAGCGTTACATAAAGCACCAAAACTTCGAAGGAATTATATTTGAAACTAGACTTCTGAGTAATACTGAAGATATTATTATAAATTACAGCAACCCCTCCCCCTTTACCTTTCAGACGCGGCTCATGTTTATAACAATAATCTTGGGGGGTGGACTCATTTAAGGTAATGTAGTCGTCAGGTTTTAGCCAGGTTTCTGTCAAACAGAGCACATCTAGATTATTATCTGTAATAATATCATTAACAATAAGCGCTTTTGGGGAAAGGGATCTAATATTCAGCAACCCAAGCTTTATCAATTGTTCATCTGTATTATATATTTTGTTTATTTGTTGGACGTCAATTAAATTTTTACTGTTGAATGGTTTTGATGTTTTTTTGTATTTACTAATTCGGGGAACAGACACAGTCTCTATATGATAATATCTAGGTGAAAGAGTCTCTATGTGCTGGGATTTATCTGACTCCGGTAACGTGAGACAGCTAGCAGACGGTCGGTTTAGCCAGTTTGTCTGCTTCCTGACCTGGGCCCTAGTGAGTCAAGGTTTAGCTCTAAGACTATGTGCCAGATTACTAGAGAGAAGAGCGGCACCACCCCAAGAGGGATGGATGCCATCCTTCTTCAACAGGTCAGGTCTGCCCCAAAAACTTTTCCAATTGTCTATGAACCCTATGTTATTTTGCAGACACCACTTAGACAACCAGCCATTGAGTGATGATAGTCTGCTAACTATCTCATCACTCCTTTTTACCGGGAGCGGTCCAGAACAAAAAACAGCCTCAGACATCGTACTAGCGAGTTCACACACCTCTTTAATGTTAATTTTGGTGATCTCCGACTGGCGAAGTCGAACATCATTAGTGCCGACGTGAATAATAATCTTAGAGAATTTACGATTAGCTTTAGCCAGCACTTTTAAATTTGCTTTGATGTCAGGTGCTCTGGCTCCCGGTAAACAAGTGACTATGGTGGCTGGTGTCTCTATCTTCACGTTCCGTGTAATAGAATCGCCAATGACTAGGGCACTTTCAACAGGATACTCAGTGGGTGCTTCACTGAGAGGGGAGAACCTGTTTGATGTTCTAACCGGAACGGAAAAGCGGTTCTTTGGTCTGCGACTATGCTGCCTCACTGTTACCCAGTTTCCCTGCTGCGAGGGCCCTGCAGCCGGAACCGAAGAATGTACAGAGTTCACTAAGCTATTCGCATCCAAATCAGTGTCTAAAGCTGTTACATCCTCACTACTCTCAGATAAAGTATGGATGCGTGTTTCTAATTCTGAAATCTTCTCCGTCAGCCTAACTATCTCCTTACATTTATCACATGTGAAGCCCTTTTCGCCAGCGGAGAAGCCTATACTGAACATGTGGCATGCACTGCAGGTGATAATGACAGGAGAAGACATGACTTACCGTGTTTGTTGATTAATCCAATTTACCACTTACCACAATCGTTTGCTGGACACAATTTACTAATCCAAGTTATGAACTCAGAAAAAGGGAGTTATATGTATAATCATCTCTAATCATTAGTCATCATTTATATAGTTGTCATTTGATTTACCATTTATTCATAGTTATTTGATTTGCATCCTTTCTCATTTATTAATCACGTATTCATTAATTTAATCACTAATTTGTAATTTCATGTTTTTTCATTTTATTACTATATTTGCTTTCTACTGTTTAATCTTATGATTGTGTGGTTTGAAGGGATGGTTGTCTTAATGATGTGTTAGTAATAAAATTGTAAACAATCATTATATACAACAGAAAGGAAAATATTACATAGTTGAATTTTAAAAGGTGACCTAATTTCTGACTAAATCATTAACTATAGTTCATTATTCAGGCAGAAGCTAGATCAATGTTTAAAAGCAAGCTAAGTATTACTTCTCTTCCTTTGAAACCAAATAACTGTGGCATCGCTGCATCAACAGGAACAGTTATAATAATATGAATGTTCCAAGTGTCCAACCAAAGGTAACAATCACCATAATGGTGAGGATTTTTTTTTTGCTTTACAAAATGGCACTCAAACCAATCAATTAAGCTCAACATGGGTTTTCTGAGCAAATTGTATTGTCTTGACTCAAATATTTTGACTCGATTAACAAATACCGTTTTGATGAACCATTCTGATCCTGCTGGTGTCGACATAACCTTCTTGGTAGTCTTTTAATTCCCCACAATCAAAGGAAACATGGTCACAGACATAACTCCTTTTTGCCAAAAACGAAAACAAGTGAGCGAATTCGGACAGCCTCTGTCTGTACATCGGCTGTACACTTGTTATTGCGGTGCAATGTGGGATAGAATCAGTGCACTCAATAACGTCCACTATGGTTTCGGACACCACTACAAATAATACCCATTTAAGGGTATGGGGCAATTTGGGATTTCGCCGGGAAAAACCATTGCGTGATTTGAAGCAGATGCAAAACATCCACACGCGATGCTTCTTTGCCGTTGTGTTTATGTGAATCAATTTCAACATTGCTGAATACAAAGTATGTACATTAGCACATGCATAAAATAACCACCATAAAATAATCCCCAAACAGCTGTAAATATCAAACAAAAATACTACATTAAATTTAAAGTGTTTTTTAATCACTTATAATATTTTTTACTTATCAATTATAAGAGATGAACCAGTCAAAAGTTCTTCGCGAGTGAACGCAAGGTTTCTCGGGTGAAAGCTACGCAAAACTTTTCTGAGAGAGTGCAAAAGCATTTGAAATGTTTTTTTCCCAACTCATTTTTTCCATCACCATGTCCCTTTAGGGGCTCCGTAAGAGCACTAATCCAGATTTGGTAATCTGAAAAAGTGTGTATCTGGATCAAGGTGATCCAATCCAATTTTGCTTTGAAAAACTGGCACAAAAGTAAAATGGATTACCTGATCCTGTATAGCAAAACATAGGATTTTCAAATCCAGATCATTTTGATCCAGATTAAATGTTTTGAACAGCTGGTCCATAATAATAACATTTAGTGTGGATGGATATTAATGAGTGTGACTTATGCCTGATTGTCAAAGCTGATTAGTTTCTATTATTGTTAAGTTTAAATAGCCTACTCCTAGATGACAAATACCAGCTTTGCTATAGCCTGATATATGATGATAATCTGTACAGTATTGTGATCGGAGCACAGTGTTCATATTGTTAACTAGCGTGTATATATCATTATTTAACACTGTTCTCTCACGAGACACCTGCTCTGTTCTCCTCACACATAACTCAATATATCTCCTCTAATCGTTGTTCTGTCTAATCCTGGCCTGTCCCTAATTGTGTGTAATTTCCTCAGCATCCGAGCTGTCATCGCGATCCATTGTTTTCCTATCGTTGAAATTGACCGCACTCCCTCCCATTACGTCACTTACGGATTTGGCATTTTTAGATGCAGAAGTAAACTTTTCTCACAAAAACGTCAGAAGCCTTAGTATCTTATTTATAAGTATATTTTAAAGAAAATGTAGCTGGGTGGGGGGAGCAATCGAACTTGGGTTTGGACCAGGCAATCGACCCAAGTGTGAAAGCACCCTTTGTCTTCGTGCTCTTCTTATATATTATACTACCAACCGTGACTACTTCAACCAAAAGTTAAACAAATGTCCAGTCACTCACTGAGAGAGATGTTTGTTACACATATGTAAATATTTTATGACAGACGTTTATCACACTTTTTAAAACTGCAATGTTTTGTCTTTAATTCTATTTTACATTCTATAATAACTTTCAACAAATTACTGCACCAAAACTAATAATATGAATATAAACTTAATGAATGTAATGTTAAAAAGTTCCTTAAACCAAAGAAGAGCAGAGCAACAAACAAGCAGTATTGAGTTTCTGATGGTCTTTGCTGTAGGATCTGAAGCCCAGCTGAACTCACTGAAACAGGAAGTAGAAGAGCAGAGGAGACAAGAGCAGGAGGAAGCTTCCCTTATACACTCCATCTAAACAAGACAATAAGGAAATTAGTATTAGTTAACACTAGGGCTGCAACTAACAATTATTTTGATAATTGATTCGTTGGTCCATAATTTTTCGATTAACCGATTAATCAGATAAAATGGTAGAGAAAGAGAATACATCCAAGAATTAACCATAGTTTTACAAAAAATAAAACAAGCAACCAAAAAACAAAAAAATAAATAAATTATAAAATTAGTTATTCAATTGTAACCACAAATTAACCATAGTTTTGCTTCAATCCATAGTTTAACGGTGGTATTTGGTGTAGTACAAATGGTAATCAATAAAACAAAAACATGGTTTTACAAAAACATGGATATTTTCGTACGGGTATGTCTGTGCTATACATGATGTGCAAAAGTTACTAAGCAAACGGACAGTTTAAGTACATTAAATAATGTAAATAATGATGTTAAAGAAAAACAAACTCAGTGTTACCAGAGAAGTAATGCTACTGTCATTTCTTTATCCTGTAAATACGCCTTACATTTATATTCAATCGGTCTTTGTCAGGTGACGTCACGCTCGTGAGAACTGAAGTGCATTATGGGCGGCGCCGCCATTTGTAAGGTATCAATGCTGTAGGGTTCTATTGTAAGAGAGTTGTGTGTTTGATTAATTTCTTTTCAGTGATAAAATGGTCCGTTCTTGTTGTGTGATAGGCAGTAATAGTAAGTCTCATGACAGAAAGGGTCAAAACTAAACAGCAGGGAAACAACTGTGTGTCGCAGTCCTTCAGTTGGAATGTAAATAAATCCTGTACCCAGCCATTGGTGAAATGTCTCTGGGCTTCAAAAGAGTTGTAGTTTTTAAATTGATATATGCGCTTATACCATTAACAAGATAGTGGACAATGTCAAGGTATGAGGATGGAGTTAGTAATGCGGGACCAGCTCATACGGATCTATGTTCCGAAAGGATTACATTTTTTCCAAATAACAGTCCCCAGCATCTTTGAGTTAAAGCCGTACCGCGATTTTCTCATTTTTCTTTTGCTTCTCCAGTTTTGCGAGTTGTTTATTTGTTATCGCTACTCTTATACTATCTTCAATACGAGTCAGTCAGTAGCGATACCTCAAAGATGGCGCCGAGGTGACGTCACACACAACAAACCCACGTGTCTGACAAAGACCGATTACACGCCGTTATTCCTCAGTTACTACTCTCATATAATACTTAAATTACATGTTGACTTTTAAACCTAAATTTAGCGTCCAACAGCAGATATTTCAGCTAAATTAATGTTTTTTGCGCTGAATGGTCTCCCGCTCGTCTGTCATTTTGACGCACTGGCGCTCCTTCAGTGAAGTTTACCAAAGACTGTCAGGACGCGCTTTCATGAAAAATTGAAAAACTTGCGTGAATTAGTGACATTTACAGATGAGGATTTAACCGCTGTTCTCTATATACCCTTACGAAAATTAACCATGGTTTTATTGTAGTAAAAATGTAGTAACCATGTTTTTTTGGCTATTTGAATACCATTTATATAACTACAGTTTTACCACAAATACCATGGTTAAACTATGGTTAGAGAAGCAAAACCATGGTTAATTTGCGGTTACCATGGTTTTACTACAATAACCATGTTTTTTTGGTTTTATTTGTAGTAAAACCATGGTTTATTTTCGTAAGGGTAGATCAGTGGATATATCCTGAAAAATGAACGTTTTGCGCGGAGGACGCAGACACACACATTTCCTCATTTAAAGTTACAGTGGATGAAATCAAACAGCTAGCGCATGATCAAACAAAGGCCAATACCTGCTGCATTGCAAAGGTCAGTCTCACAGCAGTTGACAGTCACTGTCGTTTCCCATGAGAGCTGTTTAGTTGGTATACAGTTAGTTGAGCACTCTTTGCTTTTGTAGGACACATGAGAAGACCCTGTTTAAAAATGACATGTCCATATCATAAGATAATAAAACAATTCCAAGATTAGCAGTTAGCAAGTATACTTTCTCTCCAGCAGTACGATCACTTATACAGCAGATTTCCACATCACACTGGACTTACCAGAGGATTGTTCCATCGTAGTGCTTAGACAGTTAGAATATCCATCTGGACATGACACCACTATAGCTGAACAGATACCCGTCGCATCAGGTGAGCACGAGTAACACTTGAGAGAATATCCTTAAAGACAGAGAGAGACATTGAGTTAGCGCTTCAGTGTGACCTGCAAATAATACATGTCAATACTTGCTGTTTTTGTACCTCCAGTGAGAAAAATGAAAAGAAGAACGACAGAGACTTGCAGATCCATCCTGTGTCAGGAACTGAATGACTATAGAGTAATAATGCTTCAGTTTCTTTTATGTTTGTTCAGAAAGGGCTGGGTTTAATAAGGACTCTTTATGAAGTCCAGTTCAGCAGGGTAGAGCTGATTTATGACAAAGACCGTAATGCAGGTGTCTTTACAGACCTCAGACCACAGTGCCGCTTCTCTTGTTTAAGTTTGGCTTTTTATGTGGCCAGCAAATGAATAACATTATGGTTTGACTTACCCAGTGATGGGTGGGACACTGCCTTATAATCATTAGGTATGTTACCATAATACTGATCTAAAGGTCATGAAAGCCAAGACAGACTATATACTGTTGTAACATTGGTAAATGACTGGAAAGTTCAGTTATTAAACCTTGTGTGGTGTTCAGGTCTGTGGGACCCGTTTTCGTTTTTTATCAAAATAAAAATTATACAATTAATAATTTTTTCAAACTTAGACTTATTGGCCTCGGCTTATTTTCTGTGAAGAACATATATCAGAACACATTTTCAATGACCATACACTCGCCGACCCCCACCTCCACTAATAATAGTGTGGAAATTGTAGGTCCTGTGTACTTTCTCTCTGTCCTGTACCTTCACATAATTTGGCCCAGTGTTCATGTTTTTCTATCCTGGTAGGGACTTCAACTTGAATGCACACTGACTTATGGGAACTTGCGTTTTGGGATATTGAGGCCCCCATGAGGAAACAAGTTTATAATCACCACTGATCAAGATGGCCAAAAGATTTGCTCCTCAGAGGGCCTTGCAACCCTAATCAAACACACTTGAACAAGCTAATCAAGGCCTGAAGGGTTACTAGAAAGCTACAGGCAGGTGAGTTTCATGGCTTCATTTGATTACCAGAAAATACATAACACAGAATCTGTGGGAAATCTTTTCATAGAAATTGAATGTTTGTTGTTTTTATGAATTCGGTTAATTAAATAGCTATTAGCCTACAATTTACTGGTAAATATTACAGTAAACAAACATCACAGACAATGGCAGAAAGACAGCAGGCATAACGTCAATAACACCTGACTAACAGTTTCTGCACAGTTATTGATGTATCCCTAAAGTACCGAAAAAAGGTACCGTTGGGCAACGAGGTAGCAGTACTGGTGAACGGCACCCAACCCTAATGTTTAATGTTCAGTTATGTTGGGTATTTACAGGAGCTTCTGTTGCTGAATTTTGTGGTGACCATTGTGCTGAAGAGTAGCACTTGTGCTTAGGTTGGGCA
Organism: Gobio gobio; assembly: GCF_949357685.1. Lineage (NCBI taxonomy): Eukaryota > Metazoa > Chordata > Actinopteri > Cypriniformes > Gobionidae > Gobio > Gobio gobio. The sequence continues at coordinate 79,074,510 of NC_137097.1, forward strand.
CTCAGTGTATTATGTTCTGTATTACGCCTGTCTTTACTCAATGGTTCATTATATGTATTGTGTGTAATGATGAACAACACTGAGCCAACTAAACCATCCCACATTACGTGCACTGTCCATTCTATAATGGGGTTTACTCAAAACTGTTGTGTTATTCTCATGTTATATTGAGAGAGATGTGTCTGTTCTTTGTGTCAAACTTGATTCTCTGATGTTTAGGAGCAGACAGATGAGCATGTGACTTATTCTTAGGTCACTTCCTCAAAGAATAAAACAAAAAAAGAGAACGTTGGTGATCAGCATCATGATACCAACCAAGCATGATTGGATTGGTTTGGTTTTGTCAGTATGAAACTAAGACCCCGTCCACATGGAGATGCGTTTAGCTGTATACGTGAAAATTTTGTAACGTATCATCATTTCGTCCAGACGGATCCGGCATTGTGGGAGCCTGAAACTGGGTCCAAGAGTGGATAAATTTGAAAAAAAACACCCTTGCGTTATCGTGTGTACAGCCAATCCATATATTCTGTGAAAAGGTGATGTCATCACACAACGTCTCGTGTAAGTCTTCTCCATTTTTTGTGTATTTATGTGGCAGAATTACAGCACCACTTACTGGTCTGACATTTATACTACATCGGGAAGAAGTCCGTTGCTTAACCCGGACCAGTGCAGGCTTGGCAGAAGAGCGCATTGAGGGCGCATATCAACCTCAAAGGGGGGCACTCGCGAGCACCCTTCTGAGACCTAAAATGACAAATGGGACAACCTGCGGTCTCGTTGACTGCACGGACACGCGCACACAGCGGCCATTGTAAGTCCACAAGACCGAAAGTGCACATAAAGTGTGCCTTTTGGGCACACAGGGCCTATCTCGGGAACGGCCTGGGCAAAACATCTAAAAATCAGGGCGATGCCCTTTCGAATGATCACCCGTGGTCTGGAGCAATAGTTATTTCCATAAGGAAGCCAGGAAAGGATCATATTATTAAAACGAATTATAGAACAATAGCATTTAGGTTGAGGAGATTCCCCCCTTTTGAATTTCTGGAGTCAGCGTCTGAGAAACTTCTGACCTTCTGATCTTATGGTTATAAACTTCTCTAAAAAGAATTGGGGATATGCAGGCTGTCAATATCACCATCCTGCTTAGACTTTGCCCCAGGTTTGGTGAAAGTAATTTTGCATCCTCACCCTGACTACCTGCCTAAGGTTTCTTTATCGACTGTACATCCTGTCACTCTTGAAACCTTCTGCCCTCCGCCGTTCAAAACATCGGATCAGGAGAAACTTCATAAACTGTGTCCAGTCTGTGCTCTTCAGGCCTACGTCCACCGCACTAGCCAGTGGCGTAAGTCAGAGCAATTGTTCGTTTGCCATGGGGGCCGTAACAGAGGTTCTGCCGCTCCCAATCAAACCGTGTGGTCAAGCTTCGCCTATAGGATCAAGGGCTCACTCCACCAGAGGAGTCGCCTCTTCTACTGCGTTAGCAAGGGGTGTCCCCTTACAAAGTGTTTGTGATGTGACAGGTCGGTCCTCTCCGCACACATTCATAAGATTTTATAGCTTGGATGCTCATGCCACTCCGGGCTCTCATGTCCTTGAGTCGACATCACAAGCAAATGTCTGAGGCCTCTTGCGTTCTTGTGCACACCTACACAACCATAAGGGGTCCGGACACCATCAAGCACGGTGGTGTGGGTATTCTTGTTCCCAAATTGCATACTTCATGCAGCATTAAGTGTAGCTTTTGAAAGGGAACTCTCTGGGTTACTCTGATAACAGGTAACCCTGTTCCCTGATAAAGCGGAACGAGATGCTGCACTGCAGTGCCGTGCTGATGAAGTCCCAGGACTGCTCTTCAAACAAAAAAGACCTGAAGGCTTACAGCTGGGGGTCATCTATTTACAGCCTTGTGCAGCAGGTGCGCTGATGACGTCACCAGCCGAGGCTATAAATACCTCTGGGTCAATTTCATTGACGTGTTAAACACACTATTTCACAGGTGGTCATGATAAGATATATGCACTTCCCATATGCACTTTGTGCAGTATCTTGTTCCGCTTTATCAGGGAACAGGGTTACAGTCAAGTGTTTTCTCTTAGTCACGTTAACATCTCGAGTCAGTCATACAAAATTCAGAAGGAAATAGTGTTATCTGAGGGTTGTCAGATAAATATAATTTAAATATCATTAAAAACCACATTGTGTATTATAATAATATAATGATATATACTTAAAATGATTGTGTAAGTAGAAAACAATAAAAAAAAAACGCAAACGGGCCAAAAAAAATGCATTTTAAGTTTAGAAACATTTTGCCTCACAATGGTTTTGGCCATTACGCACCTCACCTACACACACACACACACACACACACACACACACACACACACACACACACACACACACACACACACACACACACACACACACACACACACACACACACACACAGTCCGGTGGGAGAGTACAAATTTCTTCAGTAGTTGTGGAACTCTAGTAAGGGCTGTTAAGGCTATTTTATTCACTTTAATACAAATTGCCCTCCCATTTTGAAACCTGAATGCAATGAGCTCGCAATCACGACTTTAGAAGTTTGAATTATCCAATTTCTGATAGCACGTGAAGGCAGCAGTTGGCCCTGTCCCAAATGGCTAAACCCTATATCCCTAATAATCCCTAAACCCTCACGGTCTTCCACCGAGTCTGCACTTTCACGACGTAATGCCGCTTTGACTGCCGGGAAGAAGTCCGCTGCGTAACTGCGGGCTCGGCAGAAGTGTGCATATCGACCGCAAAGGGGGCGCTCGCGAGCACCCTTCTGAAACCTAAAATGACAAATGAGACAGCCTGCGGTCTCGTGGACTTAACGGACACGCAGCCACAAGTCTGAAAGTGCACATGAAGTGTGCCATTTGGGCCACCCACTACAACTAACATGGCGATAAGCCTATGTGTGAACTGAGGCTAATGGAGGTTAAGCAAACCACTGTGTTGGGTTTTGCTCTATACTATGTGGAACAAGCAAGATAATTTTATAATTATATTACCGCATGGTGAACCCATGATAACTCCTATTTAAACCACTATTGTTTTGTGTTGTTGGCCAGATAAAATGACAGAAAAGAAAAACGGACAAAAGATAATTTTTCAGAAAAATGCCACACATATCCCTACAAGTTTTGGGTGTATTATTTGTGTCCCCTTAAATTACTCTTGAGATATTTTTGGTTTACTTTAGGGTTGTGCCGATGGACGATATCATCGATAATTGATCATCGATCACGATGGTGGCACTCCATCGTGATGCCACGCCCCCCATTGCGAGTCTCGTTGTGAGTGTGACGCACACTAAATCCTCTTCTTTAGTTAAACTAAAAACTTTGCAGGGATTGCTCTGTAAATTAAATTGACAGTATAACTAATGCATATATATATATATATATATATATATATATATATATATATATATATATATATATATATATATATATACATACATGTACTTTGGACCATGTGATATTTCCGCTTTTCTTTTTTAATAAATCTGCAAAAATGTCAACAGTTCTGTGTTTTTCTGTCACTATGGGGTGCTGTGTGTACATTAATGAAAAAAAAAAGAACTTAAACGATTTTAGCAAATGGCTGCAACAAGGAGTGAAAAATGTAAGGGAGACAGTCTGAATACTTTCCGTACCTACTGTATGTATATATATATATATGGGGAGAACGAGGTAATGTGAGACATTGGGTAATGTGAAACACGCCCTGTATCTGGTCAACAGAACACATTTGTTTGACCATTATGTTTTCAAGCCCCTTCAATTTCCCCTTGGCCATGAAGGAGAGGACCTCATGGTGCTGTGGCAATCAAGTTTTTTTTTTTCACAAAAAAAAATTTTTTGCATGTAAAAGTTAATTTTCTTGCTGTCAACTTAATCAACTGTTGTGCCAAAGCAAATTGATTCAGGTAGAAAAACTTATATCACACATGTTGATGAACTACCAACACATAAAACCATGTGATTATGCTAGCTGAAGATTAGCCTGAATTGCTAAGAGAGATCGTTTTTTCTAAAAAAAAAATGTGGTGGTGGGGTAAAGTGAGACAAATGATCTGGGGTAAAGTGAGACATGAGGCACAAGTTAAGTTTAGTCTTAAAAATAGTTCAATGTAATATTACATTGCATATTTTTTTATTTTTAATGTCATAAATATTGTAGAAAAGCCATCATGCCATGCCATCATGTTCTTAAAAGTGATGTGGTGAAGAAGCTGCCTCAACCTAAAGGCCTGGAGGAGCCACACGGAGAGAGCAACTCCTCATCTTTCCCTGTAACCTTCAGGAATGTAGAGTAGGCCTAGTTGTAGAGTATGACAGTAGGCCGATGTTCTAATCCAGGTGGGTCTAGTCCTGTGTTCTGAGTCCCAGGCTGTTCAAGCTGGTTCTGATTGTCCTTTGCTCTGACCCCCAGACACTAGCTGGCTCTAAGGGCCCCATGTTCTGACCCCCAGACTGTGCTCTAATCTAACTGGTTGTATCGGTCATTTGAATGTTAATTAAAACATTTTGAATTATATTATGTTGTATTTGATTTTATTCAGAGTTACTTTCAAGTGTTTAGAAAAAAAAATTGGCTTTTTGACCAATCCCCATGATTCTGTTAATCCGACATTAGTTCTGGAATGTGTGGTTGTCAAGCTAGCTGTCAGGATACTTGTTACAACATGTGTTGTTATGGTAGTTTCAGAGTGGAAAAAGTAAGTGGTTCACTTTACCCCCTTGATTTCTCTGGTCTGTCTCAGTTTACCCCTAAACTTTTTTTTAAACAATCATATTTTCACTGAATTTGATAATTTCCATTGCTAGGAAACATCCTGAATTAATGGGAAATGTGTCAATTTTACTGATATATCATTTTAGCTTGCTTAAAGTGGAGCAAATGTAAAAAAAATGTCTCACTTACCCCGCTCTCCCCTACCGGTATATGGCCTAAACGAGGCTCAAACATACATTTCATAAGCATCCGTGTTTATTTCAGCACTTCCATCAGTGAAACAACACACTACAGCCTGTAAAACATTAAAAATAAATATCAGTAAATAGTGGTAGCCTCAAGAATATAAGAAAATTAAATATTAGTTAAAAAAATATTTGTGTCATATGTCGCTCTGCACTTTGAGATGAGTGTGGGACTCAAGCTGGATAGACACCTTCTCAAATATCTTCGTCTTCATGTTTTCTGCTGATGTTGCAAAGCAACACTTGTTGTAAAAGTTCAGAAGAGCGAATTTTCTCTTCCACAGGGTCACGACATTTAAGCTATGTTTGATAATGCACTGCCAGAGAAAGCGAAAGCAGAATCGCCTGTGTGTGAAATGCGCTATTCAAATAAACTTGACGCGCCTTACCAAGTCTAAGCACAAACTGTGTTAAATAAAATGTGAAGTAAAAAGGTAGCCTATTCGTCATACAGTGTTTTTTCTACTTTCCCACAGTAAAGGATGTGAATGGGTATAATAGACTTAATTATAAACAAACGAAAGGAAGAAACGTTTATAATTCCCTGCGAAAATGGGTGCGACGCGAGTGAAGATTTGAGAAAAGAAACGAGATGTATGTCCATATCCAGTGGGATAAAATAGACTAACGTTAGGCCTATTGTTAAAATTCACGGAAATCGCAAAACAATAAAAAAGCTGACAAATCTTAAATTGGGCTCAGCCTATAGGCCTACCTCTCTCATTCGGCATGAATAGCCTATGGATGCGAAATTATTTCCTTTGTAAACAAAGCTTTGTGCTTCACTCCTGTGGTATTATTCACGTAAAACAGCATTCGCATACAAAATACATGGGGTAATAAAGAAATTATAGTTTTGAAGTAGAAAATAGTATTTATGTAGAGATATATTAAAATAAAAAGTGCACAACTCTTCTTTGCAACCTAGCGTGGATTAATCTTTATTTGGGTTAGTAAAATATCGAAATTATATAGTTTTTAAGTAGAAAATAGTATGTAAAGAGATAGTAAAATACAGATTAGTAAATTATATATATATATATATATATATATATATATATATATATATATATATATATATATATATATATATATATATATATATATTTTTTTTTTTTTTTTTTTTTTTTTTTTTTTGACGACGATATCATCGTCCATCACAATGTTTTACTGTAAACATTGTCAACTGCCAATTTAGGAAACATCGCCCAACCCTAGTTTACACCCCCAATTTACGCCCATGACCACAACAGAGTGTCACGGAGCGCACGCCTGTCACTGAGCGCGCGTCTTCACCTCTCTCCGGTCTCACACGCTCCTTGTCACCTGAGTTCTAGAACTGCAATTCCCATCATTCACCTCTGCTATCATTAGTTCCCAGCCCTGTCTGTCTGTATTCAGTATCCTCACATCCACCTGTTTATCATTATCCACCCTTTATCTGGACTGCCTTGTTCTTTGTTCTTTGTGAAGAACCAATAACACGCCTGTAATAACTTACAGGAGACAAAACTGTTCAAGGAAGCTCATTTACTTCGGAGACATCAAGCCAGCAGTACACATGATAGCAGCCAGGTGTAGTCTGCCTAACAAGTTCTTCTTTGCTACTCTTAAGCCAAAGTCAAACTGCATTAGATTGCCCCCTACAGGTCAATCTACCAAAAGCTCACTCTACAACATCCCCTTCCCCCCAAGTTTACAATATAATCATCATACTATGAACTTCATTTTACAATCTTGTAATCACCATACAGTTACATAATTTTTTTTTTTTTTTTTTTTTTTTTTTTTTACTTCATTTCATAATCTTTCAAATGACCAGGCAATTTCCTGGATCTTTGTGACCTTCTCATAATCACAACAGGGCTAACAGATTTGTCCATTTTAGTTATTATCTCAGCAGCTGGAGAAGAAGCCCCATCTGCTTCAAGGGGATTAACTTCTCCAAGAATGTCCTCAGCCCCTGTTTTCTCAGTCTCTTTAGAGCATACAGCAGCAGAGTTGTCAAAAAAGTCACAATCAGGAGATTTACCGTCCATTTCCTCCCCTGAAAGCTTCACAAGCAATTTCCGTCGGCCATGAATTTGATCCACATGTCTCCGGACCACTCTCCCATCGCCCAGCATTACTTCATAAGAAAGCGGTCCCGTCACAGTCTCTATGTCCCCCGGAATCCATTTCGGTCCATAACTAAAGTTGCGAACTAGTACTGGATCTCCGACACCAAAACTGCGTTGGCGGGCCTTCGTATCATGATATGCTTTTTGCTTTTGTTGTTGTTTTTTAATCTTCCTCGTCAAATCAGGATGCATAAAGTCCAAAGAACACCGCAGCTTCCGTCCTTGTAACAGTTCAGCTGGAGAGAGACCGGTGGTGGTCTGAGGAGTAATCCTATAGCTGAATAACACTCGGGCCAATTTAGTTGCAATTGTGCCTTCCACACATTTTTTTAGCATGCCTTTCAGAATTTGTACAGCCCGTTCCACTAACCCATTACTGGAAGCATGATAAGGTGCAGAAGTAACATGCTGTACTCCGTTTTTATTCAGGAACTCTTTCACTTCAGCACTAACAAAACAAGTAGCATTATCTGATACAATCAGTTCCGGTAGACCCTGGTTACTGAAACTCTTACGTAAACATTCAATGGTGGCAGCAGATGTGGCTGAGTTCACAGGATACACGTCCATCCACTTTGAATGTGCATCAATCAAGACCAAGAACATTTTCCCCATGAATGGTCCAGCATAATCTACATGCAGTCTTTGCCATGGTTTTTCTGGCCAATCCCAAGGATGCAGTGGGGCTAAAGCCGGAACGTTCCTATGCTGTTGGCACAGACCACAGGTTTTAACCAACCTTTCAACATCTTGATCTAGCTTAGGCCACCACACATAACTTCGGGCCATAGCTTTCATCCTGGACACTCCTGGGTGGCATTGATGCAGTTGGTTGAGGACTTCTGGTCTACCCACACTGGGAATGATGACTCTGGCCCCCCAGAGCACACAACCATCCTGTACACTTAATTCATCTTTTCGTGATGTAAAAGGGTCAAACTCTGCTCCAATTAATTCATGCCCACCACGTTGCACCATTTCTCTCACCCTGGATAATACTGGATCTTTTTGCGTCCACCCTCTCACTTGTTCGGCAGTAATTAAGGTTACGTCCGCATTCTCCAGCATCAGGACTCTTTCCTCCTGTTCAATGTCTAATTCCGTTGACAATGGTAACCAACCGCATCTGCGTTTCCATGATCTTTGCCCGGCTTGTAGAGGATGTTATATTCATAGGCTCTTAGTGTCACAGCCCATCGCTGGATCCTAGGAGATGACATTTGAGGAACAGCTTTTAACTCATTAAATAACGACAACAAGGGTTTATGGTCCGTAACTATAGTAAACTTACGACCATACAAATACTTATGGAAGCGTTGTAAGCCGAACATGATGGCCAACCCTTCCTTGTCCAACTGCGAATAATTCCGCTCAGCTTGATTCAAAGTCCGTGACATAAATCCAATGGGTCTCTCACTACCATCAGGCATCTTATGCGAAAGAACTGGACCTAGGCCATAAGGAGAAGCATCACATGATAAAATCACATCCTTCTGGGAGTCATAGTGAACCAGAACTTGTACTGATTGGATCATTTCCTTGGACTGAGCAAAAGCACCCTCTTGTTCCATTTTTCATCTTTCCGCAGCAACTGGTGCACAGGGTCTAAAACGGTAGACAAGTTGGGTAAGAACTTATTATAGTAGTTTAATAGTCCCAAATAGGCTTTCAACTCTGTCACATTCTTTGGTGATGGAGCGTTTTGAATAGCAGTAACCTTTTCTGGTACGGGTTGGAGACCGGTCTCATCTACTTTATGACCCAAGAACGTTACCTCTTTTTCCATAAAGGAACATTTGCTCCGTTTCAACCGCAATCCTGCTTCTTGCAATCTTTCCAATACCCTGGCAAGCGTTTGCAGATGTTCTTCATCATTGCGACCAGTCACCAGAATGTCGTCCAGGAAAACTGCCACATACGGAAGACCTTGCAGTACTCCCTCAATGGTCCTCTGAAAGATGGCAGGACTAGAAGACACTCCAAAGGGTAAAACACGGTAAGTAAACAAGCCCTTGTGGGTATTCACTGTGACATATTTCTTGGACTCTGCATCTAATGCAATCTGATGGTAAGCATGGCTCATATCCAGGTTAGTAAACTTTTGCCCACCTGACAATGTGGCAAACAAATCGTCTATTCGAGGGATAGGATATTGTTCCAACTTTGAGACTCGATTTACTGTTAACTTATAGTCCCCACATAGTCGTACAGTATTATCTGACTTTAAGACTGGCACTACAGGTGCAGCCCATTCTGAGTGTTTAACAGGTTCTATGATTTTTTCTTTTAACAGGCGTTCTATTTCAGCCTCTACTTTCGTCTTCATCGCATAAGGAACTGGTCTGGCTTTGAAAAATCTGGGAACTGCTTCCTTGTCAACATAAATCTTTGCTGGTGGCCCTCTCAATTCACCCAGTTCCTCTTTAAACAGCTCTGAATGCTGGCTAAGCACTTCAGTCAAGGTTACCTTTTCCACCCCGTGAATTTTATGTATGGCCTCCCATTCCATGCCCAAGTCTTTAATCCATCCTCTGCCCAATAAATTGGGTCCTGTTCCGGGTACTACCACTACCGGTAACTCCTTCATGACTCCTTTATGTTTAACTTCCACCTGCGCAGAACCTAACACTGTTAAAGTTTGGCCAGTATAGGTTTTTAACTTCAAAGAACAGGTCTTTAATTCTGGAATTTGATGCCTTGTCCATAATTTGGAAAAATTTGACCCATTCATCACAGTCACACCACATCCAGTATCAACTTCAAAAGGTATTATTGTCTCATTAACAGCCAATGTGATCGTCAGTGGGGCAACTTTTGGAATCTCGGTTTCCTTCAAACTGTGAACTGTAAAAATACCCTCTTCATCAGATGCACTTTTTTCGTCTCTGCCCACATAATACGATCTCTGTTCTCCTCTGGTCATAACTCTCTTACGTCTTTCTCCCCCTTGTAAGTTTGTATCTCTGCTGGAACTTTTTGATTTGCATACTTTCATGATGTGACCTTGTTTCCCACATTTGTGACATTTCTCAGAAACAAATCTGCACTCATTGGCCAAATGTTGCAAACTTCCCCATCTGTAACATGCTCTGCTTTGACTTTCTTCTTGCTTTACTGCCATTTTATGCACTCTCATTGACATGGATGTTTCTGAGTGCTTAGCTTGCAAGTCCCTCACATCCTTATTGGCCATTTCCATTGCTTGAGCTACTTTCAAAGCCTTTTCAAAGGTTAAATCCACTTCTGCCAACAGTCTACGTTGAATACGGTCATCATTTATGCCACATACCAGTCTTTCCCGAAGCATTTCTGTCAATTTTTCTCCATAATTACAATCATGAGCCAATTTCCTCAAAATTGCCACATACTCGAGTACAGTTTCCCCCTCTTCTCTTGATCTTGAGTTGAATTTAAACCGCTGTACAATTTCACTAGGTTTTGGGTTGAAATGCTCTTTAAGCAAATCCACCAATTCATCAAATGTCTTTGCTCCTGGTTTAACTGGGCTCAGTAAATTCCTCAGTAGACTGTATGTTTGACCTCCTACAGTGCTCAACAATATAGCTCTTTGCTCTCTGCTTCTGTAATTTCATTGGCCACAAAAAAATGCTGCAAGATTTCACAATATTCTTCCCAAGACTGAGATTGACTGTCAAATGGTGTGACTGTTCCTACCATGTTGGCCATCTTCTTTTCCAAAGCTCCAACTTGTATGGATTAAACTTCTTCACCTTCCAGCACTTCTCTTCAAAGCATTTCCTTTTCTTGCTTTCATCCTCGTCGCCAAAATGTAATAACTTAAGTTACAGGAGACAAAACTGTTCAAGGAAGCTCATTTACTTCGGAGACATCAAGCCAGCAGTACACATGATAGCAGCCAGGTGTAGTCTGCCTAACAAGTTCTTCTTTGCTACTCTTAAGCCAAAGTCAAACTGCATTAGATTGCCCCCTACAGGTCAATCTACCAAAAGCTCACTCTACAACAACGCCCATTCTGCACCAAACATACAAGCCAAGCTAGCTATCCAAAATATAATACTGCCCTATTACTCGAGCTTGCTCATTCCGCTCAGCGCTGCTCGCTCATCCCAGATTGCACATAGTGACATGTTGGTTCAAAAGTATGTGAAATAATAAGGGCTGTCCCTGAATAAAGTTTTTTGTTTGGCTAGTTGTTCATTTAAGCTATTCGTTGACTAAGCACTTTTATTAATTTAATTACATAAATATGAGAGAATTCTAAACCAGAGCGTTTAAAGTTCAAAGTTCAAAGTTCAAAGTTTAGTTTATTGCCATTTGCACAGGTACGTTTCAGTACAGGTACATTGGAATTCTTATGCGTTTCTCAAAGTCAAGTTCTAGATAAAAAAATTATGTATAAAAACGAATAATATATATATGCATGCACCCATACATAGCCTGCATACATACATATACGTATACACATATATCTATATTTACACATACACATACATACACACGTACACATACGCATAATGAGGTAGAGCAGAGAGCGGCTAAACAATTTTTAACGGAATAAGCCAAAATACAGAACCGGTGTATAAATAAACATAATATATTAATATAGGCTATTACCGTAATGAGTAGGCCTACAGATACTAGGCTATTATTATCCCCACTCAAGTGCACTCATTAAGCTTGCCACAAAGAACCGGCAAAAGTATTGATTATGAATGTATAAAAAATAGCAAGGAGACATTTTAATTGTTTATTAATAAACTCTAGAGTTTTCTGTGTCATGTCGGCTGACGTGCTGACTCGCCATCTCCGCAGTAGCGGACGCCAAGAGAGAAATGCACATTTTATTACATAATTATAAACAGTAAACTGTATACTTTTATTTGTGTACACTCACAATAACAGCAAAGGCCGTGTATTCAGGGAACGGATTATTTTGCACTGCACTCCAAACGGTCTTCATTTCAGAAATATATTTTGTTTATTTCAAAAGCATTTCTAAATTCAGTTTATATTTCCAACATATTTCCATAAAGTGGTAAAAAAAAAAAAAAACTTTGAGTTACCACCATGCAAATTCAAACATTTCGCTCGTCTCTGTATGTGGCAATGCGTCACAATAACCTGCCGTACGTAAAAGTCCATCATTTTTACAGATGATGGTATGTTTGGACAGAAGAAGACATCTAAAAAAAAAGACATTAGAATAGAAAATGCCACAATTTATCACGACCTTGAAGCAGATCTGAGGGAGAAACACCAGAAACACCTTATATATGCCGCTCAAATATTTATATATTATACCTTATAAGGTGCTGTCCTTGCCATCAATGCTTTGATGACACGCACGTCTCCTTCCATTAAAAATTATGGTGTGCGGTGGCTGGGATAAACTATATGGCATAATTTTTGGAATGACTTATCACGAGAGGAAAAAAAACAGTTTTAGCCACATAACATCAGTTAATGGGAACGCCGTCATTTCGTAATATGTTTTATCATATTTTTATATATAACTTTTAGAAAATATCGCAAAGGTGTTGTGCAAATCTGTAATGGAAACGCGGCTACTGTAGCCTGGGAAAACCCAGACAACTTCCGCAGGGCCGGCCCTGACCAATTTGCTGCCCTAGGCAAGATTTTACTTGGTGCCCCTTGTATCAAGGTTTAGCACTACACGTTATCAGTCTAAGTTGTGGAAACACTCGTACTGTTTTATTTTTGTAATGCATTGATGTTTTATTTTTATTGTTGTTGTTGTTTTATATGATGCCCAGTCCATTCTACCCCATCATTATGTTCATGATATTATTATTGTTTTTTATTTGTTAAAGGCTGATGATAGTAAAACTGTACAAATATTACACCTATGCCACATTACAGCCTAAACACAAATAGCAAGAGTAATTGCATCTAACATTCATGCACAAACTATTCATTGAGAACTAGCAAAAGTGTTTGTTTTCCAGTAGATGGCAGCAATCTTCCACTAAACTATGACCATTCATGCTTTCACCAGGAATTCAACTGAGAAATTTTGATATTTAATGTGAATTTTACATAAAATGTTGCCATTTTAAATAAACCTGTATATAAATATCATTACTAATTTCGGCAAATACATTTTAAAATTGCTATACACCCCCTTAAAACTGCACGACTGCAGAGTAAAAACATTAGGCTATTAAAAAAGTGATATTACATGCGTTTCATATTTGTATATTATTTATTTTTTACAAAATCACACTGGCTGTGGCCTCTGGAGAACCCGGAACAGCTGCTTGCATAAAGTTTAAGGTAAAAATAACTGGAATTAATTAGCAAACATTAGTATTTTACTACTATGCAATTAAATAAACTTTTCATTAACTGTTCAACTAATTTGCCTACATCCCTTTACTTCTGTCTTTACACAGCAAAAAAATGCTCTTCTTATTTAGAATCTTTTTCTTGTTTCCAGTCCAAAATATCTAAAAATTCTTAAATCAAGGTGCATTTACTAGATGAGTAAAATGACATACTTCATTTTGATTTTATTTTCAAGTAAACAAGAAAAATGTCTTGAGTTTTTGCTTAAAACAAGCTAAATTATCTGCCAATGGGGTGAGAAAAATAATCTTATTTCTATTTGGGACAGAAACAAGATTTCAATTAGAAACAAGATTATTTTTCCACTCCATTGGCAGATAATTTTGCTTGTTTTAAGCAAAAACTCACTTCATTTTGATTTTATTTTCAAGAAAACTATCTTCTGTCATTTAACTTATCTAGTAGGCTAAATGCACCTTCAACCTTGATTTAGGAATTTTAGATATTTAGACTAGAAACAAGACACAAATACTACGTAAGAAGAGCAGTGTATCCCTTATCTTGCCTGCATCAGAGGGCTTCTGTCTTTTTTTTAGACACTTCAATTCGGCCATCCGTCATAAATAATCAGGCAACTTTCACCGTGTCTACACCTGGCGCGAGCGGCCAAGCACCCTAAAAAATGAAAGCAACCTTGTCTGCGTTGGAAGCGGCGAGAGGCGACGCGACACAACAAATTCCCCTAACGATAAACTGATCGCGCGTTGTATTTCTGACGCACTTCAAGTAGCTCGGCGGGGGGAGATTGATGAGGCGAACCGGGAAGAGGCGGGGACTTAGTTACGTCTTTTTTTTTTGCTTTATTTGGTAATATTTCAAATTAATATTAATAAAATAGTATCAGTAATACATTTTGGCGCCCCTATGGATGAGTGGCGCCCCTAGCATTTGCCTATTCCGCCTATGCCACGGGCCGGCCCTGAACTTCCGGCAAATTTACTGAGAATGGTCTGGTTTTAACCAGGGCTGCATTCAGCCCCGACAAAACGTTGCAAAACGTTTTTTAAACGGTAACGGTGCTGCGTTGAACACCCTGTTCTGTTGACGCAAGAGTTGTAACTATGGCAGCCGAGAAGGCCATTCTTTGTGTTCTTTTTGAGGAATTTTCGGAGCCTGATAAAATCGATATAAATACGTGTTTAATACTGCAAAATACATGCAATCACTTCCCTTGCCATCCAGAATAAATGACAACACCCCAATCACATTTATTTAACTTTTTAATCTCCTGGTAATCAATTCTAATTTAAATCATTTTATTTATAGTTCTTACTTTTTGAATAGCTTGTATTTTCTTTCTCACTTTATATCAAGCAATTACCATATATGAAATTTGGTATATAAATAAACTTGCCTTGCAATGAAGCTAAATATATAAATAAATACATCATCATGTTGATTATATATATATATATATATATATATATATATATATATATATATATATATATATATATATATATATATATATATATATATATATATATATATAAACTCTTACGACAATCATGTCTTCTAATATCTTCAATTGTTGTGTATACTGAGCTGCAGCGGACACATTTGTAAACATCTTTACTTGGACCCATTGTGTGAGCTGTCTCTTTAATACCGCGTGGTTTATATACATGTTGCTGCTGATTGGACTGACATATTTGACACACCCACCAAACGAGAAAAAACGCATCTCAAACCCGTTGCCACCGGTGCGCACCGTTTCCAGGAAACATGACGTTCAACCGGAAACCGTAGCAAAACGTTGCGCACCGGCTTGAGCGTTGAACGTGCCCCAGGCTACGGCTACTGATGAGTGCGCTAAGGCAGGACCAAACCATTTCATGCAGATACAGGGGGGTGGTCGGTCAATAGTAGATGTTTACTTTTTGGTCAATGGGGATATTTAACTTTTATTGCTAAAATAAGTAAAATCAAAGACATCATTTATTTTATTATTATTTGAAATATACTCAATGATGATGGTTTATATAGTGTATAATATAATAATATATAAAAAAAAGTTTTTACCTATTTTGGAATTGTCCTAACTTTTCACCCCTATACGGCGCCCCTGAATGGTCAGTTATTTTTATTTAAGATTAGATATCACTGAGGATCACAACACTTGTTTAATCCACTTAAAGATCGAACACAGAACTGGGCTGTTGAAATGGCAAAATTAACACTGTGACATGATCTGAAATGGGTCATTAAGTTGACAAGTTTTAAATCTGGCCCTTTCCCACCTGATTAATGATAAACCAGAGTTAGAGAAGCACCTAATAGTAAGTATTGTTCTTGCTCCTTAGCCATTTCTACTCCCTAGTTTGTTTGTTTTTTCACACGTTTTTTGATTTGGAATTTATTTTTAGAGATTATCAAATCACTAATATGACATTTAAAAATAAATAAATAAATATAACATCTATTTTTGACACTTTTTGTACTGAAGTGTGCACACATTAAACAAATCCTTCGTTCACCATACCCTTCCAAGTCCCCCATAAAAAAAAAAAAATAAAAAAAAAATGCTTTATTTTATTCATGTGTAATTGTTATTGAAATATCAGGAGAGTTTTAACATGATACATTTTTTTCTATATATCATAATTTGTTAACAAACATTTCTTCATTTCTTCAATGAGCTCTGCCTAAAATCAATACATTCCTTTAAATTAATACATTATTAGCTTACTGCAGAAAAAAGTCATTAGTCATTTTTATGATATTAGATTGTTTAGAGCATAAGAAAAATTGAGAATTTTTTTTTTGGAAAAATTATATTTTATCCATATGTTATGATATGGTCTCTTTAGTTGACACCAGAAGTCAGTTGTTTTAAAAAATGAAATGAAATTACATGTATAGGCAAAAACAATGGGATTTATTTTTAATTCACCAATCAATTTTTAGGTTCCAGGATTTTTTTTAAACAAACTTAACTGTAAAAAATATCACCACGGTTTTATAAAAAAATTTATTGAGGCAACTATTTGCATCAGAATTCTAAGTATTTTGAACTTATCTATTTTGTGTTTGACCAAATTGACTTTACATGTCTTCAACATGCACCCTCAAGTAATTTCAACCTTAAATAAGTAAACACAACTCAAATACTTGTGTAGCAGATAATTCAAAGCGCCAATAAAGTTAGTAGTAAAAATAGTGAATACACTTATACAACATGCATTAGTACTGTTTCACTATATGTAACAAAGTAGAGACGAACAACAATATAAACAGTTGCTCATTGAGCAAAAGCAGTTTATATGATGCACTGCGCCAACCTGTCGTCAGCCGAACGTCAGGCTCCTCGTCACCACCTTAACCCCCAGAACTACAACAAGACAATCTTTCTAAATGCCAATTTAATAGATCATTAAACAATAATAACAAGCCGTTTACTTCATTTATCTTGCTTAAAAACACAAGATAAATAAATTCAACATTTTATCTTCCAATTAGATCTCATGCAAAGCATTCTGGGAACTAGAAATCTCCTTACTCCCAGGTTGTACAAAATAAATTAAGTTGTGACAAAATGTTCATTTAAATATAATATTGATCAAACAGCAAACATCCTCGAAACAACAACGGTCACTCAAATCCAGCAGTAAATATTTGAAGTAAATGTAACTTAAATAGTATTTTGGAAATGCATTTGTCTAGATTACTCAGGATAAGAAGTGCAAAATATAATAATTATACAAAATATGTTTTTGCTACAAATCCAAATTAAGCTAGCTACTCAAATTATCCAAGTAAAGTAACAAAGATTTCTTTGTAAAAAATAATGATTTTAATGTTAGACTTACAGCCTCAATGATCCATTGTTATGTTTAAAGATGATTCTCTGAACTATGTTATGAACGATTTCATAAGAGGGAATTTTACTGTGTTATCATGGGTGAAGTCACTATACAGGGAAATAATGTGGATGTTCTCTGTGCTACTGATTTCAATAATTAAGGAGTTGTGTGTGTGGCTGCTCCTTTGCACATGTCTGTTGTTGGCCATTACATTGTGCGCATTTAGGGCTCATGACACAGAACCAAACAAAGAGATGCAGAAAACTGCTATTGTGTCGGTGGTGAAAGAATATGGAAAACAAATGATAAGAATAGAAAATGCAAATGCTGAGGTGGATTTTTCCTGTCAAGCCACTATGGAAAACAACAGATATAAGCAGATTTAATTAATAATCACGTAGTTTAAAGCTGCGACAGAAACATCAGACTCAGGACAGAAACACGCAACCTCTAAGGTAAGAACAACACGCATGTTCATTCTTCAAACACAATTAGACTTTGAGAAGATTGTCTCAATTATTGTGAAACTTTATGCTGCTAAAATGTATTTCATTACATGATCATGTTTATTTCGTTTTTCAATGTGTTTCTTCCTCAGAAATGGAGCAAACTCTATATTTTGTTCTTCTTCTCGTTGGTGAGTGTGTTTGTTGTTTTATTTATGGTTTATAGTTTCATCAGGTTTGTTAAAGTTAGGCAACCCTCTCTTTCACAGCTCTCTGCTCCGTATCTGAATGTGTTCAGCGCCAGTATCACTTTATAAACGTGAGGAAGACCTGGACTGAAGCTCAGAGATACTGCAGAGAGAATTACACAGATCTGGCCACCGCTGACAACATGAACGACACAAACAAAACGAGAATGAATGTGAATGATGGAGTTACGCTTTTCTGGATTGGGCTGCAGAGAACGGGTGTTGATAAATGGCAGTGGTCTTCAGGTGATCCTGCAGTCTATCTGAACTGGGGATCTGGACAACCCGATGGCAGAGACGGGTGTGCTTTTATGAGAAATGGACAATGGAATGATTGGTCATGTAGTACAAGCCTGACTTTCATCTGCAATTCATCTCACAACAGTAAGTGCAGGTCCCTACAATGACAGCACACATTCATTTATAAGATACAGTCCTGCCGCTGGCCGTTTTGATGCCCTAAGCGCGATCACTTTATGATGCCCGCGGTGGCGGCATTCGCGAATTTCACGAACTTGTGGTGCACGTAATGGGAGCGGCGGCACTGATAAGATACACCTGAACAAAATCGTAATGCGGTACTAAATGATGCTACTTTTTAATGTGGTCATAAATGTAGGGGAGATAGTGGATATTTGTCCACTTTCAACTTCTGTATAAGGGCAATTCTTAGACTATGGGCATTTTCATGTCCTTTGATCATATTTTATAAAAAACATTTAATTTTTTAAAATTCACACTTTCATAGTTAATTTACAATGAAAGTACTTTAGGAACTTTTTACCGGTAGTCTATAATGTTTTTTTTCACCTTTTTAAACATCATTATACATGCAAATTATGCTGTTTTGTGCTTGTCCCACACCCAGACTTCTGATCTTCAATAATGAAAAAGAAGTGTAAAAAAATGATTTATCTAATTTTTTTTATATGACTGAATAAAGTATCAGTAAAATAATCAAAACATAATTTTTTTTTAAGGTCAGACAACTATTAATGTGATTTTATATCCAAAATGTAGTTGTCCCACAGTATTGCCGTCATTTCCACCACAACGCTGTAATGTCCCTTTAAAAAGTTTTTTTGAAAGATTGTTTGGGTAGTTTCTATGGAGATGAACAATGACATCACAGCACATGTCTGACATGGAGGATATTTTAATTTTCTTCAGCAACTTGGAGAAGAAAACTCAAGGTAAACATTGCTTGAAATGAAAATATTTTTATTGTATGTCATTTCCAAACATGGCGTAAATGAGTTTGTAAATAATGTGATTTTTTTTAACACAAAGAGATGTCTTTTGCATGCATGCAATGCTTGCTAATCTGTAACACTAGCTTGGATTTTTTTTACAAAATACTGTAGGATTCTCATTTCCACCACCGTCATTTCAATGACAAAGGTGAGGTGGAAATGACATTTATGCTTACAAGGTGCAATTCATAGATTGAGTGGCTACATATTAATATTTTATTTATTCAAATGTACAACGCTAATGTATTTATTCAAATATATATATTTGTTGAAATGCCTTTTCATCTATTTTTAAGATTAAATTTTTCATGTGACTATTTGTGGTTAAAGTTTTTTACAGTAAGACTGTAACTGTGCATCTTGTTATGGAACCAAACAGACTAAAGACTAATGATTTGTTAAATGAGTTTCAAATAATTTGTTTTTGTTTTTCTACATGGACGTCCATTCATTGTCATTTCCACAACACCCAGTCATTTCCACCACCTCATAACTTTAAAAAAAAAAATAATGTACAAAATTCTAATCACTCATTAAACATTTCTGCATAGTTTATGGGATAATGTTCCACTTAATGTAATAACACAAGTAGTTATTTTTCTGAAATGTATCTAACCAATGCAATAATATATTTCAGGTTGTGGTGGATGTAAGCTTTGTGTTTGGGCCTCATGACAATTAATTTACTTAATCCACAAATCTATGGTAATTGCAATATAGGTATAAATTGGTAAAACTATGTGTGAAAGTGGTCTTACACTGTTAAGAAATTATGTATATCATAATAATTTTAAATAATAATCAAATATTTACATGTGATGGAAATGATATTTGTTCAGGGCGGATCGGAAAATATGTAAAAAAAACACCAATTTGTCTTATAATGTAAGTGCGTTCTCTTATGGATCATTAAACTAGACTAGTTATATTTAACTGTTAGACTGAGACAATTTTGATTTGAACACTTTTTTTTCCCCTCAAGTTCACAAGGCCAAAAGTGCCTGTAGTTGAAGAATCACCCATAAAAAAAATAAACCAATATTAAACACATGTTGATACTTCCATTAAAGAACATGGAGAATATTTTTTTTTCAGCAAAATCTATACTGTAAATTATACATTCAAAATAAATTGTAATGAATTAATGAATGCATCAGAGACATAGGACTGCTTGCCCCATCTTGATAATTTTTAAACAAAACTCTGTCTCATGCATATTAACTAAATTATATTTTATGCGTACTACAGTGCAGTGATTGGATTTAATGAGCTTTATGTCATGAATATATGTCGAGAATCGCTCGAAACGGTCGACGTCAGCATGTTCGAGCAATCCATACTGAGCCCAGTCCCAGCTTCTGTGACGTTTCTCCGACTCAGCTTTTCAAACCGGAAGACCGAAATCGCTCTGAAAAATGTAAAAATAAAAAAATGTCACATATGAATAACATTAATGAGTACCTTTAGTGTTTTCGATGATGTGCAGCCTATACATATGTTTACATCTAAAAAAAAGTGTTTTTGGGTTTCATAACCCTTTAAATTATTAAATTATATCAACCTAATGTCACTAGGACAATCACACAAGACTCAAATTGCTTTCGAAATATTTATTAACATTAATTCATTTTATGAATTAAAACGTCTGATGTCCTTAAAGGGAAATTATACTTTGGGTGAAAATGAGATATCTCTGAACATCTATGCGTTCAAGTTGAAAGAGTGTACAATAATCAATTACAATAGGAAAGCAGAAATACCAAGTAAATAGCTCTAGTAATCCAACTTAAACCCACTTTTTACAGTTTAGCTAATGAGCATATTAACCTGCAGTGAAGTATCTTCATCTGTTTGATGTTTCTCTCATTCAGAGAAACATGTCACAAGACATAATGGGGAAATATAAAGTTGCAATAAAATGATCACAATTCACAAATGGTACTTAATGTTATATCAGTAAAATCCGTCTTTGAGTGACACATGTTTCTGATGCTTCCACCGATGCTCTTATTCACATCCAAACTGTAAAGCAGTGTGAGAATAATGAACAAACTGATTCATGAATCTTCATTTGTTTTTCTTGAACAAAGGACTCGTCTTTGTCAATCAGATGATGTACTGGAGAGACGCTCAGAGTTACTGCAGACAGAATCACATTGATCTGGTCAGTGTGAGGAACCAGAATGAGAGTCAACAGATTCAGAAGTTCATCAGTGATAGTCACATATCTAATGATGTCTGGATCGGTCTGTTCAGAGACTCATGGCAGTGGTCAGATCAGAGTGACTCCTCATTCAGATACTGGGCTCCTGGTCAACCTGATAATTATCAAGGTGTTGAAAACTGTACAGTGGTCAGGCACTACTCTCTGGGAGAATGGGGTGACATCCCTTGCAACAGCCAATATCCTTTTGTGTGTCATGGAGGTGAGCAGATCCGCACAAAACACACACAATCCATCACCTCCAGATATCTTAAACATGTCTGACATGACAAATTCCTCCACAGTGTTTGTTCTGCTTGTTGTTTTTGATCAGTCTCTCTCTATAGATTTGTGTCCAGATAAACTGATTCTGATCAAAGAGAACCAGACGTGGCCTGAAGCTCTGAGATACTGCAGACAGAATCATGTGGATTTGGTCTCAGTTCATTCAGACGAGATGCAGCGTGAGGTGAATTGTGTGGTTAAACGTGCGTCTACTGCGGCCGTGTGGTTGGGTTTACACAACTACTGCGCCATGAACATGTGGCTCTGGCTGAGCGGAGAGAACATGTGCTATCAGAACTGGGCACCCGGGAACGGAATGACACCGGAAGACTGCCGCCTCGAGAGGAGAAAAGGAGCAGTTCAGTCTGGAGGAGATCAGCGCTGGATCAGCCTTCCTGAATCTCACAAACTCAACTTCATCTGCACAAATTATGAGTGAAAACACATGTGAATGTGTTCACTTACATTCACTGTTTTCATTCTTCATTATTTTTCTTATTTACTTTCATATGTTTGATTTGTTCTTTAGTAATTTCTGAGTGAAGCTACTAATTGTTTTATTTTTGTATGTTAATTACCATGACACAATGTGATCTTATCAAGGTTTTCTAACACAAATAGCCGCGTTTCCACTGTCGTGCCAGTGCAAGCCAGGGCTTTCAACGTACCGTTGGGTATTTACCATTATTTCACGAAAGAAAGATGACATGCGTACTTATTCAGTCACGTCTGTTTCTGTTTATTGTAGTCATAGGACAGAAGAACGATCATTTCTACAAATTTTCTAACAAAATATGACCTGAGCAGCTTTAGCACTCTCTCCAGTGACAGTCCCAATACGGTTATATATATTTTCAGTCAGAGAAAAAAGAGTTGCTTTATTATATGACATATGCGGAGCTAAATATGGATATCAGACAGTCCTGTATAAGAAGATGAGACGTACTGACAGATAAAATAAACACACGATTGCGACAGCCTATATGATTTGTCTGATTTCTTCAAGCAGTCGTATTTACCATGTTTACTATGATAATGGTTTGCACACATAGTCTTTTGAGTCGCTATTTCTGCCTTATACGGTGATCAGAATCCACATCGGATCACAAACAGAAGTTATTTAAAACACACTTGTGGCTGTCTGAAAGTGAGTTTCGAGCTAAAATGGTTTTAAAATGACTATTTCTAATGTTAGCTGGTGTATGAAATCATCATTGTCTCCAGACTCAGATAAAATCCGCCTTTGTTCGTAACCACTCCTCTAGCCCGAGCTGGCCTGCTTTGGACCAAGGTATTCGGCGGGCAAAAAAACCCTGGCCATTGGCCCTGAGGAAGCCCCTACGAGGCCCGATCAAGCCCCGGAAGTGAAAATGAAAACACCATTGACTGGCCCTGGCATGCACTAGCACGCCCACTTTTGGCCCAACAGTGGCTAATGATTACTGTCCTTTAGATGTCTAAAATACTAACACAATATATGTGTTTTAAGAATCTCTTTGCATACTACCTGGTGCGTTTATATCTTTATGTTTTTCACTAATCTTATCTGTTGCAATAACTGGTTGAATGTGATTCTGTAAGCAACTCTTAAGAATAATATTATTTGTGTAATATTAATATTTACGAGTTTCCTGTTTCATGTTAAAGCGCCACTGAAAATATTCCTCACAGAAACTTAGTTAAGCTTCTTTTTTGATAGCCAACTGTTTATGTATGCTTAAATAGCGTGTACACAGCGATATAACTGAATTATTCAGCCTGTCATTATTAAATGGCCAACAGCCATCATGTTTGTTTGTTTGTTTTAATTATAGGCTACTTCTGTTTTGCTTTGATTGTCTTTTAGTTATTTTATTTGATAACTTAAATGTATCTGTGGTGGCATAATAAAAGTTTCAGTTGTGATTATTTGGTCATTCCCTGTACTGCATATTAAAAAACAATAAGAATTATTATCCGTCTCGTCCAGATGGATTGGTGCCAACGGTTTTAGGCTTATGAAGCAAAAGAGAATCCACTTACACTGTTCTAGTTAGGTTTTTAAGCTTTTGGTTCTGGTGATATTCTCCTAAATGAAATTCAGAAATGAAATAAACTGAAAGATTAATTCATTCTCAAACCTTGTGATTCAGCCTACTATTAAAGAGTCAAGAGTCTTAAAGCAAGAAAATAAAAATATCCATCAGAAGAATGGAAACTAAGAGACAGAACTTTTTGAAAGGGAATTACAGTGAATGAAACATTTATAAAGATGAAACTAGAGAGAATATATGAAGAATGAAAAACAACTTGGATTGTACTTTTACAGGTTTTTTATTCGCTTTGGTACTATTTTCACAAGCAATGTGTACACTTTCAAAACTCATAGTGCTAATATCACAACAGATCATCAAAAGTGCACTTTTTTCAAACATTTCTGCACATTTTCAATTGTGTTATAGACCATACACAAAACCACACAGTATCCTTTTCACCACACAAACTAACTGTTTCATCTTTATGTAGTGGGATTGCCCTTTTAAGAGTGGGGTTTGCGCTAGTAATAGGATGGCCCCTTTAAGAACGGTGTGTGGATTGCGCGGCGGGTTGTTACGTCAGGCAATCACGCACCTATATAGACACAGGTGTGATTAGTCTTCTCATGGCAGTTCACTGATGTGACCTGTTTGTGTAGGTCTTGTATCTCCTTCACTCCTCTGGAAAGGTATGTTTTGTTAACTTTTGGGCTCATGGATGGGAGGGAATTATACATTTGTAATGTGGGTGTTTGTGGCAGGGCCGGCTCTAGCTCTTTGGTTGCCCTAGGCGAGATTGAGTTTTGCGCCCCCCCCCCCCCCCCCCCCCCCCCCCCCTTAATTGTTAAGCCCACCGGCAACTATAGTTGCCAGTGTATAGTTGTCATTTTCATTCTGTAAGTATTTTTCTAGATATTATCCATGTTTTATATCTTAATGACACACAAGCAGACAACCAAATAAAGGATTTCAAGAAAAAAAAAAGTATTAATTTCCTTCCTGTCACCTACCCCTACTTCCAGGGAGCACAACGAAGGCAAACCCTCCCAAAGAAAGGATATTTTCATGTTCATATTAAGTATTTTTTGTTGACATATATCAACATAATAATGAAGGTCTCTAGAATCATCCAAACATAACAAATCTTACAACAGATCTATAGTTTTTAGTATACTTAGTCAAACATAATAAATTTTGATTATGAATAAAGATTGATCTGTTGAAAGCAGTTATTTTGAGTTAGATGCTAAATGTTCTCCTCTTATACATATTTGACATTGAAGGGGTGCATACAACATATTTGCCCACCGGCAACTATAGTTGCCACAGATTCAAATACGATTTTCAAGAAAAAATACAAAAACCTGGGGAAAATAAATGCAGGACATGCCATTCAGAAAAAAAATGGGCACAAATGGGTTAAGTATTTATAAAAACTATACAAACAAAAATGCTCCTATAGTTACTCCAAGACTTAAAAAGCTAATTATGACTTAAATGATACACTCTAATAAATTGCACATACAAAAATGTTACAAAGAACGTTGGAGGATATTTAACAAATTATCACTCAAACTATGGATGAACAAACAAAAAGGCTTTTATAGTCACTCCAACACTTAATCAAGAAAATTAAGACTTGAAGGATCAACTGCAATAAATTGGTCATACACAAATGCTAGAAAGAATGTTCAAGGATATTTACCAAATATTAACTCCATAAACTGTGCAAAAACACTCTTAAGCACCTGTAAAGACACTTAAGCAAATTATGACCCATAAACTGGATTAACTAACTTATACCCTCTACAAACAAAAGTGCTATTATGGATACACTGTACTTACCACTACAAAATTAAAATATATAAGGTCTTGTAGCTCTATCCCTATCTTAAATAATAAAAGATGAACAGTTGTTTCTGGCATTTCTATTCACCTTCAAAATTGACGCAGCATTAAAATTTGGCTCGTCTGGATTTCCTTATTGTCAGTGAAATGCGTAGTAATATGTAGATAACTAGCTAGCTAGTGATAGCTTAGTGACAGCAATGAAACGTCCACTGCCGTCCAATATTAGTTGATAATATCGATAATACGAAGTAAATTTATTTCGTTTGACAGCTTAATGGCTGAGATGAGAAGACTTACCTCTATACTGGGCTTTCTTGTGATCGTCTGCCTTTCTCTTTTTCCGTCCCTGTGCACTCGAGGGTTTAGACCGCGTCATTTTTGAAGAACGCGCCAGTGATGAGCACATGCCTGACCAACCGCCTGAACGCCTGTGCTCGACAATACTCACTATCAATTCAATCTAATAATCAGGTTAAGTAATTAAACGTGCGGCTGAGGGGGCGCCCAAGGATGATCATGTTTAATAAACAGTATGTTTTATTTTGCTTGTGTTATTCTATGCTTAATGGGAAGTAAGTTTAAGGGCGCCACAAGAGGGCGCCTGGCTGCGCCCCCAACACATTTGTCGCCCTAGGCAACCGCCTAGCTCGCCTATAGCAAACGCCGGCCCTGGTTTGTGGGACTTTAATTTAATTCTAGTGATGGGCAGACCGAGGCTGCGTTCGTAACCGCATACTCATTGGCTGCGTCCCAATTCGCCTACTTATACTACGTCCTAAAAGTATGTAGGCCTACTCTTTTTGTGAAGAAAAAGTACATACTTTTGAGTGTGTAGCAGAAGAGTATGCAAGCTTTGGGACATACTACTTCGTCATCTTTAACGGACTCTGTTACGTGCGTCCCGTCACCGTTTAAACTGCCCTGTCAATCATCGTCACAGTTCAAATCCCCCACTTTCAATTTAATTTCCTACCGTATCGGAGAGAAATGTAGTCGCTCGTTGATCTGCCTTTCGTGGGTCTTTAATGCAGAGACTCCTCTCATGTGTTTGCAAAGTTAATGGCCAAACGTATCATTACAAAAGTTCTCAATGCTGCTGAAGGAGAAATATAATGTGGATAATATTGAATAAATCTTTTCATCAGGTTAAATACTGATAATTACTCACTCAAACCACTTTATCTAATCCTCTCCACTTAACCGTCAGACTCGCGTAACCTTCATGTTTGTAGTTTTTTAAACACTTTTTATCCGCGGTTGTAGTTCTAATCGAATCCTCGTCCATCTCGCAATGGGTTGTGGGCAATATCAGCCGTTAGAGTGCGCATCGATCTGCACTTCGGATTCTGACCGGAAATAGTAAACCATCCGGGAATCTTTGGAATACTTTTTTCGACATACTAAGATTTGGGACATGCTAATTCTTTTTTCGAATACTATTTAGTACGGATAGTATGCGAATTGGGACGCAGCAATTGAGTAGGTACTCATTTTCAATAAGTACTTACTTAACGAGCTCTAAAAGAGTAGGTACTATATTGCCTGATCTCGTTAAGTATGAATGCGATCCGCACTTTATGCGCCATGTTGACGTTATCATGTGACCTACAACGTTATCTCAAGCGCAACAAGTCGAGTCGAGATGGCGCCGAGGATGGCCGCAACGTCGCAAGCTCTGCTGAAACATTGTAGTTTTTTGTTTGTTCTGTTTATAGTTTTTGTGTTTTTTGTCTTGGATGTTGTCTGCCTCACTACGTACGACAGACAGACACTTTTGGACATTGGTTCGGCAATCGCACACCGAAAACCGGACTTTAAATTCTCCAGTGACGAACCGCTGCTTACAAACACAGCAGCGGATCCTTTTGTTTGGGCGGCCCGACCACGGAAATGCCGCCGGAGAAGGGGAAGCAGAGCCGGCGTGCTCATCAGATTAAGACGCCGCGCAAACCGACCCCCGCTTCCCAGTATTTTACTGGCAAATGTTCAGTCTCTGGACAATAAACTCTGCGAGCTGAGAGCACGGATCTCTTTCCAACGAGAGACGAGGGACTGCTGCATTATCTGCCTTACAGAAACTTGGATGTCCGCTGAGATTCCAGATTCGGCCATCGAAACCACGGGGTTCTCCGTGCATCGGATGGACAGAGAAAAAGATCTCTCCGGGAAAAGCAAAGGCGGGGGTGTATGTTTTATGATCAACCGATCCTGGTGTGATCAGAGGAACGTACATCCTATCAAGTCTTTCTGCTCTCCTGATCTGGAATTTCTCACGGTTATGTGTCGACCATTCTGGCTACCGAGGGAATTCACAGCGGTCATCATCACAGCGGTGTATATTCCCCCACAAGCCGACACAGACCGGGCACTGAAGGAACTGTATAGGTCAGTGAGTGAGCAGGAAACCGCGCATCCTGAGGCTGCGTTTATTGTGACCGGGGACTTTAACAAAGCCAACTTCAAGCGCATCGCACCCAAATACCACCAACATGTTAGCTTCAACACACGAGGGAACCGAGTTCTGGATCATTGTTACTCTCCCTTCAAGGATGGTTACAAATCACTCCCGCGCCCACCATTTGGCAAATCGGATCACGCTTCCATCATCCTTCTGCCCGCTTACAGGCAGAGACTGAAACAGGAAGCACCCGCCCTCAGAACCATCCAGTGCTGGTCGGACCAATCGGACTCTATGCTACAAGACTGTTTTGATCACGCGGACTGGGAGATGTTCCGGTCGGCCTCTGATGACGACATCGAGGTCTACGCCGATAGCGTAACGTGTTTCATCAGGAAGTGCGTAGAAGACGTTGTTCCGACCAAAACAATACGGCTGTACCCCAATCAGAAGCCGTGGCTAAATGTGGATGTTCGCGCGGCACTCAATGCGCGGACCTTCGCCTTTATCTCCGGTAATGCGGAGGAGCATAAACAAGCAAGTTATGCCCTCCGGAAAACCATCAGAGCAGCAAAACGCCAGTACAGGGACAAGATTGAAGGACAGTTCAACACCACCGACTCCAGAAGCATGTGGAGGGGAATTAACACCATCACGGACTACAAAGGGAACACAAACTCCACCGTGAACACCGCTGCCTCTCTCCCGGACGAGCTAAACACCTTCTATGCTCGCTTTGAGGGAACTAACACCGCCCTCGCGGAGAGAGAGCTCGTGGCTGAAGATACAGAGGTTAGTGCACTCTCCGTATCTGTAGCGGATGTTACCCGATCCTTCCGGCGGGTGAACGTCCGTAAAGCCGCGGGTCCAGACGGCATTCCGGGCCACGTCATCAGAGCGTGCGCGCGCCAACTGGCTGGAGTTTTCACGGACATTTTTAACCTGTCCCTCTCCCTGTCTGTGGTCCCCACATGCTTCAAAACGTCCACCATTGTTCCTGTACCGAAGCAAGCAAAAACCACCTGCTTAAACGACTGGCGTCCTGTTGCTCTGACCCCCATCATCAGCAAATGCTTTGAGAGACTAGTCAGAAACCACATCTGCTCTGTTCTCCCCCCCTCACTGGACCCACTGCAGTTTGCATACCGCAAAAACCGCTCCACTGATGATGCCATTTCATCCACTATTCACACTGCTCTCTCCCACCTGGAAAAGAGGAACACATATGTGAGAATGCTGTTTGTAGACTACAGCTCAGCATTCAACACCATTGTGCCCTCCATACTTGACATGAAACTCCGGGCTCTCGGCTTAAACAGCCTGTTATGCAGCTGGATCCTGGACTTCCTGTCAAACAGACGCCAGGTGGTCAGAATGGGCAGTAACATCTCCTCACCACTGACTCTCAACACTGGAGCCCCTCAGGGCTGTGTTCTCAGCCCACTCCTGTACTCCTTGTACACACATGACTGTGTGGCAACCCACAGCTCCAACACCATCATCAAGTTTGCTGACGATACGACGGTGGTAGGTCTCATCACTGACAATGATGAAACGGCCTACAGAGAGGAGGTGCACACTCTGACACGGTGGTGTCAGGAGCACAACCTCTCCCTCAACGTCAGCAAGACCAAGGAGCTGGTGGTCGACTTCAGGAGGAATGAGAGAGAACACCGCCCCATCACCATCGATGGAGCACCGGTGGAGAGAGTCAGCAGCTTCAAGTTCCTCGGTGTCCACATCACAGAGGAACTCTCATGGTCCGTCCACACCGAGGCCGTTGTGAAGAAGGCTCATCAGCGCCTTTTCTTCCTGCGACGGCTGAGGAGGTTTGGAATGAACCGCCACATCCTCACACGGTTCTACACCAGCACTACAGAGAGCCTGCTGACTGGCTGCATCACCACCTGGTACGGCAACAGTACCGCCCGCAGCCGCAAAGCCCTGCAAAGGGTAGTGCGCACGGCCAGCTGCATCATCGGAGGTGAGCTTCCCTCCCTCCAGGACATTTACGCCAGGCGGTGTGTGAAGAGAGCTCAGAGGATCATCAGAGACTCTAGCCACCCGAGCCATGGGCTGCTCTCACTGCTGCCATCAGGCAGACGGTACCGCAGCATCAGAACACGCACCAGCCGACTCCAGAACAGCTTCTTCCCACAAGCAATTAGACTCCTGAACTCTTGATCCATCAGGATCATAACACACACTGGACAGAATATCACTCAGCACAACCCACTGTCGATACACACACATATATACACATTTATATAATTTATTATTTATCATATAGCACCTATTGCACATTGGATCTCTACTGTGAATAATAATGTATACTGTACATTGTATACTATTATTATTATTATTATTATAGCGTAATGTATATTGTTTAATGTATGTTTTAGTGTGTATATTGTTTAAAGTATATTGTTTAAAGTACATTGTTTAAAGTATATGTATATTGTAAGTATGTGTATATTGGTTAAAGCTGTGAGAACCACACTCACATTGTGTAAATTATTTATTGTTTATTGTAGAGTTTACTGTGCTGTGAGTAATTGTGGGCGCATCAGTGTAATCTGATGCTGCTCTAAATGTTGTACATGTCATGTCGTGACTACTATGTTGCTCGGAACTGCACCAAGAATTTCACCTGCTGTTGCACTTGTGTACATGGCTGTGTGACAATAAAGTGATTTGATTTTGATTTGATTTGAACAACTTGAAAGACGAGTGACAGGTTTAATTAATCGATCTATACATATCTTAATATTGATTAAACTTGCTAATTTTGTGGTCTTGTTGAAGAAAACGCTGCCCATTTATTTTGTGACATTAACCCATCTGACCAGTTTTATCCTTACCAAAACCGTGATCTCTTGAATATGTTGTTCATTTCTTTATTTTATATGCAAAATTTCATCCACAAGCAAAATTGGCCTAAATCTTGTTTATCTTCCTTTTTTTTATTGCATTATGATGAATTATTCAAAGATATCTAACCTTATTATTGTTTTTTTTCTTTGTATATAATGTATGCAAACCCATGATATTTGTTTTGTTTTATCATTATGATTGTTAAAGATACAACCATGTAATTATAAAATAAAAGATATGAGTGACAGGTGCAGTAACTGCTCAAAGCATCAGTAACTCCACAGCCCGACCTGTGCAGTTTCCCTCAGTGTTTGCACAGAGACGTCTTTCAGCTGCTCGAGGATCTCACCTTTGGAGAAAACTGTTGATTTTATTCTCTTAAAATGTAAGTTATTACTATTCAAAATTAAGATTACCCCAGAATGAATTGCATTGCTAGCCCACTAAAACACTTACAATAATAATGACAAATGCTGACCAATACTTAATTATATTACTTTTTCTTAATTTTTTTTACTGAAAATTATATTGTTTTAGTAAAACAAGCAAAATGCAACTTGTCATATGACATAGCGATGCATGAATACACACTAGACAAATGAATACCAATTTTCAGTCAAGCAATGAATAAATGCATGAGTTAATAAAATATTTTATTTACGGACAACAATAGGAAACATGAATTAATGAGTAAAAGAATGAATAAAAGTAAACATCAAAAATGAATCAGTCACCAACACATGAAACAAAGCTTTATTCAAACGTATTGTTCTAACAAACCATCACACATTTACAGGCGGTGAGCCCCACATCTGCTGCCACGTCAACACAGCTGTACCAATTCTGTGGCTTTATATTGATGAAGCAGTTGACCACCGTGAACACCTTCACCTTTCCAGCCGTCCATCATGTCCTCCTGAACCCCACAACCCTGAAGCACGAGTGGGAGAACATGTGTGGGACAATCTCTGACTGCTGATGTCTACTCTAAACATCCGTGTGTCTGCTCTCCATCAGCATGACTACTTAAAACGCTTTACAATTCATGCTGTCAGCATCCCATTTCTTGGCATATTTAATGTAATATTTTTACAATTACATGCTATTTGTATTGTAGCTTTATGACTTTTGTGGTGTAGTGGACTAAACACTGAACTGATAAGCAGAAGGTTTCCTTGAGCAAGGCTCAACCACAGGAGCTCCGCAGCAAATGCACAGACATCAAGAATCAGAAAAGTGCTGAAATAACTCTGTTTGAAATTAAAATAAAATACAACTTAAGATTTAAATGTATGTTTTATTCATTTCTGTAGTATACTCAAAGCCTTTGATGACAGCCTTTCATCACCCTCTCTCCAGTCTCCACCAGATAAACACACACGTGCTCTTCTGGCCCTGTAACATCAGACAACATTCATCTTACCTGGATCTTAAAGGTCCCGTTCTTCGTGTTTTTTTGAAGCTTTGATTGTGTTTACAGTGTGCAATATAACATGTGTTCATGTTTCGCGTGTAAAAAAACACAGTATTTTTCATACAATGTACTTATCTGTGTACCGCTGTTTTCACTGTCCTAAAAACGGCTGGTGATTTCCTCTTTCTATGAAGTCCCTCCTTCAGAAACACGTAACGAGTTCTGATTGTGCAAGCGCTTACCGTGTTGTAATTCGACCGCAGCTTAGCGCAGGTGCCAGCAGTTCCTGTGTTGTGATTCGACAGCAGCTTAGCGCATGTTGGAAAGGTCACGCCTCTTAACGGAGAGATGTATGCGTTCAATAATCTCTACAGCGTCCCTGGGAAAGCCAAACAAAGGTGATTTGACTCCTGGATGAAAATAACAGCGTCTCGACGACATGGCGATAAACACACTCAACGCAACAGTTCCTTTTCTCCACGCGACACGTCCGCTTCTCCACGTGGGACAGCAACAAGACCGCGCCCCCTTTTTCGCGTTTCTTTGTGGGCGGAGGTTAGTCTGTTCTACTGCTCTACTGATGTAATTAAAGAAGGAAGTACCAGGATGTAGTCCAAGCCAGCCGTTCGCTGTAGGCTTTGAAAGGGAACTTCTGTTAAATAAAATATCTCGCTTGGCATTGAACTTTGAGCTTTATAATTTTACAGGTATTATTTATGCTCTAACAGCAACATTACACACTAACTAAAGTTTGAACAATGGGATCATGCGGAATGGGACCTTTAAACAACACCTTGATAAAAGCATAAAAGTTTGTGCTCAATACTACATTTAAATGTTGAGCTAGTTGCTGATGTGTTAATGTTCCTCAATTCATCAACAGTACTAATGGATAAATAAAAAAGATAACTTGTGTTTAGTTACTTTATGTAGATTTATTAACATTACTGACGTTCATGTAAAGTAAGCAGTGATGACAACAGGGAACTCTACATTATAGCACACACATCACTCTGATCAGATGTCTATTTCATGCTGTGATGTCATCTGCAATACTTATCGAAAATGTCCCATCAAATGTTAAACGCACATTTAGGAAACGTCTATATTGCATATGGTTAAGAGTGCATTCACACCTTTTCTTTAAACAAACGTTTATCAGGTTCTTGTACACAGTTAAAGTAATGCTTTCAAGAAAACGATGATTAACAAATCTTCAGAAGTATGTGTGCTTAATGAAGCACGACTGGTGCGTTAACTATATGAAAATGAAATGTTTTACAGCTATTTAATACCTTTAATATATCAATATTTAATATATATTAATGTCTTAAAACCAACAGTTTCCTCGTCAGTTGTTAAATATGTGAAATTTAAATACAATTAACAGCGGTTCAATTTGTTGTACTTACACTTGAAAACAGCTGCGTCTCCGTCCTCCGACATGTTCGAAAATGATGATTCCCCATGGCCTCATGGGATATTAAAGTGTCCATCGGATGCACACTTCAGAATCTGGGCGGACGCAGTAGGCCATCCGGGGATTTCTCGCCTATACTGTTTTATAAATACTGAGGTTTCGGACATACTACTCCATTCACGTACTGTTTTCTCCTACTATATATTAGGTATGTAGGCATATTCGGACGCAATTTAAGTACACGCGCGTCCGAATCTCGCGAGAATTAGTTCATCCGCCCGGAAATTCTCGCCTACTCTTTTATGAATACTGAGGATTCGGACATACTATTCGCTCGCCTACTGCTTTTTACATACTATATAGTAGGGAAGTATGCGGTTTCGAACGCAGCCCGAGGCTTCGTGAAGCACTGAAGCAGTTGAAGCAACTGTGCCATATTGTTTCGAAGCTTCGAATTAATCTGACACCCGTCTCTACGGCGACATCTAGTGGTCATTTGCATGTGTTGATCTGAAATACCTTGACAATGATCCATGTAAAAAAAAATGTTTTTAACATCTGCCTGACAACTACATGATCCTCGTCATTGTAAAGAACTATATATATTTTGTTTGTTATTCAAAATGAACATTAATAAAATAAATAAAGCCACAATGTGTCACATTTGTCACAAAACATTTTTATTCAAAAATATGAATTGCTCTGCTGTTGAAGGACTCAGCCGACTTCTTTTTTTTTAACATAATTTCTCCAGCCTTTGAAAAAATCCTCTCACAAGGGACACTTGTTGCTGGCATGCACAAATATTTTTGGATGATGTAAATACATGGATGATGTATTGTTGCAGAAGGCTAGCTGCCTATCACAATACACACATCTCACTTTATTTGGTGCTTCCAAATGGAAATGCTCCCACACCACAGATGTACAGCATCTCTTTCGTGCAGCCTCCATATCTATATATCACCTATGAATCTATATAATTCTATATATCTAACTTATGCTGTGCTATCTATCTGTCTATCCTAACTATATGTCACTGTCTATCTATCAGTCAATATATCTAATTTAAATCTAGCCTAAATATAACTAACCAAAGCGCACTATAAATCTTACTGCTATCACAAAATCACTCTCCTCTCACAAAAACCCACGAGGTGAAGATGGATTTACTTCACTTTTAAACTGTGGTGAATTAGGTTTATGTGTGACTGTGTGGTTTGTTCCCGCCCCCTTTAATCAGCGCAGTTTCGGAGCGCCACCTGATGAAACACTTCAGAGCTTCATTTAGCCATAGTCACGTGACACGGGTGTTTCGAATCACAGCTCGGAGCAGTGTTTCTATGGCGTTCCGAATGGTTCTTTAATATGACTTTGCAACATGCACTCCTCTCAATGAACGTCTCGTCTGCGTCTGCCGAACGTGACGTCTGCGTCTGCCGAGCGTTTCGCCTGCGTCTGCCGAACGTGACGTCTGCGTTTGCCTTAAAGGGGTTTCCAGTACATTCCACACAATTCATTCTTTATTATTTTTTCCCCACTGATCTTCAATTATGTTTTATTAGCAATTAAGTGCTTTTACCTTGCTTGTGTAGCTATAGATTTTTTATTCCAAATACCAAATTTTAATTTACACAAATTATCATATCTAAAAGTTTTGTTTACTGTTGTTTCTTGTCAACATATCCACAGATACTTATGAAGAACTCATGCTAGAAAGGTTTTTATGTTTTATGTTCATGTTTGTATTCACCACTTGGGAGTCACTTGACCAACACAAAATAACGTAAACATTCGGGGTAATTTAGCTAACGTATACATAATATTTATAATTTGTAATAACTTTATAGTTGTAATATTTAGTTTTTAACTGAGTTTCGCCGAAGTTTGATTGACAGGCAATCTGACAGTTAACAGAATTATAAAAACAGTTACACCTCCAAATCCCATGCCTTATTCCTCAAACTTTGGAGAAAAGAGTCTGCTAAATGAATACGTGTAAATGTAAAAGATAAAGACGAGCAGTTCATTATTATTATTTAGCATATAATTTAGCAGAGAATTAACATTTTAGAGCCAGGGATACTCTTTCAATTCTGCCTTGGTTTTTATCACACTTAAACAACATAGGCTATTCATGTGCTAGAAGAGATGATCGATCAGTGCACATATAGCTACTGCTTGAACTGAGACTATAGGCTACACAGTAAAGTCACAAAACAGTGGGTCTATTTATTGATTGGGTTTCTTAAAATGTAAAAAATAAATAAAAAAAAAGCTCTGTTTCATACTACTGTTTTTGCGAAAGGTCCGTTGTCATTTGTGGACACCAGACTAAACATTGCAGATGTTTAGTACCTGCAGGAAAAGTACAATTGTAAAATTAATTTCTTATTCCTGCTTTTAACATTTATTTCACACTGGTTTTAGTTTTCTTTTTATAAATCATTACTATACATGAATAAACAATTAAATGAAAAGATATGGAAACGTTAATTTTTAGGCATTAAAAATATGCACAATTATTTATTAATCACCTACACTAAAAATCTATTTTAAAGCATTTAAGACCTGCACAGGGTGATATCAGTGTTTATGGAAACATCCTAAACCATAAAATGACTGTAAAAAAGGACTTAACTTTATATTAATACAACTTTATAGTTTATACAACTTAGACTGATAACATGACTGATATATAGCCTACAACTTAGACTGATATATATATAATATATAATTTAATATATAATTCACGCACGCATTTACACACTCAAATAAAATCACAGACGCAGACGTCACGTTCATTGAGAGGAATGAGTGAAGAGAAAGTAAATTGTGCATTCGCTGACACACTGCACTGAGCCGTGTTGAGTAGCGTGTTATACTACGTGTTAGCGAAAAAATTAAATTATAACTTCACTGCTACACGTGAATGACGTGTAACGTCTGAGTGGACACTTCACTGCCACACGTGATTTGCGTGACGTCTGCGTGACGTCTACGTCACGTCTACGCCTCGTCTGCGTCTTAAATTGAATGGAATAAATAGCAGAATAAAAAAAAAAGTTAAGACGTTGAGTGAGACGTTCGTTGAGACGAGTGCATGTTGCAAAGTCATATTAAAGAACCCATCGGAACGCCATATGTTTCGAAACATCTGCGCTTCGGGATCTCGGCAAAGCCCCAAAACGTCTGTTTCGCGTCAGCCATCCCTAATTAATTCACTCTTGATTAATGTGGTTGTTTGTCTAATTTTAGATTAGTCGGGTACGTCCAGGCATTGTTAGTGAGTATCTAAGTGTTGGGTACACAAAAGGTAATTTAATTTATTTTTGCCCTACCAAATTGCGTGATAAAATGTATGACAGAAGAGGAGTGGGGAGGGAGAAGAGAGCAAACGAAAATGTGTATTTGTTGTTTTGCAGAAGTTACCAGCTGCTGCTTTGCTGTGCCTTAAATAGCGGTTCCATTGCTGGGACGCTGGATGTTTTGCCTTGCACGCGATATCATTCAATATCTTCAGTGCGTTAGTGCCTGGGCATCGTTACCTCGGATGCACTGTGAAAGCAAGACCTTTGGTTCTGGCGCCACCTAGTGCTTATTTGTGCAATTTCATTGTGAATTTGCAGTCGTTCAATTGTTGTTGTACGTTGTTTAAGTGTGTGTGTGTGCATTTGAGTTCGATTTAAGTTTTATTTTCTTTGTTTATTGTAATAACCTGATTAGGTTTTAAGTTATTGTTTCATGTTTTGTTTCTATTTTGTTATTTGGGTTGGTTGTATACAATTTCCTTGTCTGGTTTTACATTGATACTCAATTAAGGAGCAGAGAATTTGTGGTTTATTTGGGTGTTTTTGTTTTCTTTTTTTTCTTTCCTTTTGATTGGTGTATTGTGTGGAGTGGTTTAAAATTATTGTATTTTTGGGTTTGTTTTGGTTGGTTTGATTCTTTTCTACATATTTTGGTTCATACTTTGAGTGATCTGTGTTGTACAACAGACAAAACATCAAGGAAAGGAACCACCTTTATTTTTTATTCCCTTGTTTTGTTGTTTTCATTGATTATTTTGTTTTCATCTTCATTGTTACCATTTTGTTTGGCCGGCATATGGGTGACCGATCCATGTGGTCCTACTAAACGAAGTCCATTGGACTATGTACGTACTGTGAGTTAAGAACCGTCTCAGGTTATGACTATAACCATAGTTCCCTGAGAAGGGAACGAAACACTGCGTCCACTAGGGACAGCTTTGGGAACGCCCACAGCGTGATAGCGTCTGATGCACGTATGTCAACTCAGCCAATGGCGAGAGTGAGCGTCACGGGCGGGTGACGTCACGTCCAGGAAAGGATAAATATACATCCGGTCCGATCGCACTTCAGCTAAACTGCCGAAGCAAGGGATCACAGGGATGCAGGGAGTATGGCAAAGGGACGCAGTGTTTCGTTCCCTTCTCAGGGAACTATGGTTATAGTCATAACCTGAGACGTTCCCTTTCGAGGGAACTTCACACTGCGTCCACTAGGGACAGCTTTGGGAACGAAATACCAAAACGCCATAATACCAAATGCCTGTCGTGTGAAACTGTGGCACATTCAAGACAGGAGCACTGAAGAACCTGGAGCACATTCCAGGTCAAGATCATAGTATCTCACAAACGTAAGAGGCGAGGACCAACCGGCCGCATCGCAGACTTCTTTGAGGGAAACCCCCGATACCAAGGCCTTAGAGGCTGCCATACTCCTAGTAGAGTGGGCTTTGACAGCTAAGGGACACTGCTGATCAGAAGACCCATAAGCCAGTGAGATAGCCTCGACTATCCACTTGCTCATTGTATGTTTGGACGCAGGGAGACCCCTGTTCTGAGGTCCAAAACAAACAAACAATTGATCCGCTTTCCTCCACAGGGCAGCTCTGTGGACATAAGCATCCAGTGCTCACACTGGACATATAAGGTTCAATCTTTCCTGGTCTGGATTAACAAATGGAGGAGGACAGAGAGCCTGCAACACTATAGGCCGTGGAACATTGGTTAACACCTTCGGAACATACCCTAATCTAGGGTAAAGGAAAGCTTTAACCATCCCTGGTGCAAACTCCAAGCACGAAGGGGATATTGATAAGGCCTGAAGGTCTCCTACTCTCTTAATAGAAGAGATGGCAAGAAGGAAGATGGTTTTCAGAGTCAGAAACTTTTCTGAGATGATGTCAAGTGGCTCGAACGGAGCCGCAGATAAACCTTCCAACACTATAGCCAAATCCCAAGTAGGAACTCTAGTACGCACTGCAGGCCTCAGCCTCTTAGTGCCACGAAGGAAACGAGTTACCAACGGGTCTCTCCCCACAGTAATACCATCCACATGGGCATGGTAAGCAGAAATAGATGAAACATACACCTTTAGTGTAGCAGGGGTCAACCCAGAAGAGAATCGCTCTTGTAAAAAATCTAGCACTGAACCAACAGGGCAGTTGACTGGATCTAAATGTCGTTCTTGACACCAAGAAGTGAACAACTTCCACTTCAGGGCATATAGTCTCCTCGTGGATGGAGCTCTGGAGCTAAGAATGGTCTCCACTACCTCGGTAGAGAGACCAGACTCTATGAGCTCAGCCCCCTCAGCGGCCAAACCCATAGGTTCCACATTTCTGGGCGGGGGTGAAATATTGAGCCCTCCGCCT
This sequence comes from Gobio gobio, assembly GCF_949357685.1. Taxonomy (NCBI): domain Eukaryota; kingdom Metazoa; phylum Chordata; class Actinopteri; order Cypriniformes; family Gobionidae; genus Gobio; species Gobio gobio. The sequence continues at coordinate 79,113,897 of NC_137097.1, forward strand.
GAGATAGAAGATCCCTCCTTATCGGAATCTTCCAAGGTGAGCCATCGAGCAGTGTTACAAGGTTCGAGAACCAAATCCGGCTCGGCCAGTAAGGGGCTACTAGCAGTAGACTTATCCCCTCCCGGCGAACTTTCTCCAGAACTCCCTGGAGCAGAACAACTGGGGGAAACGCGTACAGACGCTGCCTCGGCCACGTCTGTACCATGGCATCCAGTCCCAGAGGAGCTGGATGAGTCAAAGAGAACCAGAGTGGACAGTGCGTCGTACTCTGAGACGCAAACAGATCCACTTCCGCCTGGCCGTAAATCTCCCAAATGAGCTTCACCACCTCGGGGTGAAGTCTCCATTCCCCTGGCCTCAGCGCCTGTCTCGACAGGACGTCCGCTCCAATATTCTGGGCCCCCGGGATAAAGATTGCTCTCAAGGAGAGTAACTTCCCCAGAGACCACAGGAGGATCTGGTGCACTAGTTTGCACAGTGGGCGCGAACGCAGACCCCCCTGACGATTTACATAGGAAACCACCGATGTGTTGTCGGTACGGACCAACACATGATGGCCCCTCAGGTCCGGGAGGAAGAACTTCAAAGCATTGAAGACTGCCATCATCTCCAGGCAGTTGATGTGCCACGAAAGATGATGGTCCCCCCACAGACCCTGAGCTGAGCGGCCTTCCATTACCGCTCCCCAGCCCGTGAGAGAGGCATCTGTCGTCAGGGTGACTCGACGACATAGTGCCCCCAGCACCGGACCCTGGGACAGGAACCAGGCTTTCTTCCATATGACCAAGGCGCGGAGACACCGCCGCGTGATCTTGATCATACGAAAAGGGTTCCCCTTCGGGGAAAACCCTCTGGTCCTGAGCCACCACTGTAAGGGCCTCATGTACAGCAGGCCAAAAGGAATCACATTGGACGCCGCTGCCAATAACCCCAGCAACTTTTGAAACTGCTTGACAGTGAATGACTGGCCTAGTTTGACTCTCTTTATAGCTGACAGAATCGCAGCAATGCGCGTGGGTGAAAGCACTGCCCGCATTGCTACGGAATCCCAAACCACGCCTAGGAAAGTGGTCCTCTGTACTGGAGAAAGCACACTCTTCTTCGCGTTCAGCCTCAACCCCAACTTTTGAATATGCACGAGGACGACATCTCGATGCCGAACCGCCATCTCCTGCGACTGTGCCAGAATCAGCCAGTTGTCTATATAGTTCAGAATGCGTATGCCCTGCAGCCTGAGCGGGGCCAGAGCTGCATCTACGCATTTCGTGAACGTGCGGGGTGAGAGAGCTAGACCAAATGGAAGAACCCGATACTGGTACGCTTTGCCCCCGAAAGCGAACCTCAGGAACTTCCTGTGTTGTGGAAGGATGGAGACATGGAAGTATGCGTCCTTCAGATCTATTGTGACAAACCAATCCTCGGATCTGATTTGGGTCACAATCTGACTTAGCGTCAGCATCTTGAATTTTAGTTTCCTGACCGTACAATTCAGACGACGAAGATCTAATATGGGGCGCAACCCTCCATCCTTTTTTGGAACTAAGAAGTACCGGCTGTAAAAACCCGACTCTCTGTTCTGTACAGGGACCTGTTCTATAGCCTCCTTTTTTAACAAGGTTTCTACTTCCTGTTCCATTATCAGAGCCTGCTCGGGACGTACTGATGTTACCAGCACTCCGTTGAAACGAGGTGGGTGGAACCCAAACTGAATTCTGTACCCCTTCTCTACCGTCTGCAGGACCCATAGCGATATATTTGGTAGACGTTTCCATTCTGCCAGAAAGTCTACTAAGGGAACCAGCCTCTCGAGGCTGGTCTCTGATATTTCCACTGCAACCATCTCGGCGGCCTGAAGCGTACTGGCAGCACATAACCGATCTGGCTGCGTTTCTAACCTCCTTGGAGGCTGTGAGTGTGACACCTTGTCCTGTGGACGCCGAGTCACGAGCTCGCTGGAAACCGCTGCGCCCTGAAGCACCAAGGGTGGCGGGGTTGGCAGAACGGTCCCCTGAGGGCAACGAAGTGGAGTGGGCACCGTACACTGAGGTGAACACCAATCCAACCCGCGGGGGGGCGCCCTCGGAGACCTGACGCTGCTGGCGTCAGGACCTCTTTTGGCCTGAAGCCTTCTTCGCCTGAAGCACGACCCTCAGGTCGGTCTTCGGCTTAGAAGGCTTCGGCTGAGAGTGCCGACCTGGCCCACCGTATTTCTGAGGTGGAGCACGAGATGCGACACTCTCTTTTTGCTGCTGCCTGTACGAAGAGCTAGACGGCTGGGGCTGCTCACGCCCAGCAGCCCCAGAGGGTTGGTGGCGGCGCGGGAGATATTTTTTAAAAGCCTCCGCTTGCTTTTTATTCTCCTGAAATCTGTCGACGACTTAATTTACAGCGTCGCCAAACAGACCAGCGGGTTCAACTGGCGCATCAAGGAGAAAAGCCCTGTCTTTATCCTTAATATCAGATAAATTGAGCCACAGATGTCTCTCTGTCGCCACCAAGGCTGCCATAGACCGCCCAATAGCTCTAGCGGTCTCCTTGGTGGCTCTCAGAGATAAATCTGTGGCCCGACGCAGTTCGCGCACTGCCTCAGGGCTCACTGTTTCGCCGCCATCCAAATCCCCCAGCAGTTCAGCCTGGTACGCTTGCAAAATACTCATTGTATGCAAATATGCACCAGCCTGCCCTGCTGCCGTGTACGCTTTCCCCACTAGCCCTGATGTTGTTTTTAATGGTTTAGTGGGGAGCGTGGGGGCCTTCAGGGACGATGCTGACGCAGGGGACAGATAACTAGCAAGCGTCTGATCCACTTTAGGCATCGCCCCATAACCATATTCTTTCAGCCCCCTTATATCACTGTATGTTTTTACTTGAGGGCTGAAAAGACGTGATGAATATGGTTTCTTCCATGATCTACACAGCTCACTGTGTAAATCAGGAAAGAAAGGAAGACCCCGTGGTGAAGGTGACACATTTGACGTCAAAAAGCGCTCGTCTAATTTGCTTTTCGGACGAGCGCCTTGTTTCTCGGCTGGCCAATCAATATTTAACTTCGCCACAGCGCGAGTAATCACCTCCACCAGCTCTTCGTGTGCGGGGGAAAGAGATGGCGAATCATCTTCCCCCAATCCGACGCTCAACACATCCACCTCCTCAGAGCTGGAGTGTTGAAGCGACGGGCTCTCATTCTGGGCGGAAGAAGCCGCAGCGCAGGCTTCCGACACCAGAGATTGAGCGACAGATCTCCCGGGTGAAGGCAGAGAAAGAGCGCTCGCGCTCGTCTCAAACCCCGCTGAGTGATCCATCTGCGAACCCCATGATGTCCTTCTCCGCTGTGCCTCAGCAGCAGCGGGTCCAGAACCAGAGGGAACGCGATCCTGATCACCCTTCTCGAAGAGTGACAGGCGGGAGCGGAGCATGCGAAGCGGCAGCTTCTCACAATGCTCACACTCAGCCCCCTCGAAGGCTGACAGAGCATGCTCCACTCCCAAACACATCACACACAAATCATGTGTATCTCCACCCGTAAGGAAACGGGGACACGGAGGAGTACACTGTTTGAATACTGATGCATTCGCCATTTTTAAACTGAGACTTATTGTGCTTTTGACGGACAACAATAAATAGACAGAGACAGTTTTCACACAGATCGCTTAGCTGAGGCAGAAAAGCTGAAGTGCGATCGGACCGGATGTATATTTATCCTTTCCTGGACGTGACGTCACCCGCCCGTGACGCTCACTCTCGCCATTGGCTGAGTTGACATACGTGCATCAGACGCTATCACGCTGTGGCCGTTCCCAAAGCTGTCCCTAGTGGACGCAGTGTGAAGTTCCCTCGAAAGGGAACTGCATTATCCACATGCATGTTTTGGCCATAAATGCCAAAGACCGTTGGCTAGGGCTCATGCCTACTGGGTCATTTTTATACGTGAAGTGTTTTACCATTTTTGATGTTGAGCTCAATGTTTTAGTAATTATTTGACAAAAATAAACTTGTGGTTTGTGGTATTTACGTCTCTGCTTGTCCCTTTTCATTTAGTTGAAAGCTTGTTTTTGGGGAGGCTTGAAATTGGGGAGTTCACTAATATGGGCTTTATTAGTGTAAGTTGATCGGGTCCCGGTCACATTTATAAATGTTTCATTCACTGTAATTCCCTTTCAAAAAGATCTTACTATCAAACGTTTTGATTTGCATCTCTTCTCGTTCAGTTTAATCCATGTGTGTATTTAATCCACTGATCTTAATGGTTAATCAATGAATTGTTTGGCACACCAGTAGATTTCTATACATATTGGACCTCATTCATGAGCAAATTCTGAGTACAAACGCTGCGTAAACATCAGATTTGGTAGTTAAACGTGTATGTAATGAACTCCAGTCATTCGTAAATAGGGCGCGCGTGCACGCTCATTCACAATTACCATAATCCCCGCCCATAAATTACAACTGACAACCATATAAGGATGTCATAATATGAAGTGAAAAATTAGTGTCTTCACAAAAGAGAATTAAGGAGCTTTTTTTTTTTCAGATGCAGAAATAGAAGCTTTAATTAAGTACTTTCTTAGTGAATTTAAAGACATCATAAAAAAAAGTGATAAAGAAGGCTTGTGATTGTTTTTGTTGAGAGGATACTATATTCTAATATTTCTTTTTTGTATTTGTTGTATTTTAACATGTCTAACTGTATGGCTGCTACATTTGCCAGGTCTCTCTTGTAAAAGAGATTTTAATCTCAATGAGACTTCCTGGTAAAATAAAAATAAAAAAATAAAAAATAAAAAAACATTAAAAAAGCAACATTTCATCCAGTGGCATATTAGGACCTAGAAAAAAGGAGGCAGCAAACTACAGATGCTGTTAGTGCAGTTTCATTGGTTATTCCAACGGTTTAAGAAGTGAAAAGGAAATGGTTCGACATGAAGCTTGAGAGTAAAAAACGCATGGGTAATTTGCGAAAAAAAATATTGCGCATCATCAGCATAATTGGTTAAATGACTCTGCCAGGTGTAATTTCCGAAGGTGACAGTCATAAACCCCCCTTGCAGTAAAACACGTCGGCATAATCGGACGGTAAGGCTACATCGTTTTTACATTTACATTTACATTTATGCATTTAGCAGACGCTTTTATCCAAAGCGACTTACAACTTGGGGGTACAATAAGCGATTGGTCGTGAAGAGTCGAGTGAGCGCAACAAGTGCCTGAAATACTTGGTCCGTGTACATTTCTCAGTTAGCCGCGTTTCCATTACAGATTTGCGCAAAACTTTTGCGATATTTTCTAAAAGTCGACAAAAAAATATTGCGAAATGACAGCGTTTCCATTAACTAATGTAATGCGACTAAAACATTTTTTTTCCTCTTGTGATAAATCATTCCAAAAATCATGCTACGTATGTTGTTAGGTTTATGTATATCCCATTCACCGCACGCCATTATTATTAATGGAAAGAGACGTGCATGTTATAGCACTGATGGCACGGAAAGCACCTTATACTTGAGCGACACATAATGAGGTGTTATGATAAATTGTGGCATTTTATATTCTATTGTTTTTTTATGAGTTTAATAAAGAACTCGTCTTCTGTCCAAACATACCATCATCTGTAAAGAATGATCGACTTTTACATACGCCAGGTTATTGTGACGCATTGCCACATACAGAGACGAGCGAAAAGTTTGAATTTGCATGGTGGTAACTCAACGTTTTTTTTTTTTACCACTTCGTTATTTTGGCTCGGAATTTCGTTTTTTGGAAATATAAACTAAATTTAGAAATGCTTTTGAAATGAAAAACTTTGCGTTTAATAAACAAAATATATTTTTGAAATGAAGACACCGTTTGGAGTGGAGTGCAAAATATGTTCCCTGAGTCCACGGCCTTTGCTGCTATCGTGAGTGTACACAAATAAAAGTAGACAGTTTATAGTTTATAATTATGTCTTGCACTTATCTGTATGGCTAAAAATGACGGAGTATTTTAAGTTTCCGCTGGAATAGCCTAAGGAAAAAATTCATCAAAAGGCGACAACGACTTTGTCGGAAAGAGGGTTAAAGAAAACATAGCCTAACTATATGAAACTAAATAGGCTATGTCTAAATATTATAATCTTTTAATTTCATATGTTGATTATGAAAAGTGAGCAGCATGAGTAAAGCACATAATCAGATGTGCATATGTCTGGAGACATGGATTTTGAGCACAATTGAATTGTGTTTTCTAGAACGTCTTTCTTTAAAATTAATTTTGTTTTGTATAAATTGTATTTTAATTTTGATCAACGTTTAACAACTATTTGGCTGTAGGCTATATTTAATAAATAAGAAGCAAACCAAGATTGTCGGGAATGGATTGACCTAGTCTTTGAGCAAGGCTGAAACTATAGTGTCTTTCTGTTTTAATACATTTCTTGAATATATGTCATAATTACAGTATAGGCCTATAGATAGTTATGATATTTGTGGTTGCACCGGGGTCCGTCATTATAAAGTTACGCCATTTTCCTTATTAGGAGAAAATATATGTCGTTTTAACGACATAAGATCACGTACATACTTGAGTGGAAAAAAAATTATATGTAGGCCCTATGTGAGAGCAATGCGTGACCGTACCAGGTGACCTGTAAATGCGAAAAAACTGTTTCCATTGCAGTTTTGCGAAAATTTCCTTTTTCGAATTGCCTGAAAAACCACCTCATGCGAGCGTAAAAACTTTTTTGCGATAGATGGGAGTTTTTGCGAAATTGACGCGTTTCCATTGGGCGTATTTTCAATTCGCAATTTCAATTTGCGCAATTTGAAGGGTAATGGAAACGCGGCTATTGTAGCACAGGCTAGAGTAGGTCGGGAAAAGAGGAAAGGAACGTTTTTTTTTTTTTTTTTAAGGAGGTTAAGTGCTCACGGAAGAGATGAGTTTTTAGTTGACTTGTGAATGTTGTCAATGAATCCGCATTTCGGATGGCGGTGGGCAGATCATTCCACCAGCTGGGAACGTTGAATGAAAATGTTCTGGAGAGGGATTTTTTGCCTCTCTGTGATGGTCCTTAGCTGAACGAAGGCTTCTGGTGGGGGTGTGGCGACGTAGAATCGAGTCAAAGTATGCAGGAGCTGAGTGCGTGGTGGCTCTGTAGGCAAGCGTCAGCGACTTAAACTTGATGCGAGCAGCGAGTGGTAGCCAGTGCAGAGAGATGAAGAGTGGTGTGACGGGGGTCCTTTTGGGCTCGTTGAAGACCAGACGTGCAGCTGCATTCTGGATCATTCGAAGTGTTTGGATCGCACAAGAGGGGAGTCCAGCCAGAAGCGCATTGCAGTAGTCCAGTCTAGAAATAACCAGGGCCTGGACAAGAAGTTGTGTTGCGTGTTCTGTTAGGAACGGTCTGATCTTCCTGATGTTGTAGAGCGCAAACCTGCAAGAGCGAGCTGTCTTAGCAATGTGATCTCTGAAGGACAACTGGTCATCAAATGTAACTCCAAGATTTCTGACTGATTTTGAAGGGGAGATCAGGGATGCACCTAGCTGGATGGTGAAGTCATGTTGCATAGTGGGACTGGCGGGAAAGATGAGGAACTCAGTCTTTGCCAGGTTGAGCTGTAGGTGATTTTTACTCATCCATGCAGAGATGTCAGCCAGACAGCTGGAGATTCGTGCAGCTACTGTGGGGTCGTCTGGTTGGAATGAAAGGTAGAGCTGAGTGTCATCAGCATAGCAGTGATATGAGAAGCCATGTGCCTGTATGATGGGACCTAATGAAGTAGTGTAAATGGAGAAAAGGAGAGGTCCAAGCACTGAGCCCTGAGGAACCCCCGTGGTCAGTTGATGCGCTTGGGATTCCTCTCCTCTCCAGGCAACCTTGAAGGACCTACCTGTGAGATAAGATTCAAACCAATGGAGCAGAGTCCCTGTGATGCCCAGTGATGAGAGGGTGGACAGAAGGATTTGGTGATTTACCGTGTCAAAGGCAGCAGATAGATCAAGGAGGACAAGGACTGATGATTTGGACTCAGCTTTAGCTATCCGCAGGGCTTCGGTGACCGACAGTAATGCAGTCTCTGTGGAGTGGCCCCTTTTGAAACCGGATTGGTTCGAGTCCAGCTGGTTATTCTGTGAGAGGAAGGATGAAACCTGGTTGAAAACAACTCGTTCAAGAGTTTTTGCTATGAATGGCAGGAGAGAGACAGGTCTGTAGTTATCTATGAGTGATGCGTTTAAAGTGGGTTTCTTAAGCAGTGGAGTTACCCGAGCCTGCTTGAAAGTGGTAGGGAAAGTGCCAGTGCAGAGCGATGTGTTGATGATGTGTGTGAGTGCTGGTAGGAGAGTAGGAGAGATGGCTTGAAGGAGGTGTGAGGGAATGGGATCGAGAGGACAGGTGGTAGGATGGCTGGAGAGGAGAAGTTTAGATACTTCAGCCTCAGTGAGTGTGGAAAATGAGGAGAGAGTATGTTCGGTCGTGGAAGTGGCTGATCTAGGATCCACAGTGTGTGGGGGTGAGAACTGATTGCTGATAGTTGTTGTTTTGTTTGTGAAGAATTGTGCAAAGTCGTCTGGAGATAGGGAAGTGGTGGGGGGTGGAGGAGGAGGACAGAGCAGAGAGTTGAATGTTCTGAATAGTGTGCTTGAGTTTGAGGTGCTGCTGATTTTGTTTTGGAAATAAGAATATTTAGCTGCGTGTACTTCATTCGAGAAGGATGAGAGCAAAGACTGATACTTAGCTAGATCAGATGGGTGATTTGATTTATGCCATTTCCTCTCTGCTGCCCTGAGTGTCGTCCGATGTTCACGAATAACATCAGATAACCAAGGGTTAGAGGGAGTAGCTTGTGCTGGCCTAAAAGAAAGAGGGCAGATATTGTCTAGACATGAAGTTAAGGTGGAGCATAGAGTGTCAGTTGCAGTGTTAACATCCATAGAAGAGAATTGTGTGGATGAGGGAAGGGAGGAAGAGACAGCAGAGGAAAGATGAGAAGGAGAGAGTGAGCGCAGGTTTCGTCTGAAAGTAACTGGTGGAGGAACTGGTGGTGTGTGAGTAGTAAGTTGAAGATTAAATGTGATGAAAAAGTGATCTGAGATGTGTAGAGGTTTGACCAAGATATTGTCTGTAGAGCAGTTGCGTGTGTAAATGAGGTCCAGCTGGTTACCAGATTTGTGGGTATGTGACGTGATGAGGCGTTTGAGGTCGAATGATGCAAGGAGGGAGTGGAAATCTGAAGCATAAGATTTGTCCAGGTGAATGTTGAAGTCGCAGAGTACTATGAGTGGGCAGCCATCCTCTGGAAATGAGGACAGCAGAATGTCTAGCTCATCAACAAAGGTGGTCAGTGGACCTGGGGGGCGGTAAATGACTACAATATGTATTTTAGTGGGAGTTGAAAGCGTTATAGCATGATATTCAAATGTGTTGTTTTTGCAAAGAGCTGTGTGAGATGAGTATTTCCAATTGTTAGAAATGAGAAGACCCGTGCCCCCACCCCTCCCCGTCTTGCGAGGGGTGTGGGAGAAAGAGAAGTTATTAGAGAGAGCAGCAGGTGTTGCTGAGTCTTCTGGACGGATCCAGGTCTCAGTCAAGGCCAGGATTTTGAGGGTGGATTGAGTGGCAAAGGCAGGAATGAAGTCAGCTTTATTGACAGCTGACTGACAATTCCATAGCCCCACAGAAAAAGAAAGAGACGGAGAGGTATTAGAGGAGGAGGGAACAGGAAGTAGATTAGCAGTGTTACGGTGCCGTCTACGTCTACGTGTAATAGTGGGTCGTGGTTGCGAGATAACGGGGATGGAGTGGACGCACATGGTTAGAGAGAGGAAGGAAAGAAAGATGAAGGGAAAAGAAGGAGATAACTCGGTGCCTTATCGGAGTCCCTGCCGCGGAGGGGCATTATTGTCATTAAGGTACATTTGGAAAAGCTAAAAGATCATATAGATTTTTGAGAATCCCACAAAGTAAATTTAAGTTGAGTTTATCTTTTCTTTTTAAATAAATGCAAACTGTGTTGTAAAGGCTTGCATTTATTTATTTTGCAAGTTAAGAGAAATATGCAATTAAAAGTACAAAATAAAGGTTTAAATGTAGAGCAACTGTTTTGTGCACTTTTTAATTGCATAGTTTTAGAAACGCTGAATTAGTTCCTGTCGCTGTGCAATTGCAGCTATATGGCCATGTTTCGGACTGGCGACCTTGGAGGCACCATATGCTCAGGTGAAAGTGAATCTCTGGGTCTGGCAGTCCATGTTCCACGGCAATTGTCGTGTCTTTCCCTTTTGATAAAGGCAGAGAACACTTAAGAAGAGTCAGAAACATCAAATCAGGAACGAAAGAACTTGCATCTTTTTAATGTTCACGTTACACTAATTTCTTCGCTCGAATTCATCACTTCATCATCATGACATGACTCCACCCATTACTTATGTATTAAAGTAACAAAGCTTTATACATAACTGCAATAGGACACAACAGGCTAAGATAGATAGATTAGATAGATAGATAGATAGATAGATAGATAGATAGATAGATAGATAGATAGATAGATAGATAGATAGATAGATAGATAGATAGATAGATAGATAGATAGATAGATAGATAGATAGATAGATAGATAGATAGATGTTATTTTAGATAGTTTCTGTATAATTAAAATAATGCAAGTTCATTCTGTGGTTAGTCTCATTAATTTTACTGGTTAAGATGATCAGATGCGTTGTTAGAGTGCAATTGAAGGCCAAATTCCCGTCTAATGTAATGTTTTAAATAAAGAAATTCTACTGTCAACAGTTCCATCAGTCCACCAGCAGAGGACCTCATCTCTCCATCAGATTCATTACATCTCATTGCTCCTTATGTTATTTTATCAGCGTAATGCACCTCCTCCTTATAATTTGACGATTATAAGGAGTTCTTATCTATCTTTTAAGTGTGCACTATATTGTTGCTGAGAATCGGACGCCTTGTCAGGGTGGTTGGCAAAGTGGACACAGTGAAGCGAACATGTTGTGGCTATTTAATCATTTAATATTTGGTTGTGTCAAATATGGAACAGGTATTACACAGGTTACCAAAGTCTATTATTTCACAGGATTTGAGTCACGTGTTCAGAAATGTGTGTTTTCTGTAGAAGTGATATATTTATGTTTAAACACTAGGCTATAACAGCAGCTACACGTTCAAATTATTTTTTTGTTTGTTTTTGTATCTACAAAGGAACTTCCAAAAAATATGCCCTATGTGAATGTGCAGTCATGATAAAGCAAAGGAAGTATTTCACTATTAGCAATTCACCTTAACATTCAGAATCTGTACTTGCCCTCTTTATTAAACTTCTGAATCTGTGAAAATGTACTTTCTATAAACACATGTTCCACTTATTCTTTAATGAGTGCGAATGGAATATGAGACTTGTATTGTTGTTATTCGTTATTTGAAAGCATGAAAAAACATATTTGAGTTCTGCGTGACGCCTGATCTCCGTCAGTCACGTGATCAGTTTGCGCACAGGTAAGAGATTCTCCATTACCTGCGGGACACGTCGCTGTGATTTACACTCAATATAAATCATGTCGTCTTCAAGTACCATACCAGAAACTAAAGGTAACTTTCAAGTTTATTCATAAAGATATTAAGCAAACTGTTCTTCTGTTAGTTTTACTTTAGTTTTCTAGTTTTACTGACGTACGTGTTTACCTTAATAAATCTGGATATTTCCTCCTTGCATTTTTTTTAGATTGTGTCATTTTTGGAAATGTTCTTTTGAAATAAGGAAAATTTTGACAAGTTTTTATGTATTTTGACGTTAATGAATTAGCACATAACGTCTCGCATTCTGACACAGTTCAATACCAAGTCTGAAGTAAAATATTTGTTTTCATGTAGATTTGTAAATCGTGTTGCCAGAAAACAATACTTTGTGCTTTGCATTTCATTAATATATATATATATATATATATATATATATATATATATATATATATATATATATATATATATATATATATATATATATATATATATATATATATATATATATACATATATATAAATAAAAATATAAATGCTTTAAAGCTATTCCTGCTGTTATTTAGGCCAGTTTCCTCATTCCCCCTCCCTTTTTAGATCCAGACGAGGTTCACGGAAAGAAAAGAAGTGATAGTTTTAATATAAAACTTCCAAATAGTAAGTATATTCCCACATCATGCAATGTTTGTCTCCGTTCATTTGGATTTAATAAACATCATCTGATCATTGTAATGAATTTATTTTAGAAAACAAAACAAAAAACTTTTTGAAAGTTTTTATATGGTGAATTCAGGGTGATTGGGACACTTTTTGCCATTGAGATGACTTGGAAAAGGTGATAGATAGATAGATAGATAGATAGATAGATAGATAGATAGATAGATAGATAGATAGATAGATAGATAGATAGATAGATAGATAGATAGATAGATAGATAGATAGATAGATAGATAGATAGATAGATAGATAGATAGATAGATAAGCAGGCTTGTGTACAACATTGGTTTTCAACATTTTGGGCCAGTGTCTCAATATCAATTATTCTGCATATAAATCTCTTTTTTACTGTATTGTTCAGTGTCAATGAGAAGGATGGTGCTGGTGGGAAAGACTGGAGCAGGAAAAAGCTCTTCTGGAAACACAATCCTCGGAAGAAAAGCCTTCAGAGCTGCCAGAAAAGCTTCATCTGTTACTAAAGAGTGCTGGAAGGAGATTGGAGAGGTTGCAGACCATCAGCTGGAGCTGGTTGATTGTCCAGGGATCTTTGATACGTCACTCTCAGACAGTGAATTCATAAATGAGATGAGTAAATGCGTGAACATGACGGCACCTGGACCACACGCCATCATCATGGTCATTCAGTTCGGCCCATACACAGAAGAAGAGAAACGTTCAGTAGAGAGGATCAGGGCTATATTCGGAGAAGAAGCAGATAAACACACAATCATCCTCTTCACTCACGGTGATGAACTCTCAGAGGACATCGAACAAGCACTAGAGGAAGCAGTGCCTGCTTTAACAGACCTCATAAAATCATGTGGCGGACGGTATCATGTGTTCAACAACACACAAATGAATGATCGCAAACAGGTTTTAGAGTTCCTGGATAAGGTTGATGACATGTTGCGCAAGAATGGAGATCAGTGTTACACCAGTGACATGTTTAAGCATGCAGAAAAAATACTGAAGGACGAAGAGGACGAGCTTAGAAAACAATGCAATAAGATGATGCAGGAACTAAAATACACATTTAATGAAGAAAAGACCAAACTGGAGGAGAGCATTAGACAACTGAAAGAATCCGGGCAGACAAAAGACCAGAGAATTAAAAACCTGGAGGAGCAACTGAAAAATAAGGACAGACATTTTAAAGAGTCGATACGTTTTTATCAGCTGAAACGCAAGAATGCGAGACAGGAGGTGGAAGAGATGCATTTGAAAGAAAACTTCCCGGAGATCAGCAAAAAACTACAAAAGCTTCATGTCTGATATATTTGTGACATAAAATGACTGAGCCCCAACTCAGTGGAAATGAGCTCTTTCCCCACCGTTGACAGAATTATTCAGCAATCCACGTTTGCACTGCATTATTACACGTCTTCTGAAAGAGGACATTAGTAGCGCAAACAAGTGATAAGCCTTGCTTACCCATATGTAAAATAGTGTGAACATTAAACATCATATACATCAAAACTGCCTAATGTTACTGAATGAAATGTGGACGAGCTACAGGACTCTGAAGCTTTTATATCTGCGTTTGACAAACACGGTTTTCTCAGCTTTTTGCTCAAAATGTTGCTTTTTTAGATTAAACTTTCCCACATTCAAGCGTCAATGCATGACTTATTTGGTTGTTGTTGTTTAAAAGCAGAGGGTCTGTTCTTTCTTTTGATATAAGTTCAGATATTCATACAACAGTACCATACACATGTCTATGATTTGCTATATCATAAACCATTGTCTTTTTTTTTAACACTAAACTGTGTTTCTCTCATACTATCTTGGTGTGGTAATTACAATATTCTTTTTGTTTTTGTTTTTGGTCTGTGCTTTTGAGGACCCGTTTAACTTCATAATGGCACAAACACATGCAAAAGGTGTCCAAAGGTGTGTGTTTATGTAATTATACAGAGGAAAAGTCCTAAAACAAGAGACACAGATTTCACAGATTCATTTTAAAAACAAGTTAAAACAAAATATCAAAGTGCACTAAAAAACGTGACAGTGCACACACAATCAAAAAAAAAAAAGAAAAAGAAAATGTTTCAGTCAATCTTGGACTATCTTCAGCTCTAAAGATTTAAACAATGAGCACAGCTCGGAGACATCAGATGATTAACCAAATCAGCTGGATTGTTTTCTATTTTGCTCATTGATTTAATCTACGCACCCAATAATATGGTTGAAATTATAAATTGGCACAGATTTTTTTTACAAGCATGTAATTATAAGTATCATATGTTGAATTACTACTGCCAAGATTAATAGACAATGCACATAAAATCTTATATGAACATGATTATTGCATTAGCATTGCCAATCAAAATGATTCTGGTGTTATAATATGAGGCTTGTATATAAAGAGTGTGGTTGTATTATACATGTTTAAGCTGGACTGTGGATCTGAGGGTTTCTGGGCTTTACTCTGCTCTGATTTACTGCTGATGTTGATATGTTGCTGTTTGAGGAATTGAGGAAAGGGTTATATTTCTTAAAGAAATATACTTAGGCTGATATTTTCATGTAGAACCATTTTGTACATCCTGTTTTTTTGTAAAACTGTCAATAAATTTGTTTAAATTCAATTGGTTGTTTTGTGTGTGTGTGTGTTACAGCCCGGTTGAATTGAATAAATACATTTGCTCATGCACTGATGTTGTACTGTCCTTTGTCTCTTTATTTCCTTGTTGACTTTACAACAACGTAAGAGCTAGAAAAGATAAATAAACAATTGTTGCAATTTGAAAATAATACACGTTCATATAAATGAATCAAAACAATTGACTATAGCAACAAATTTAGAAATTAATACTAACATTTATACTAAAAACATAAAATTACTCTTAAATCAAACAAACACATAAAACAATCATTAAGACAAGATATTATATATATACATAAGTGCTTAAAGGGGCTATATGCAACTTTTTCCCCAAAATAAACGTAACAATAGCCTTTTTATTTTACCATTTATGACTCAAACATCTCCTGATGAGCATACTGACACCTTGTCCGCTCACAGTGGGTGCACCTATAAGCCTGTCTCCTATTTTTCCTATTCTCTGGCGGGTCGTCTTTTCCCGCGCTGTTTGCGGATGTGACGTCACCACCGCTGCGAGAGCGAGCAGAAAATAAGAGCAGTTCTGTTTTTTGGCCACAGGTGTCAGTCGCGAGTTTAAATTTCAGAAAAACGCATATAGCCCCTTTAAATATAAATGAATACCTTGTACTCCTTTTCAACCAGGTGCAAAACAAAACAAACAAAAAATACTGCAAAATAAAAACAACAAACAGCATCTAAATGCTTAAATCCACGTAAAAGTGTCCTTAATAAACGTATTATCTCCGTGACCGCATGGCTCCGTATCTCCGTCAGTGTTTTTATCTTCGTGTGCGAGCTCTCTCTGTGCGCGTCTGCACGAGCGATCTGTTTGACTTTCCAGCAAGACGCCTTTCAAAATAAAAGTCTCTATAGGTTAAATAACTTAAAGAGTGCAAAGTAACGTTCCAAAATATAATAAAACATAACTAATATTAAGAAAATATAGAATTACGATATATAATATAGGGAATAATATCAGAATAATATAATAAGCTCCAAACTAATTCAAATAACTGAGGGTTATTTAACTGGTTGTTTACAGTGTGTGTGTGTGTGTGTGTGTGTGTGTGTGTGTGTGTGTGTGTGTGTGTGTGTGTGTGTGTGTGTGTGTGTGTGTGTGTGTGTGTGTCAGTGGCGGTTCTAGACCACGGTAACTATGGGGGCCAGGCAGGGGCCACTTGTGCTTTTAGGGGGCACACGTTAACATTTATCTTAACCAGTAGAAAATTAGGTAGTTCACCTAAAAATTCTATCTATTTACTCACCCCCATGTCGTTCCAAATAGGACTTTCTTATGTTGAACACAATATTAACTTATTTAGTTTATTAAACTGTTGTATAAGATCAGTAGGCTAGGCCTATCGCATTTGCACTCATGCTATTCTGGGTAGAAGAACTCGTTACTCATGTTATATTGCTTATACTGTAGTCCATATCATGATGTAAATGTGAGGGCGTTTTCACACTGGCAGATTAGTTCGAATAATTGGTAAGGGGAACTGAATTCGAGACTGCCTGAAGGAGGTGGTCTGAGCTCGGTTGCGCAAATTGCGCTCGAGCTGTGCTGCGATTCATGGGAATGTGAAAGCAACAAGCTAATACGACTAGCGGGCCAGTGGCGGACCACTGGAGGCAAAGTTGGCGGCCCACCGGCGGCCCGCTGGCATTTTGCTCATCGTTTTCCTAGCGGACCACCGGCGGCAGCCACCACTTTTCCGACAGTGGTCCGCTACCAAGCCGCTGGTTTATAATAAATAACTGGCCACCCACGGACGATCCACTGGTCATATGATTCACAACTGGGTAATTATAGTTAGATCCAATATAATATTATTTTATGCAATAATGAATCAAAAACAAAGTAGGCCTACACAACTGCTAATAACCATTTTAGGCTATATGTATTTTTTTTGATAGAGGCAACACAAATGCGTAGCTAAACAAATGGAAATAAACAAAATAACTATAAACATTATGATAGCCTATTCAAAATATGTACTTTTGTTAATATATATATATAAAAGGATACATAAGATTGTATTATATATTATAAGATTAAGACTCGGGTGCACAAGAAAAGTAACCTGCGCATGCATTTTATCAGATGACGGTGTATTTAGTTCAATACAACACATGTGTAAGGGATGATAGTGTTGATGATTTACCTTGGATACGAGTGAGAGGGAGCCTGCGGTGTATTCGCGGTGTAGAACGCGCTCTGACGCGGACCACAACAAACGTGCCCAGTGTAAAAACGCTCTGAGACTAAAACTCAGGGGCATTTCTGCCGCATATCTTGAATTTTATGGACATTCTAGAAGCACTGAAATGGTTTGGTTAAGACATTCTAACTAATACAGGTTTTGGAACAACACGAGGGTGAGTTAGGCCTAGGTGTTTTTATTTTCTTTTTGGGGGAACTAACCCTTTAATTTATTCCCAGATTATTGAAAGTCTTTTATTTGGCCATGTAGCTACTGTATCACTCTGTCTGCAGTCTCTACACGTGAAGTAAAATCATTTCAAGTTCATTTATTTATTTGAAAAGTAATGTATCTGTAATATGATCATGCATGCTCAATTTATAAAAGTAAAACTAAACCATTTATTTTACATGTTTTGTAGCCTACCTGCTCTCTGTTAGCAGACTCTTCGCAAAGTTAGCATAGGCATAAAAACAAACATCTAATACTCTATAAGCAACACTGGACAATTGGATAAAAAATATTATTTCTCGCTATATGTGAACAAGACTGAAATGACATCATTTTCTGTATCTTTTCTCGGGTAGCCTATGCCTATCTCTGTCATATTCGCACATGAACGGTTCTTTCATTGCGTTGGTCATAATTTATCTTTGGCTGCATCTTCCTAATTCTGAATATGATCAAAGATTACATATGTGGACGTGTTCGGAGAAATTAGCCATTGAAAAAATATATTTAACTACCAGTAAATGAACGAAATGACTGAATGGAATTCAAAGTCGTCAAGTCAGTAAAATTAATCAGTAGCTATCACTGCTGCGTATGGGTGAAGTTACACACAACACAACGTGTATAAAGAGATCTTATTTTATCTATAATCAAGTGCGTAGCAACCGCTATAGCCCGCGTTTTACAACTATTTGAGCGAATGCAGACTGAGTGACGAATCATTCATAAACAGACTACATGCGTCCCACAGCGCGCAGCCTCCTCATTGCTTCTCTGCATTGGTTATTGGTTATGACACAATAAAGTGCTCTTTTCATCACATACCGCCACAGCAAAAAACGCACATTGCAACCAGTTTCAGAAAATTGTTTGGTGCGATGTGATTCCAAATTTACGGGGGCCAGAGGGGGGGCCAAGTTTGTTGACACGGGGGCACCGGCCCCCCTGGCCACCCCCTTAGAACCGCCACTGGTGTGTGTGTGTGTGTGTGTGTGTGTGTGTGTGTGTGTGTGTGTGTGTGTTTCTTTTTGTTTATGCTAGCTTTCTTAAAAATTGCAAGTAATGCAAGGGCTCATATATTTTAAATGTCAGAAAATATTTTGAGCCCCTATGTATTTATTTATAAAGTGTCAGGAATTTGCCGGGTGGTAACCAACCATCCAAATAAATAAATAAATACATAATTAATTAAATGCATAAATAAATTCCAACCAATGATCTATCTAGGCCTGTAAGTCACTGATTCTAACATTCATGACTCTTCATGTATCATGAGCATGTATTTAACCCTGATGTTGTGTAAATACTAGTTAATGTTATCGCATTGGACTGAAACTCAGTGACTTTGTTCACATGGGGTATAACTCACAGTAAATTCCCTGGTGTTGAATTATCACCGCTCGGCGTTCATATGGGAACCTCCAGCAGGGTGTTAAACTAACACTGAAGCAGTGTTAATGAGTTAATGAGATACTTAAGTGATTAATTGAGTGATGATTGTTTGATTATTGAAGACACCTGATGATAAAGAACAGAATCACTGAAGGACAGAGAAACACCAGAACTGTGCAGCTGACTTCAGCCACAGCTTTACATGAAATCAACTGAAGATAAAAGAAGACATTAAATATATTTATTTCTGTCATTTGTCTACAGTTCTTTTTGAGGATAATAGAGGCTTAAATTTGATGATTTATTAAAAATATATTATTTTCTATATATTGTGTCACCATTATGGAGATCAGTGTTTCATTGAGTTAGCCAGTTTGACTCTTCGTTTTTAAATCATAATGGTGACCAAACATTTTCAATAAATCAGCATCTAAACCTCTGTTCTTCTCAAAAAGAACTGTAGATTTAATGTATTTTCAGTTGATTTCATCTAAGGCTGTGTCAGTTGTAGTTGTTGTGATTTTGATGTTTTCTCAGAAGCAGACGAAAATAAATGCCCCACAGTGCCTTGCTTGTTGTTCATTTTGTGGTAGCCCAAGGGTGAAGAAGCTCTCTGTGCATGATGTTCTTCATCAGATCATTGATCAAGATACTAGTGAGGAGGAGGCAATGCAGGATGAAGGTGCATTAGAAGATGTATCAGAAGAAGAAGGCACCACTGAGCAGGCTAAAGACCTTGAAACAACTGATGAGCAGCAGGTCAAAAGATGAAACTTCATTCCAACTTATGAGGCTGAGGCAGGTTTTCTGAAAATGTCACTGCAAGATTCATCCTGCATTGCCTCCTCCTCTCTCGTTGAAACACAATGAGGTTGTGCGGACAGCTGGAGACGCGATCAGGGAATTTTCTTATGGATCATTTGAATTATGTGTTTAACCTAGTGTTTTCATTACGTGAACACAAGTATTAAATGTACATCTGCAGAGAAAAGTAAAATTCATTATGATCCCAAACACAAAGGCCAAACGGACACTGAAGCTCGAGAACTACTTTGAGTGCTTATGAGGCGCCATTGACTTTAGCTTTGTGTTAGACACAGCTTTCAGAAATGCTTCATGGGTAAATTTGTCAGTTCAGCTGTGCTGAAAGGTGTTATAATGGCACAATCTGATTCCAATGAGCGATACAGAGAAAACAGATGCACTTCATTCGATTGAACACAGAGCTTAAACGCCATTTAAGTCTTTGGACAGGCACCAGTGAAGGTCCTGGTGCCCTTGGTCATAGATGAGAAGGAAAAGGTTTACTCCTGTTGTATATTTGTCTCTGTATTTTGTTTTATTATTTGTAAGTTACCTTGTAAGTTTTACTTACTCAAATTAATTAGTAAGTGTACTTATTTTCTTAAAAGCTATTTATTTGTGATTTATTTAAGGGGATAAATGTACATTTATTGCTTCCTTTATAGTTTTCTTTCTCTAATAATGCAATATAATTGTAATCACGTGAATTTTGAATGTGTATACAATTTGAAAATTACAACTTTATTTTAATACTGTAATGGACTGTCTATCCATCATTTTAATGACTGTTAGTTTTGTATTATGTTTATTGGTGTCATTAAAAATATGGTATGAACATATGAGGTATAGTATGATTGTGTGTTCATTATGCAGTCATAAAGTGTCACTTGAAAGGATTAACTCGTCTACTGTTTAAGAATTTTGCTTGTTAGTTTTTTTTTTTTTTTGTGCCTCAATGCTTTGCTTTATGTCAGGAGAGCCACAGCTCTGCACAGTTTAGTTCTAACCTCCCCCAACACACATACCTGTGGTTTTCAATAATCTTGAAAAACTTGATTAGCTGGTTGGGTTGTGTCTATTGGCACTAAATCTCTGCATGACAGTGCCTTCCAGGAAATGAGTTTTGCATAATGTGGCATGTTTTAGAAAGCCCCACTCATCTCAGAAAGTATCGTCTTCTCCTTGTGCGAACGTAGGTGTTTGTGTGAGCCGAATCAGTTTTATGTTTGAAAATAAGAGAAATGGACTTTGTTTTGAATTAAAAAACACATTCTGAATTCCAGGGGAGCCTAAACAAACATCACTGGTAAGTTTTTAATATCATCAGTGTTTTGTTTTTACAATGAACACAATTTGTTCAACAATCTAATTTCAGGAAATGGAAATGTGTAGGTTACTTAAGTTAAGACGTAAGTTTTAAAGATACAACAACACGTTTATAGCATTTCCATCATCTCAATTTTGAACGGTCTTACTTTTGGTTCCATTGATGTTTTTTTTAATTGGGTTTTGTTTAAATGGCTGAAATAAGGTCTGTGGTGAACACAAGCTCAAGACACGTTTAGGTTTTATTCTACGACATAAAATACATCAGTATTACCCCACTCGTGATTTTTTTAAAGTTGTTTGAAAAAGGCAGTTGCTAACAAGTGGCTAATGGGACTACAGTGGCTGTCGAGGGGATTAAACGTCATCACACCGAACAGACTCTATCGCTTTTACAGCCTCATCATGTTTATGATCAGGGCTCGACAATGCAAGCTTTCCACTCGCATTTGCAAATAAAAATAGATGTGTGCGAACTGTAAAATATATTTAGGAGCATGAGTGCAAATAAAACTTCTTAAATATCTTAAATGCTACAAGAAACGTCTTATATTAAGACGTTTTCAAATTGGTCATGGGGAAACAGTGATACAGTCTAATATGATTATTAAACTTTAAAGGCGATTATTTAAAAAAAAAAATAACAACAAGAAGCACTTGAAGGAACAAGCTAAGGAGACATGCTGCATGAAAATGCACATTCGCTGTCTGACAGCAGATGGCTCTGATGGTACATCAGAAATATAAAAATAGAGCTAATGCATGTTGTACCAAAGTGTATTCAATTGT
This sequence comes from Gobio gobio, assembly GCF_949357685.1. NCBI lineage: Eukaryota > Metazoa > Chordata > Actinopteri > Cypriniformes > Gobionidae > Gobio > Gobio gobio. Next base: position 79,135,468 of record NC_137097.1, read on the forward strand.
TTTGTTTTAATGTCTAATTTTAATTGGTGCTTACTCAGTTGAATTATGTTTCTGTTTCACAAAGTATTTGAGTTGTGTTTACAAGAAAAAATTTAGTTGGCATGTCTTAAGGTTTGTGGTTTGTTTGCACTAGGGTGACCATATTTTGATTACCGAAAACCAGATACTCAAATGATACTCAAAGTTTACTCAAAGATTCCTCATTATTTTCAATACATTTAAAGTATGCCTCTGTATGGATAGAAAATTGTTATATTAGGGCCAGGACAGGACTTGAAAACAGGACATGTCCTGAGAAAACAGAACGTTTGGTCACCCTACCCATCATGTGACAATTAATTAACATTAACAAATAATAATAACTGTATCGAGTGATTGCTCATTGTTAGAGATGGGAGGATATATCGATGCATCATGATTTTTCTCTCTAACGATTCTGGATAAATCCTGAGAATTTGAGAATAAATCAGAGCTTTTACAAATGTTCTACGAAGGCATCATTTATGTTGTTTGGAATGCAGTGGACTTATATATAAAAATATAAAAATCACTGACAGAAGCTGCTTTCAACTTCAAATGCTCATGTGTGCTTGGTGAAGAGCGCTCGTGCATGCGGCTGTGTGCGAGTCTGACTCCGTGTAGTGGCTAAATGTACTTGCATCTCAAAATGCTTTTATGATGTGAAATTAATGTAAACACAGTCAGTTGTGTCTTAAGGGATTAAACAGACAGAACAACCCACATCTTATATTTCGAAAGAGATCTGTGCATCAGGGGAATGTGCCAGGGAAGGGCTGTCGAAAGGAGCATGAGTTCTGGGAACCTGGTTCAGGTGGACCAATAAGGTGCAACCATCAAGACCTGCTCCTCGTCTTCCCTGACTTTGCACATGGTCTGTGCGAGTAGGCTCACTGGGGGAAACACATATTTGCGTAGGCCCCAGGGCCAGCTGTGTGACCGTGCATCTATACTGGGAGTCCCTCCAGTCAATGAATAATACGACCGGCAAAGGGTCAACTCTGAAGTCGTGAACAGGTCTACCTAAGCAAGTCCAAAGTGGTCTCATTTCAGCAAGTCTGTCCAGACACGTGCAGAAAAGAGTGTGGCTGTCAGACAGGGCCAGGAAGTGACTGCATCCTGAAATACATGGGTGGAATGACATCCTGAAAAAGACCTAACATCACACAGATTTGCTCTTTTAGAGAAATTTAAAGGGTTAGTTCACCCAAAAATGAAAATTGTCATTAATTACTCACCCTCATGTCGTTCGACACCCGTAAGACCTCCGTTCATCTTCGGAACACAAATGAGGATATTTTTGTTGAAAGCCGAAGGCTGAGAAAGGCCTCAGATAGGCCTCCATTGGCATTCAGTACATTTACACTCACAAGACCCATAAAAGGCACTAAAAACGTCGTTACAAAGTCCAACTCACTACAGTGGCTCTACAATAATTGTACGATGCTACGACAATAGCTTTTGTGCGCAAAAAAAATTAAAAGCAACGTCTTTATCCAACTTGTTCTTGTCTTCTGTGTATGCCTCGGACGTGAACTCATGAAGCACCACGACGCATACGCGAGAATATTACCCAGATCCGGCGTTCGGACACATTACCCAGAAGCGAGGAGGAGATTTGTTTACAAGCAGAGGAAGACGCGCCGTATCTAGACTTTTGAATTCTGCATTGATCATGCTTTAGGTCTCGACGTAGTGCTCAAAATGGGGCTAAAGTTTCATGGATTCCCGAACGCCGGCACTACGTCATATTCTCGCGCATTCGTCGTGGTGCTTCGTGAGTTCACGGCAGAGGCCAAAACGGAAGACAAGAACAAGTTGAATAAAGTCATTATTTAGATTTTTTTTTGCGCACAAAAACTATTGTCGTCGCTTCGTAAAATTATAGTAGAGCCACTGTAGTGAGATGGACTTTGTAACGACGTTTTTAGTGCCTTTTATGGGTCTTGTGAGTGTAAATGTACTGAATGCCAATGGAGGCCTATCTGAAGCCTTTCTCAGCCATCAGCTTTCAACAAAAATATCTTCATTTGTGTTCCGAAGATGAACGGAGGAGTAATTAATGACATAATTTTCATTTTTGGGTGAACTAACCCTTTAAGGTCTTTCTGTTGAAGCGCCCAGGGGAAGCCACTTGCACCAGATGTGCACCAGAGCCGGCCCGTTATATAGGCAGTATAGACAAATACTAAGGGCGCAATCTCGCTAGGGGGCGCCAAAGAGGCCAAGGGATAATAAAAAAATAGTTACAAACATAATCAAACTGCTGATATCTTTAGCAAACTAAACTTAGAATTAGTATTAATAATTTGTATTATATAAAAATCCAAAATAAGGGCATTACTGTACCCGCCCCCAATTGATTGACACCTGAAGGATGGCCGGAGCGAGGTGAGACCCAGGCCCCGTGTGCCGATTTGTTTACTTTCTGTTTAATAATGGCTTGTGCTGGATGTGTGTGCGTGCTATCAGCGAGGGGCGAAGTGGCGACATGTCAAAACAACCTCATAAATGATCTGATGCGCAAGGAAGAAAAAAATTAAAAGAAGAGGAGGGCAAACGCAAAAAAGCCAGAGGTAAGACTGTGTTAAGAAAACACTGAATTGATTAATTGTGCGCGTGCACTAAGCTAACACGTTAAAGTTTAACGGTTTAACAGATAACTTTACAGACCCCAACATGTGGGTTGCCCTTAGAATCTCAGCCACTCTCCCGCTTTTCTAAGCTCAAACTTATTAAAACATACTTGAGAACCACAATGATGCAAGAACGTCTCAGTGGACTTGGCATTATCAGCATCAACCATGTGGTTTCAAATTCAGTTGTCATATTATGATGATGTCATAGATGACTTTGCTGGCACAAAGGCAAGAAGAGTAAACCTGTGAGAACCCTGAAGAAGTGATCTTGTAGTTGGCTCTTTGTGGTAAATGTTGTTTTATAAAGCACCCCTAGAGAGCACTTTAAAGTTATTTATTTATTTCAAATGCACAATCAGAAATCGTGATCAGCTGGAATGCGCTGTCACACCAACATGAACAACTCGAATCTGTTGACTACAACAATGATTATTAGAGCGGAGAGAATCAATGTCTGCTCAGCTCTGAAGCAAAAGCTCAATGTGAGTATCGCGCGTAAGCCCTTTTATTCCCAGAAACGGGTGTGCGGTTTGTGATGCAAATCTCACTAGGCGCTGTGCATTGGCTCGTTCTTTTACCACTTTTACTCTCAGGCGAGATCCCAATTCGTCAGTCACTGACAATTCAATAGGAAAAAGGCACTCTCAAGGCACAAGTGGCCCCAATTGGGGTGGGACCCTCAAGGGTACATTTTTGTACCTCTAAGTCAGGGGCAAGTTCGGTCATAGAGAGCTGATGTCCTGCAGAGTTTAGGTCCAACCCTACTAGGCCACCACAGTATCTCTCTGCATCAATATCTCTGTTTGCTCTGTAGTCAGTGTTTCTTTGTCACAAGCACTGTTGCATACGCTGCGTGGTATCGGTAACGAAGCATTTTAATGAGTATGCATACACAAGCATCAGGCCCGATACCTATACTAGTAACGGTGCATCCCTAACTAATATCCCTACCTAATATAGTTTTAGACCTATTCTATTAGTTACATGTGTGTTCTTTTTTGTCTTACTGCACTTTTTACCTTTAGGCCTTAAAAATGTCAAAAATGCATAAAAGTCTGGATCTGGTCCTACTTGGAAAAGCGGGAGTTGGGAAAAGTGCGACTGGAAACACAATACTGGGAGAAGAAGCTTTCATATCAAAGAAAAGCTTCACCTGTGTCACACGGACAGTTGCTGTGAGATCTAATACTGTCTTTGGACAACACATCAATGTTTATGACACACCAGGAATCCTTGACAAAGAGCAGAGCGAAGAGGCGATTCAGCAGAAATATAAAGACATTCTGCAACTGAAATATGAATCAGGACGCTGTGTGTTTCTGCTGGTCATCAAAGCTGGCAGAGTCACGGACGGAGATATAAAAACTGTGGAGAAGATTGAGAGGGTCTTGGGAGCAAAGCGCATACAGAAAACCTGGATTCTCATCACCAAAGGAGATCAACTAGAGAATGACAACATGACAATAGAAGAATTCATCAGCGATTATAAAGCCTTGAATAAACTCCTTCAGAAATATCATCAGAGATACCATGTGTTCAACAACAATAATAGGGAACATATTGGACAAGTTCAAATGCTGCTTAGAAAAATATGTGGAACAAACTGTGACACAACAGGTGAGTCTGTTTTTTATGCAAAATAATTTGTTCTATTAAAGACATCTAGTCTCTCCCCAGTCAACACTTTGTCTCACGGTTATCTCACCATGTGTTCACAATGAGCTAACAGTGTAACCTCACAGCGCACTCAATGTTTGCTCATACAATGGCCACAATGTGAGCTCACCACAGCTAGAAATGTTATTGGACATGGAATCCAACTTCCCTCAGACAGCAAATTTGGGTTGAAAATGAAAAATGGGTTGACATTTGTTTGACGTCAGGCTCCAACATCATTAAACAACTCCACAAACAGCATTACCAGCTTCACACATTACTAACCAGACTGACTTTTATTTCTGTCAGATGTCTACAGAAGCTCTTATTGAGATTTACAGAGGTTTAGGTGATTTATTGAAAATGATAGTTTGGTTGGATGTCACCATTATGGCAATCAGTGTTTGCTTTAGTTGAGCAATGTGACTCTCGAGTTTTAATGCTAGTTTTTCCTCTGACTGTTGTAACTGTGATTGTTATGGCAAGAGCAGCACGAGAAAATGTCACCACTTGATGGCGATAAAAAATATAATCATAAAATATAATCATTTTATCAGCTGATCTCATCTAGACCATCATATGTGTCATTAATTTCATATTATTGTTTATAGTAGTGTTTCTACAGCATGATATGCAACAGTGTTTTAATAAGATAATGTGTATAATTTAAAGAAATAACTCAAACATCAAAAATTGGTATATGAATCTCAACAATGCTTCATGCCGCAATGCATTATGGGAGCAACTAATACGTTTTGTATGATGCACCCAGAATGCTTTGCAACATGAAGCATGTCACCGTTCTAAATAAAGACCGTTCTAAGTGACCAAATAAACTTTAACATCTAAACCTCTTTTAATCTCAATAATAACTTCTCTACACATATGCCAGAAATAAAGTAAGCCAATGCTGTGTTTGGAGTTGTTTAATGCTGATGGAGCTTGACTTCAACCTGATTTTCACTTTCAACCAAAATATGACAACTAATGATGTTGGAGTGCCGTGCATGCTGGGAAACTTCCAGCTAAAACTTTATAAGAATGTTTGGGGATAATGTTCTGTCATCACTAAACAAGTTTAGAATAGTTTTAGTGAATGTTATCCTACCTTTTAGGAGAACATTCTGGTAACAAAAATTGGGTGAGATCACTGTGAGTTCAAAATGTTGACTGGGCAATGATATGCAGACACTTGCAATAAGTACAACACTGATTATAATAAATACAGACTATTCAAGACAACAATTTTGCAAAGACAAACAATTAATTGGAATAATTAAATAGAATAGAATTGTTGTTACACTATGTTAGATGTCTGAGAATACCAAAATGTTGTTCACTCACTTTCGAGTTTCACATTTAACTCTGTAGAAATTAAGTGAAGGAAGCAGTTGTTTAAAATAGCATTAACTGTTTCTTTTTTGTTTTTATTTTTTACATTAAAAAGAAACAACAAAGCCGACTCCTGCTGACAGACTCTCATCTATGAGGATTGTTCTTCTGGGCAAAAATGGTGTTGGGAGGAGTTCATCTGCAAACACAATACTGGGCTGGAAAGAGTTCAGATGTATGAGAGGAATGACTCCAGTAACCCGTGAATCCACAGTGAAACACGCCTCTGTTTCAGGCAGATCTGTGTCTGTAGTTGATACTCCTGGATTCTTTGACACTCGGCTGAAACCTGAGCAGTTAGTGACAGAGATCATGAGATGTGTTGATCTATCCAGTCCTGGACCGCACGCTTTTCTCATTGTGTTCAGAGTAGATGAACGGTTCACTTATCAGGAGCAGCTGATTCCTCAGATCATTGAGATGATGTTTGGAGAAGAAGTGTTAAAATACTCCATCATTCTCTTCACTCATGGAGATCAGCTGGAAGGACAGACAGTAGAGAAACTCATTCAGGAGAACTGTAGATTAAGAGATCTAGTTGATCAATGTGGAGGCAGATTTCACATCTTCAACAATACAAAAAGAAACAGAGAGCAGGTGAATGATCTACTGCAGAAGATTGACTCAATGATAGAGCAGAATGGAGGAGGACACTACAGTAATCAGATGTTTGAAGATGTTCAGAGATTCAGTCTAGAGGAAGAAGAGCAGAGACTGAGAGAGGAAGAGGAAAGAAAACTACAAGTGGAGAGACAAACACAAGAGGAGATTGAGAGAGTGAGAAGGGAGACAGAGGAGAGAGTCAGAGCAGAGATAGAAGCTCACCAAAGAAAACAAGCGGAAAAACTAAAGCAAGAGGAGATAGAGAGCGTGAGAAAGGAGACTGAGGAGAAAATCAGAGCAGAGTTTAAAGGTCCACCAAGTTTTTTACTAGAAAGACTTAAACAAATGAGACAGAGAGAGGAAGAGAGGAGACGACGACAAGAGGAAGAACAGATAATCTTTAACAACCCATTTTCACTAATGAGCCAATGGTCATCATGGACGGATATCTTTCTAAGAAATCAACGAGTGATACAAAGACAAGAGGAGATTGAGAGGGTGATAAAGGAGACAGCGGAGAGAATCAGAGCAGAGTTTGAAGGTCCACCAAGACGATTAGGAGACCTCCATAATCCATGAGTCAGAAAGATCAGGAGGAAAATCAAAGACAAGAGGATATTGAGAAAGTGAGAAAGGAGACCAAGGAGAGTCACAGCAGCATTTGAGGGGTCATCAATATTTGCATTAGGATTGAACAGAAAATGAACTAGAAGCAAGATTGAGAAGTGACGAGAAAACAAAATAAGGAATGTGTCTCTAGTTGATACTCCTTGGTTCACTGACACACTGATGAATCCTGAGCAGTTAATAGTGGAGGTGGAGAGAAGTATTTATTTATCCAGTCCTGGACCACACGCTTTTCTCATTGTGAAATTAGGAGGAATTAGTGGAGGCAGAAACAAGCAGTGGAGTTAAGCCATTTATTCAGGGTTCTGCATCATCTATCGTTCAGTGGAACTAATGGTGCAGGAGGAACTGAGAGGTTACTGAGTGATAAAGATGGAGGAGAAGAGTCAAATCAGTGAAGAATAAAAGAGGACTCAGAGATTGAATAAAGGACTCGGCTGACAGCACTGCCACAGCTGATGAAATCATCATCATCATCATCATCATCATCATCATCATCATCATCATCATCACCTTCCTCACTGCTGTGTTCCAGCTGGAGAACTCAAGAACAGTAAACACACATTTCCACATCCAGCTGATGAGACGGCTCTGGATCACGCTGTAAGGTAGAATAGTTAACAGTAGATTAGTGTTTATTTCAGATTGTGATTTTGACCTGTATATGAGCTCAGTTGTTCAATCATCATTCACTATTGTTTGTGTCCACAGAACGGTTTCTATCAGCTCTATTGAACAGTTCAACACGTCTAAACACGTTTTAGTGATTCCAACTGCATGAGGAGGAGGAGGAGGATGATGATGATGATGATGATGATGATGAGGTGAGCTCTCACACTACTTTCCTATTCTAGTTTATTTTCTGATATTATTAAGGCATTATGTCTGATTCTTACTGTAATATCAAGCAGTCAATGATTTCAGAAGCCGGTTTCCTGTTCTTCTCTTCCATTTGTTAATGACCTCTGTTCAGCTGATGCTGTCATGTGCTACTAATGTACATTATGCATGAGTTATCTAAACAGGTTTTCTTTATGAATTATGCGTTGTACATGTTTTTGATAAAACATCTAATGTGTTTACTGTTTACTGTGTTAAAGCACAAAGAACGTGTTAGTGCTGATCATTTGCTTTTAGGATATTTAGTAAACCATACTAAAAGTAGTTGTGGGAAGTTCGGATCATTTTACTGACTCGGATCTTTGAGTCTCGTTCAGCAAAATGAACGAATCTTTTTTCGAGTAATTTCGAGTAATTTCGTTCATTTCAGTAAAATATAATTAAAATGACATGTTAAATAGCCCAACCCATCTAGTACTTATGAAATTGTTGATTACATTTGTAAAACTAAATAAAAATAAACTATAGGGTACTGCAACCAAAGCCAAATGATAAGAAACTGAAACGTTTAATTAATTGATTAGTTGTTGGGTCAGGCAATTGCAGTCTAACTCTGTTCGTTCACCTCACCTCCTGATCCAAGACATTCTTTCTTTTGCAACTTCATATTTTTCACGTTTTTTCTCCGCCTCTCGTGTCTTCGAACTCCTCGAGACGTTAGTTGTCGACTCGTCTGTGTCTGACTCTGATCTGGGGCCGGGCCATGTGACACAGGTCCGGGAACAGAATGATTAGTTCATATTTCGAGTCTCGATTCTCGAGTTCGGGTTTGAGTCTTTCGTTCTTCCTGTCAGTCCCATAGAGTCTATGCTGTCAGTAACGGAAACAGAAAAGATTTGTTCTTTCGAGTTCGGGTTTGAGTCTTTCGTTCTTCCTGTCAGTCCCATAGAGTCTATGCTGTCAGTAGCGGAAACAGAAAAGATTTGTTCTTTCGAGTTCGGGTTTGAGTCTTTCGTTCTTCCTGTCAGTCCCATAGAGTCTATGCTGTCAGTAGCGGAAACAGAAAATATTTGTTCTTTCGAGTTCGGGTTTGAGTCTTTCGTTCTTCCTGTCAGTCCCATAGAGTCTATGCTGTCAGTAGCGGAAACAGAAAAGATTTGTTCTTTCGAGTTCAGGTTTGAGTCTTTCGTTCTTCCTGTCAGTCCCATAGAGTCTATGCTGTCAGTAGCGGAAACAGAAAAGATTCGTTCTTTCGAGTCTCGGGTTTGAGTCTTTCGTTCTTCCTGTCCGTCCCATAGAGTCTATGCTGTCAGTAACGGAAACAGAAAAGATTAGTTCTTACGAGTCTCGGGTTTGACGTTTGAGTCATTCGTTCTTTTGCCACGTGACTTGTCACCGTATTGAACACTAGTTCACAACCTTTTTACTAACAAGCACGTAGTTATTTTTTTATTTTATTTTTTATATATATAATTCTGAGTTAATATCAGACATAAACAAATATGGGAAATATATTGACTATTCAAGTCTAACATCACAAATTCAAGTCAATTAGACTATTACTCATTTTGAATCATATAGCACAAACACACACACACACACACACACACACACATACATACATTATATATATATGTGTGTGTGTAATATGTTTTTGTATAGGTGCTATAGGCCTATAAGCTATGTTACAATGGTTTAGGTAACATTTTTAAACTGATTTTTATTCATTAATATACGAGTGATGATTTGATGAGTTGATTCATTAACAAAAAAATATATAACAACTCAATAGAGAAAAATAAAATACAGTTGATTCAAAACGAGTAATAGTCTAATTGACTTGAATTTGTGATGTTAGACTTGAATAGTCAATATTTCCCATATTTGTTTATGTCTGATATTAACTGAGAATTATATAAAAAATAAAAAAAATAAAAAATAACTACGTGCTTGTTAGTAAAAAGGTTGTGAACTAGTGTTCAATACGCTGACAAGTCACGTGGCAAAAGAATGAATGACTCAAACGTCAAACCCGAGACTCGTAAGAACTAATCTTTTCTGTTTCCGCTACTGACAGCATAGACTCTATGGGACTGACAGGAAGAACGAATGACTCAAACCCGAGACTCGAAAGAACTAATCTTTTCTGTTTCCGCTACTGACAGCATAGACTCTATGGGACTGACAGGAAGAACGAAAGACTCAAACCCGAACTCGAGACTCGAGACTCGAAAGATGAACTAATCATTTTTGTTGTTTCCGGTACAGATTCAGCGTAATGCGCATGCGCGGTCAACACAAAATGAACGAATCACTCTCTGTGACAACTCGGTAGTCCCGAGTCATATTAAAGATTCGTTCAAAATGAACGAATCGTTCATGAACGACACATCACTAACTAAAAGTGGGTCAATTTAGTCACAAGCAGTATTGAAATAGTACACTTACAAGTTTACTACTGGTACATTGATATACTTACATAAAGTATACTTAAAAATATACTTGAACATATTGAAGTTAAGTAAACTTAATAAAATTAACTTGAAGTATACTTATTTTTCGTAAGGGTATCCAATTCAATTTACTGGTCACTTAATTTACTGGCCTGAGACCTCCTGTCAACGGCCTTGCCTTCTCTCTGAATACACAGCCTGGTCTCACTGTTAATATGTAACATTTACCCATATAGTATCATATCTGTGATGCAACTGCATTACCTGTTTTACAGGTCCTACCCAACCGAGAACAGAGCCAGCCCTGTCCCACTACAGGTAAGTGATAATGCTAAGGTAACGACTTAAAGGTAAAGTTCACCCAAAAATGAAAATGTGATGTTTTTCTGCTTAGCCCCAGGGCATCCAAGATGTAGGTGTCTTTGTTTCTTCAGTAGAACACAAATTAAGAGCAGTCTGCAGTCTGTCAGTCGTATAATGCATGTGAATGGAAACAAAATGTATGAGAGTAAAAAACCATGCACAGAGAAATCCAAATTAAACCCTGCGGCTCGTGAGACACATTGATGTCTTAAGACACGAAACGATCGATTTGTGTGAGAAACCGAGCAGTGTTTATATCTTTTTTTTTTTTTTACCTCAAATGCGATCTATGTCCAACAGCCTTCACTGTGCGATGACTTCTGGTAAGGGAGGTCTATACACGATCTGGCGTAGTTTATGCAAGTGCCGGAAATGATCTCTCGCTCGTATCTCTACGCCATATAGTGTTTATTCACCGGAAGTCATTGTGCAGTGAAGGCTGTTGGACATAGATCGCATTTGAGGTAAACGTTTATATAAATACTGTTTGGTTTCTTGCACAAACCGATAATTTCGTGTCTTAAGACATCAATGTTTTGTCATGAGCCGCAGGGTTTAATTTGAATTTGTCGGTGCATGTTTTTTTTTTTTGTATGTTTTTTTACTCTCAGCAAAGTCACCTATATCTTGGATACCATGGGGGTAAGCAGATAAACATCACATTTTTATTTTTGGGCGAACTATCCCTTTAAGTTTAGAATTGATAAAAATGTATTTAACCTAGTGAGTTATTACATGTCAACCCTTTCTATTTTGAATCCACCTTCAAAATAGTGGATTACTCAGTAAATTTAAATATCCATAATTACAAAGACATGACAAAGTGTGATGGGTTTCTGATATTGTTTTCCGTTTTGAACAGTTACAGTGACCATGTCCTCTGACCAGAACAACAATCTCGCTCATCGTAAGATATTGCTCCTAGGGAAGACTGGTGTTGGGAAAAGCGCAACAGGAAACACCATCCTCCGAAAAGAAGTATTCAGGTCTAAAAAAGATATGAATGCTGTTACTAAAGTAGTGTGGAACGCTCAAACATAGATGGGAGGATGGTGTCTGTGATTGACACGCCTGGATTTTTCGACACAAAACTTGAACAGGACACACTAGCTAAAGAGTTTGGAAGGAGTTTGCATCACTCTGAAGGAGGGCTTCATGCTTTCCTTTTAATCTTTGAGTATGGTCGGTTCACAGAGCAGGAGAAAAACATGTTGAAGTGTGTAGAGAAGGTTTTTGGGAAACATGTGACAAAGCACATTATCATCGTCTTCACCCATGGGGATGAATGCAATCGTAAGGAATTAGATTCAGGTATACAAAAAAACACATTACTGACTGGTGTAATAAACAGATGTGGGGGCCGATATCACGTCATTAAAGGGGTCATAGAATGGTACATGCACTTTTACAAGTTGATTATACGGAAATGTGTGTTGGCAGTGCCTGTATACAACCATCCTATAATGATAAAAATACATCCAGTGTTTTTTTTTAATATCCTTATATATTTTCCCCTGTCTCAAATCGAGCCGTCTGACCGTGTGACGTTACACGGTGTACGCCCCCCCTACGATTATTGATTGACAGCAGCGTTTCAACACAGACCCGCCCTGAGCGAGCTGTCATCAGTCCGCCATTGTTGATACTCTGGAGCAGAATGGCGTCTAAGCGATTGTGGTGTTGTGTTTTATTAACCTTTATATTAATCTTTGCAAATCGCTTGCATGCTTCACGATGAATGAGGCTAAAGTTTACAGGGTAAGTTACATTACGGCATGCTTTCTGTGTATGACGTTCTCAATATAATTCATAATCCCACTTTTATAATGAACAACGCGTTATGTTTGTTATTACAAACTGTGTACTCAGGTGATAAAGTTAACGTGGTAACACTACACTAAGCTTACTTTTGTACATGGTTTATAACGGTGTCTGTTACTGATTAAGAAGTAATGTAAAAAAAAAATCTTATAACATAACATCAATCTGTCAATGAACTAACACATCAGTAAACACATAGCAACTACGCTACTCTGCCAGTACAAAGGTAGATCAAAGTGACATGACGTTAACCAACCATTCAGAAACGTCCTGTTCAAACTTCGATGGGTTCGTCATCTGTTCCTGGTCCGACTCCGGTTCAAAATGATAAGGTTGCTCAGATGTTTCCTCAGAGACTCCCGTTGCCATTATTTCTCGAAAATATACCCTCAAATGTTGTCAAGGCAACACTCCACGTGTGTTGTGGTGTTGTGTCGGGTCGAACCGAACGCCCCACAGAGCAGAGGGGGCGGGGTGAGCAAAGCTCATTATCATTTAAAGTCACATACACTGAAATGACTTGCTGAAAACTGAGTTGGTTTTGACCAGGTAAAATGAGTGTTTTCTTACAATACTAATGAGAATTTTTAATTAAAGTATATTACAAACTTTTCATTTAGACACTAAAGAATCATATTAACTTGTACAAAAATGTCATTCTATGACCCCTTTAACAATAGAGATATGAATAACATAGGGCAGGTCAGTGAGTTACTTCAGATGATTGACACAGTGGTAGAAGCAAATGAAGGAAGATGCTACACCAATGAGATGTTGAAAATTGCAAATATGGGTTCATTTGAATATGTGTGGCACATATTCAGTGAGTTTTTTAAAAGGGCAATACGAAAATTACAAAATGGACCAAAAGGTAAAAGGTCCAATAATGAATACACAAGGGTGCCTAATCCTGCTCCTACAGGGTGATATGCCCACATGGTTTAGCTCCATCTCATCCCACTGTAGACATGATGTTAATAAAGGATAACGTGTGTATGCAATTTTAAAAAAATATTGTTCACATTTAACATTAAAATATGCTGCACTGACATATAGGTTGAGGTTTTCCCTGTTGTTCAACATTGATTATAACTGATGCTAACCTTCATCCCAGTGGTCTTGGACTTTATACTGACACATTAAATCATAACGCATCAATTTTTTTTCTTCTGTTTTATTGCAACCATGATTTGTTTTGTAAATACTGTGTATAGTTTGTAATAAAAAAACCCTCACAATTATATTTTTTGTTTTGTTATACTGTTTTGTGTACTATAATGCTTTATATACTTCCTAAATAAAGCTCTAATTGAGTATTTTGTCCATTATTGCTTTCTTAAAATAAAAAATAAAATAAAAAAAAATACTAAAAAATTATTTAAATCATTAAATAATTATATTTTTGTCATGTTTCACAGTGAAACACCAACTAGTGTAAGAGTCGGTTTTGGAGCTAAGACAAAAGCTGAGCTACACACCTCAGTAATTGAACAATAAAAGTCACTAATCTTGAGGAAAAGATCTCACAGAAACTGTGACAACACCCTGACAAACATTCCTTCCCCCTCCCCATTTTGCCCTCTCCTTGTCCTGGTTTCAAGTCACCAAATGCAGATATATCAGTGATGATGTATTTTGTAAATCTATTGTTTTATCCTTTTCATATTTGATGTCTTTTTAAAGGTCTCAGTGCGAATGGTAAAATGGTCTCAGTTTCACTGCAGTCACTGGTAGTATTAGAAAGATTGGAAAACTAATGAGAATTCAGTTCTCCTTTGAGTAGTCTCTTCAAAGATATCTGATCCACTCCCCCAAAACCAGGTGGGGGTGTTGCAAATATTTACAGCCCTTTTGTTCTGGTTGGAGTATTTAAGGCTGGATGTTCTAACTCTCTGGGGGAATATTCTGCAATCAGACCCCCCGTGCAAACTGCATGTAGATGTGCCAGACATGATGACTCTTTTAAATTATTTTCATATTGCTTTGCAATTGTGTTTTATGTTTTTACGCTGATCAGTTGTGTACCATGGATTCTTGTTTACGTATTTACTTTTTCCTGTCTGGCCAAAATAAATGTTAACCTTGATTTCTCTTGTATGGTTCCGAAATCATTATTCTAGTATGGATCGATGTAGAGTTCTTTATTACCGCAAAATCTAGGGTTATGATAGATCACACCGATGACGCCACGACTGAAGCATGGAGCGCAGCGTGCGCGATATTCCGATTTCTGACTATCGCTGGGTTAGCAAGTTGTAGTCCGTGAATATTGCTAAAATTACACTTTTTGTTGAGTGAGCATGTGCAACCACTTAAAGGTAAAATATTCACTCTACACCCTCTGACTAATCACAGAAGTAACCGTTTTGTGCCCGTGAGCGTGCGAAATCCGGACGCGTCATGTCTCTGTGCGATTTAGGGTCTCTCGATGAACGAATATAAAAACTAGGAAGATATAAAGAAAATCAACGATCTAAATTAAATCGCAACTAATCATAAAATCAGCTGATAAACTCTAAATGTAGCACACTTTATGGAGTCACTTAGAATTGGAGTCAGATAAAATTATTAATGGAGTCAGATTTAAAATGAGATATCAATAAATTAGGAGAACTTCACCGAAAGGCTGAAAAGGCTTACACGCAGAATTCCTTCTGGCCAAGTCATTAGTTTTCGGTTTTTGGGCTAATGGATGGAGATTTACACTAGCACCACAATCCATTGATATTACTGATGTTTACGATGTTGGTAATTTCCTGGAATATTATATAATTGAGGATACAATAATTTTTGTATTTTATAAGTTAGTGTGCACCCAAGTTGCACCAGTGAAATGGCAAATTTTGTCAACATCTGAAAATCTCATTAATGAAATGAAATAAAAATGACCCTTATGATCTCTTAAAAGAATATGGTTATAGAATTTCCGTCTTCAAATTTCGTCACTGTTTGTATTTGCCAAATATTTTGAAGTTTCATTATCATATAAGTGGATTAGAAGTTGATATCATAGATACCGACTATCATAGAAGTTTGAGCTAAACTCTACAGGACAGCAGTCCTCCAGGACAGAATTTGGACACCCCTGGTTTAACAGGTTGTCAGCACATATATTGCATTTTGATGAAGATCCAGCAAGTTTAAGTCCATCAAGAACATCCATCCAAGCTTCTTCAACAGAACATAAGTCAATACAGTTCAGAAAATTGCTCTTTTATTAATAAGTTACAGGTTTTATGTGGAAAACTGCTTGTAATGTTATTCCTTTGTATCTCACTAAAAGCATCTACTAAAAGAAAATGGAAATTAAAGTGAAATGGTGTTGCTCAGAGATTAGACCAAACAACATTTCTGCTAAAAAAAGACTTTTATAAAGAATGTTGAATAGACAAACAAACACATCGGCATCACAGCAAAACTTATATCTATGCAGTACCTCTAAATCTCTTTCTATAATAAGTTTTAAGACCAACTGGGAAGACTAGGTTGCTGCTGGTAGAGGTGTTAGTGAGGCCAGCAGGGGGCGCTCACCCTGTGGTCTGTGTGTGTCCTAACACCCCAGTGTAGTGATGGGGACACTATACTGTAACAAGCACCGTCCTTCGGGTGAGACGTTAAACCGAGGTCCTGACTCTCTGTGGTCATTAAAAATCCCAGGATGCCCATCGATAAAGAGTAGGGGTGTAACCCCGGCATTCTGGCCAAATTTGCCCATTGGCCCCTGTCCATCATGGCCTCCTAATCATCAGTTGGATGCTGCACATTGGTGGTGGTTGAGGAGATTCCCCCCTTCTATGTAAAGCACTTTGAGTGCCTAGAAAGCGCTGTATTAATGTAACAAATTATTAATTATTATTATTATTATTATTATTATTATTATTATTATTATTATTATTATTATTATTATTATTATTATTAATGCCACACAACATTAATTACAAACTTTTACATAAAAGCAATTCTCAAACCATTTACATTTCTGACTTACAAAAGGTTTCAGTTCCGAATATCTTGATATTATTGCTTTAAAAATCATTATTCTTTTGTTTGTTATATTATTATTATTATTATTATTTCAGTATTAAAGCAAAGATCTTTATAACCACAGTTGTCACAAATGAGACCTATTTCTGATAGTTTCAATAGCATCTCAAAACACTGAACAGACTCAAATCATTATATTATAACAAAACGTTTTTATTTTATATGAATTTGTTACACAAACATTAAACAGTATAACAAATGATCAACTGAGAATTGAGGAATAAGGAAATCCCCATAGGCACATTTGAACAGCTGCATCCCATGAGCTTACTTTCCACATGATTTGTATTATTGATAATAATGTTGTTAATAACATTGATATGAAATACTAAAGTTTGTAGCCCTGTACTGAGAATGACACGTACATCATAACTATGTGCAATGGTTGATGATTGTGGTATAAGCCACAACAGCCCCCTCTATTCCTCTCAGTAAAGCAGCTGATAAACCGGCCGGTCCCCCCAAACACCCACTGATCCCTCCAGCAGCGCAGCCACTCAGGACTCCCAGCACACTGACAGTTTTCAGGTATTGTTTTGTACATTTCCCAATACTCTGACACTGATTTTTCCATATCTTTGCCCAGATGTGTCCTGATGCAGCTCCTGAAACTGCAGCGAAGACGCCACTGACACAACCGTGTAGAAATGATTTAAAATCCCAAGAACCGTCCTTCTCCATATTCACACAACCCACCGTTAACACAAGGACAACACTGACTGCATACAGATATTTTAGCTTCAGATGTACTTTGATTTGTGACTGAGTCTCAAACATCTGTATAGTGTAGCATCTGTTCTGATTTCCAGACAGCATTTGTTGGATCTTGATCAGGAGTTTGGTGACCTGATCTCTGTTGTTCAGATCTTTGTTGTTCAGCAGGTGGAATCTCCCTCCACACGCCTCTGTGAGTTTGGACAGCTCTGCGTTTCGTCTTATTAGCTGATCAAGAGATTTATTTTGAAGCTCGTCTCCGTGTGTGAAGAGGACTAATGTGTGTTTCATGGCCTTCTCTCCAAACATCTGCTTGAATAAGAGCAGGGTATCTGCGTCTTGCTGAGTGAAAGTGTGTAAAGGAAGAACCAGAAGGATGGCATGAAGTCCTGGAGAGCACATGTTCAGTCCTCTCTTTAACTCCACACTCAGATCAATGTCAGATGAATTAAAGAAGTTCGGGGTGTCCAGTACTGTCACTCTTGTGTTTGACACTTGTTTGACACTTTTGTCACCTATTTTTAATTTAGTCTTAGTCTTAGTCTTTTGCCAAATGTCCTTGTTAGTTTTAGTCATAGTCGACTAAAAGTCTCATCATTTTAGTCTAGTTTTAGTCAAAGGAAAACTCAATATATCGTGTGGCAAAATAAGGCACATAAAATATATACATTAGAAGTGCGATATATAATTATATAAAATATGTATTTGCTATAAAATCCAAATTAAGCGAGCTACTCAAAATATCCAAGTAAAGTAACAAACAAAGATTTATTTTTAAAAAATAATGATTTTTTAATGTTATACTTAGAGCCTCAATGATTCATTTTTATGTTTAAAGATTATTCTGAACAATGTTATGAACAATTTCATAAAAGGGATTTTTTACTGTGTTATCATCATGGGCGAAGTCACTATAGTGAAATAATGTGCATGGATGTTCTCTGTGCTACTGTTTACCATGATTAAGGAGTTGTATGTGTTCCTGCTGTTGTCTTTTCTTTGCACGTCTGTTGATGGCCATTGCATTGTGCCCATATAGGGCTCATGACAGAATCAAACATGAAGAGATATTGTGCTTTCGTGCTAAAACTGTGCGTTTGGGATGTTCACTGATAGTATTGGTGGTGAAAGAATATGGAAAACAAATGATAAGAATAGAAACTGCAAATGCTGAGGTGGATTTTTCCTGTGAAGCCGCTATATGGAAATATTACAGATTTAAGCAGATATAATAACCACATAGTTTAAGGCTGCAGACAGCAACACGCAACCTCTAAAGTAAGAACAACAAACATGTTTATTCTTCAAACAAGATTAGACTTTGAGAATATTGTCTCAATTATTGTAAAGCATTACGCTGCTAAAATGTATTTTATTACATGATCATGTTTATTTAGTTTTGCAATGTTTTCCTCCCTCAGAAATGGAGCAAACTCTATATTTCGTTCTTCTTCTCATTGGTGAGTGTGTGTGTTGTTTTATTTATGGTTTATAGTTTCATCAGGTTTGACTCTGTAATGAAAAGCATTAAATCAAACCCTCTCTTTCACAGCTCTCTGCTCCTTATCTGAATGTGTTCAGCGCCAGTATCACTTTATAAATGTGTTGAAGAACTGGACTGAAGCTCAGAGATACTGCAGAGAGACTTACACAGATCTGGCCACCGCTGACAACATGAACGACATAAACGAGCTGAAGAAGAGTGTGAATGATAGAGGTGTTCAGCATGTCTGGATTGGGCTGCAGAGAACGGGTGTTGATAAATGGCAGTGGTCTTCAGGTGATCCTGCAGTCTATCTGAACTGGGGATCTGGACAACCCGATGGCAGAGACGAGTGTGCTTTTATGAGAAATGGACAATGGAATGATTGGTCATGTAGTACCAGCCTGACTTTCATCTGCAATTCATCTAACAACAGTAAGTGCAGCTCAATGGCAACACACATTCATTTATAATGCAGTACTAAATGATGCGACTTTTTAATGTGGTCATAAATATAGGGGAGATTGTGGATTTGTCCACTTTCAACTTCTGTATAAAAAAATAAATAACGCAATATTAAACACATGTTGATATTTTGTTGTTGATACTGCCATTAGAGAACATAGAGAATTTTTTTTTCCAGAAAAATTTATACTGTAAATTATTAATTCAAAATAAATTGTAATGAATTAATGAATGCATTTCACAGACAAAGGACAGCTTGCCCCATCTTGATAATTTATGAACAAAACTCTGAGAACAAAGTTCAGTTCTCGTCTTGTCAGTGTGATTTTATTGTGTTCACTTGGTACCCGTATTACAATAATATGATATAGTTATTTTGTTTTGGACATTACAATTATCAGAAATTAAGAGTAGATGTTTAAAATGACATGAATTTGTGAGCATTAGCTACAAAGTATGTGATAAGCCACCCGAACGCCTAGAGCTGTGTGATTCATTCAGCTTTCAGGATCTCAACACAAACCTGTAAAGACGTCATTCTTAAATTAACTTTAAGTGAACTCAGACAGACACATTGTCCATTACAACACAAAAAGACTAGAAACAAGACAAACACTAACATTAATATTGCAGCAATAGCTTATTTTATTAGTCTATGATCCAACATTTTTAATTGACTTTTTACCGACAGGATCACAGCAAAATCCTCAGTTTTAAATTAACACTGATAGTGTTTAAATGAGTCCACACTGAGTGTGAAAATGTAACTCTGAAACAGTGGGACAGTTAATGAGATAATTAAGTGATTAATTAAAGGAACTGTATGTAGGATTGTGGCTAAACTGGTACTGCAATCACTTTCAAACCCCCTGACTCGAGGTTGCCAGATAGGCTGCAGGATCCAGCAGGAACGTAGGCTGCTACAAGGAGCTTCCAATGGCAAATGACGAGTCCTACACAGCATTTTTTTTTCTTTCTGTTAATTATGTTTATGCTTCATGAGAGATGTTTTGTGAAGTAATTATGTATCGCAAAAATATACTAATGGCGATTAGCCAAATATAATTGTAAATATGAACGCTCGTATGTGACAGTACAATGTTAGAACAGTAGGTTAGCTGTTAGTCTAACTTGTAACAGTAGGTATCTGTCATTAACGCAAGTGTAACCCTGTATAAAGAAATAAATTAAGTTTATAAAAAGGAAATGTTAAAATAATAAACTAACTAGAAATGAGTAAAACATGTAAGAAAAATTCTGAAATCAAAGCGAAATGCATGTCAGTGTGATGATTGACATCTTAATGATTGTCCAATTACGTGAGATTTACATTGAAGGCCCCGCCCCACCACGCTAGTTGCTGGATGGGAGAAGCCATTTTCTTTTCTGTGCGATTGGTGAAACGAGCAGAAGCATAACTTTGTGTAAAAGTTTACAAATGTGCAGAGAGGATTAGAAGAGAGACGTTTATGTTCAATTTTCTTTGGATTTGGTGAGTACACATTTTGAGATGTGTAAACTGTCATAAATGTGATTAAATGATTAATGATGTGTTCAATTGAGAGAGAATGAAAACGTATTTCTTTGTCAGAATGAAATGCTGATAAGAGCTGATGTTTAACAAGGTAAAAGAGATGTAATGGTTAAAAGACAGTGTGTATATGAGTTCCTAATGTTCATATTTTGTTGTTGATGGTGATGAACGAGTCGTTTTATGTTAGTTGAGCAGTGTAATGTTACCTAAGCTGTCGAATTACAATGGAAATATAACTGTTATATGTTAAATAAGGTAACAAGTGATACTATGTCCTGTTGTTAAGCTAGAAGCAGTGCATTTAATGTGTGTTGTGAACTAAAAACTGCCTGTTGCACATGCAGGTCGGGTTTTTTGCCTACGCTGGAACTGTTAGATTCCGCGTGATCGTGACGATTCATTCGAGATGGCGAGCCTTTCCCAGTGAGATGAACATGGTGAACTGTGAGATTTGAGTTCAAACAAACACCTGAGGAATTGGGTAGGAAAGATCTGATTGCCTGTTTGATTTTTCCTCGTGAACTGATGAATCATTTTCAGCGAATCTACGGATTTTTGATTCTTTGAACCGAGTCTTTGAACTGAATCTTTGAACCGAATCTTTGATTCGAATCTTTGAAACGAATCTTTCAGCGGAACTTTTTGAACTGGACTTTTTGAATTGAACCCTCTGAACTGATCCTTTCAATGAATCTTTTCAGTGATTCATTGAACTCTTTTTTTCCTTCTGAACCATTATTTTTGCATTGTGTTCAATACCAAGGATTTAATTTTTGAATATTTGAGTGAACTGTCCACCTTTACAATTGTGAATGTTTGTAATTGATATTGAAGGTGTGTTATTCTAGGAGATATTCATAGTTAGAGGGTGCACCCAAATCAAAAGGAGTCAAGTGAACTTGTTAAATTACAGTCAATTTAATTGAAAATTCATGTAACTGTGATTTATTATTGAACAAGTATTGTGACATGGATTGAGTTTTATTTTATTTTCCTAATTTTATTTTATTTTCCTTTTAAAAAGAAATTTCAATTTCACTAAAGATTTACTTTTAATTCAACAGTGTTGTTTTTATTACACCTCCATAGTCGAACCTATTGGCCTATGATTAATACTAGCTGCAAGTGCAATATTAATTGACACGTGTGCTACATAAAAAGTGGCGAGCCAGCCAGGAGGTGTAATTGATAGCTTTATTGATGCTTTACATCTAAAAAGAAAAAATAGTAATTGACAAAAAAGACATTCAAATCAGTTTGTGTCGCAAAATTGACATTAAGAACATGGAAATAGTACAGAAGGAGAGTGTCAAAGTTTTAAATGCCCTCCTAGTCAGTGGACCAGTTAGCACCCTTGATGATGAAGAGTTCCTTGATCTTCTAAAATGTCATGGTTCCATCGCAAGAGTCCTTCCCATTAACGATCCTGAGTCCAAGTATCATGACCACACCATTGTAGAGTACAACTTCGGATCAGCCATTGAATCAATAAGTCCCTTGCTACCCCTGAGTTACAAAGATAAAGACGACCCAAGCTTAACTTACCAGATAAGAGCCCTGAGCAGTGTCTATTCTTGTGAGGAGAGTTCTGGTGCTACAACCTCTTACTTATCCACCCTGAAAACCATTGCTAAGCATAGTGGGAAATCCTTTACCGCTTTGCTTCGAGAAGAACTCTCGCAGATCTCAAGCTCCTTAATTCCAGATGAGGTGGATGAGGATGAGCCTGCGTTTGATGAGCTCAATTCCATCAGAGAGCAGAATACTTCCAAGGTGAATGTTCATAGTCCTAGTTCAATTTCCAATGAGCCAACACATGATCAAGATGATGTACCAAAGTCTGAAAAGCGCTTGTCAAGTACAATGAGTCATGTTCAACTCAATCCTGCTGAGGTGCAGAAAGTCATTGTGGAGCATATAGTTAAGAGTGAAGTCGCTGCAGCAATTCCATCAACTGCTGTTGTTAGGCTCCGCCCTTTCTCAGGGAGAATTCCCCCGCCCAGCAATGAATCAGATTACGACACTTGGCGATGTAATGTTGAATTACTCTGTGATGACCCTTCTGTGTCTGACTTACAAAGAGTAAGGAGAATTATGGAGAGTCTCTTATCTCCTGCCACTGATATCGTCAAGTCACTAGGCCCTCGTGCTTCTCCCAGAGCTTTCCTTAATATGCTTGATTCAGCTTATGGTGCAATTGAAGATGGTGATGAGTTGTTCTCAAAATTCATGAACACATTTCAGAATGATGGCGAGAAAGCATCTAGCTATCTCCAAAGGCTTCAAGTTGCTCTGAGC
Source organism: Gobio gobio (assembly GCF_949357685.1). Taxonomy (NCBI): domain Eukaryota; kingdom Metazoa; phylum Chordata; class Actinopteri; order Cypriniformes; family Gobionidae; genus Gobio; species Gobio gobio. Next base: position 79,158,418 of record NC_137097.1, read on the forward strand.
AAGGCAGTCAGAGGAGGTGGAATTAAATCGTCTGAAGCCAACCATCATCTTCTACGGCAGTTTTGCAGAGGCTGCTGGGATGACATCCTTATTTCTGAACTTCGTCTCGAGACTCGTAGAGATGACCCTCTTGAGTTCCAAGACTTATTACGTTCCCTTAGAACCAGAGAAGACAAGAGTGCACAGAAATTGTTACGTATGAGAAGCCATATTGGTTCTTCCAAGCAGAAAACACAGCCTGCTCATCTGCAGCCTAGATCTGCTCATGCTTACAGCCAAGATACTGCCATTGCAAGCAAATCCCCTCATGAGTCAAAGTTGTTGTCTGAGACCGCTGACTTGAAGAAGCAAATTGCTGAGTTAAAGGAACAGTTAACTTCATTGACTCTCCCAAAGCCCAGAAAAACAGTCAAACCCAAGCATAAGACATCACCATCCCTTACCACTCCTGAGTTTGTCGCCAGACAGCCGTTCAAGTCAAACGGTGATCCTGTCACGAAATCCAGACCACGCCCTGGGTACTGTTTCAGATGTGGTGAAGATGGCCACATTTCTGTAACCTGTGAAAATTCTCCAAACCCCAGGCTAGTTGAAAAGAAAAGAAATGAACTGCGTTTGAAACAGCAAGAGTGGGATAGAGAAAACAGCCATGTTGGTGCAACTTCTTTAAACGCCTAACAGTTCCAGTTGTGGGACAAACTGGAGCTGGTGAACCTAAAGGTTGTCCCATCAGAAAAAACTCAGGCCCACACCACAAATCCCATATTCAACGTCTGGTCGGATCCAAGTGTACAGCGCAAGTCAAAATCTCAGGAACCGAATGTCATTGCTTACTTGACACGGGGTCGCAGGTGACTACAGTTCCTTTGTCCTTCTACCAAGCTTGCTTGACTAATCATTCCATCAAGCCCCTGAATCATCTTCTTGAGGTCAGTGGTGCAAACGGTCAGCCAGTTCCATATAAAGGATATGTCGAAATTCCAATTACTTTTCCAGAAGACATGGTAGGAGCTGAGGTTGAAATTTCCACACTTGCACTAGTTGTTCCTGATTTCAACACTGGAAAACAGTCTCAAGTCTTGATCGGGACTAACACTCTTGATTCCTTGTACGCTGAATGTTCTGAAATGAATATCCTTGAACAACATTCTCCGCGATACGGCTACAGTGCGGTCCTGAAAACTCTGGAATTACGGCATAAACAGAATGTCAATGGATGCCTTGGATTGGTGAGACTACAAAGCAAGGAGCCCGTAGTCATCCCAGCACAGCAGAAAGTTGCTCTCTGTGGAAAGACCTATGTGAACTGCTTACCTGCTCAAGAATCTGTTCTTCTGGAGCCCCCAACAAATTCCTCACTCCCTGGGGGTGTTCTTTTCCAAAGTGGTGTAGTTCAAGTGCCAACGTTTGCGCCGCAAAAGTTGACTGTTCAGCTGTGGAATGAGTCACATCGGGATGTAGTACTGCAGCCAAATGCTGTGGTTGCTGAAGTGCATGCCATCGAAAGTGTCATCCCTCAAGAATGTGAGGTGGGATCTGTACCTGCTGGTCAGAGCTGTTCCAATGAAGCGATTACTTTTGACTTTGGGGACTCTTCATTGCCCCAAGGTTGGAAGGATAGGATCAGTAAGAAGCTCAGTGATATGTCTGATGTGTTCGCTCAACATGACCTTGATTTCGGTCGAACATCCAAAGTTAAGCATCACATCAAGCTTTCTGAAGAAGCCCCTTTCAAACAAAGAGCCCGTCCTATCCATCCTCACGATCTGGCTGCTGTTCGACGGCACTTGCAAGAGCTAAAAGAGTCTGGAGTGATCCGGGAATCTGAGTCTCCTTTTGCATCCCCAATCGTAGTCGTACGCAAGAAGAATGGTGACGTTAGACTGTGTGTGGATTACAGAAAACTGAATTCACAAACTGTGAAGGACTCCTATGCTTTGCCGAACCTTGAAGAGTCTTTTTCGGCCTTGACGGGTTCACGATGGTTCTCAGTCCTGGACTTGAAGTCTGGTTATTACCAGATAGAGATGGAGGAGTCTGATAAGTACAAAACCGCTTTCTCTTGTCCCTTAGGATTTTGGGAATTTAATCGGATGCCTCAAGGAATTACCAACGCTCCAAGTACATTCCAACGGTTAATGGAAAAGTGTATGGACGATCTACATCTTACGGAGGTCCTGGTGTTCCTTGACGATTTAATAGTGTTTTCCCAGACCCTTGAGGAGCATGAAGAACGGCTTCTAAAAGTACTGACAAGATTAAGAGAGTATGGGTTGAAATTATCCCCAGAAAAATGCAAGTTTTTCCAAACTTCAGTCCGTTACCTAGGCCACATAATATCGGAGACAGGAGTACAGACAGACCCCGAAAAGATCAGTGCACTTAAAACCTGGCCAAAACCAAAGAACCTAAAAGAGCTGAGATCATTCCTGGGATTTTCGGGATACTATCGACGGTTCATCCGTGATTATTCCAAGATAGCGAAACCCTTAAATGACTTAACTGGTGGTTATGCCCCACTGAATCGTAAGACCTTGAACAAAGAGTTGAAGGGAAATTATTTTAACCCAAAAGAGTCATTTGGGAGTCGATGGACAACGGCTTGTGATGAAGCATTCAACGCAATAATCTCCAAACTTACCAGTGCTCCTGTCCTTGGTTTTGCAGACCCAACCTTACCCTACATCCTCCACACAGACGCAAGCACAACAGGTCTTGGCGCTGCATTATATCAGGAGCAAGATGGAGAGAAAAAGGTCATAGCTTTCGCCAGTAGAGGTCTTTCTAGAAGTGAGTCACGATACCCCGCCCACAAGTTGGAGTTTCTTGCTTTAAAGTGGGCAGTAGCTGAGAAATTCTCTGACTATTTGTATGGCAATCACTTCACTGTCATAACTGACAGTAATCCTCTTACTTACATCTTAACCTCTGCGAAGCTTGATGCCATAAGTTATCGTTGGCTGTCAGCATTAGCCACATTCTCTTTTGATCTGACCTATAGATCAGGAAAGCAAAACCAAGATGCCGATGGATTATCAAGACGTCCCCATGGCGAGCTGATCAATGATATGGTGTCACAAAAGGAACAGGAACGGATACAGCAATTCGCTGCCAAGCATCTGGGTGGAGATAAAGGTGTAGTCATGGACTGTGCTGTTGTTCAAGCTGTATGTGATAAACACATCGTACAACAAGAGTATGGAAACCCTGTTGCTCTAGTGGAGTCCCTGGCAATGGAGCAGGATGCTATTCCTGGTTGTTTTGATCAAGAATTGACTGAGTGTGAATCTGCATTACCTAGTTTAAATGGTATAGATTTACAGCATGAACAAAGGGCAGATGTTATCCTGAACCAAGTCATCAGTCATTTGGAAGAAGGTAAATTGCCGTGTCGTGCGGTGAGATATGAATGTCCAGACATTCCTTTGTTGCTGAGGGAGTGGAACCGCTTGGAATTAAGAGATGGAATTCTATACAGACGACGGCAGTTGGATGACAAAACAACTTACCAATTGGTGTTACCTGTAAAGTTCCGTGCTATAGTGCTGGAGAGCCTGCATGATCAAATGGGCCACATGGGAGTGGATCGCACCCTCGACCTTGTACGTTCTCGCTTCTATTGGCCAAAAATGAGTGTTGATGTTGAGAGGAAGGTCAAGACCTGTGAACGGTGCGTTAAGCGGAAAGCTGTGCCGGAGAAGTCCGCACCCCTGGTCAACATCCTGGTTACACGACCCCTAGAGTTGCTCTGTATAGACTTTCTTTCCATTGAACCAGACCGAAGTAATGTCCAGAATGTACTCGTTATGACGGATCATTACACCAAATATGCAGTTGCAATACCCACCAACAACCAGAAAGCCAGAACTGTGGCTAAGTGCCTTTGGGACGGATTCATTGTCCACTATGGTTTTCCTGAGAGGATATTAAGTGATCAAGGAGCCGACTTTGAATCTAAACTAATCAGAGAGCTTTGCGAGATGGCAAAAATTCATAAAGTGCGGACAACTCCCTATCATCCTCGCGGTAATCCTGTAGAGCGCTTCAATAGGACGCTTCTAAACATGTTGGGTACCTTAAAGGAGCAGGATAAGTCACATTGGCATGACTTTGTAAAACCATTAGTACATGCCTACAATTGCACAAAAAATGAGGTAACTGGATTCACGCCTTATGAGCTCATGTTTGGGAGGCAACCCAGACTGCCGGTGGATTTAGCCTTTGGGCTGCCTGTAGAAAAACCTGTCCATGAGTCGCATTCCAAATATGTCCAAAGTCTCAAAGCCCGACTTGAGGAGAGTTACCGAATTGCCACTCAAAACGCTTCAAAGTCTGCATTAAGGAATAAGGACAGATTCGACAGACGAGTGAAGGAATCAACTCTTGAAGTCGGAGACAAGGTCTTAGTGAGAAACGTCCGAATCAGGGGAAAACATAAACTTGCAGACAAGTGGGAGCCTACTATTCATATAGTAGCGGAGCGAGTCGGAGACCTGCCAGTTTATAAAGTTCATCCACAGGATAAGGATGTTTCCTGTGCGAGTGTTGCACAGGGATCTACTATTGCCTTGTGGGTTCCTTACTACTTCTGAGGAAAGTGTTCCTGATCCAGAAAACATCTCCAAGCCTAAGACACGAAGCCAAAGGAAGAAGGAACTGTTGAATGAGGAACAATCGGATTCAGAGGATGAAATTTGCATATTCAGTAGAATTCCTGCTGGAGAAACAAGGATTACCTATGCATATGATGTTGAAAAATCAAAAGTGGCTGATGGAAAAGGAAAGGACTTACCTCATGAAACCGAATTACCTCAGAGTGTGAGCAGTCCAGCTAACGTTCTTCCACTGGATGAAAGTTCGAGAGGGTTAACGGAAATGAATGAACCTACAGATCCGGAAGTAAAAGAAACTATGCCAACAGGAATTGAAGTTGAAGGAGGATACTTACCATCATACGATCCAACTGGTGATGAGGAGGAAATTGATATGTCCATTGATCATCAGGATCTGGAAGAGAGAACGGAACAAGAGGTTAATGTAAATGCAAGATCAAGTGTAAATGTCAACCAAAGACGATCAAACAGGGTCCCAAAACCTCCAAAGAAATTCCATTACCCACAGTTGGGTAATCCCCTTACCTCAGTAGTCCAAAACTTGTTCCAGTCATTGAGCGAAGCAGTGGTTAATTCAATGAGTCTTGCTGATTTGTCAAATGCTGACTCAATACTGCCCAATAGTTAACTGAAGGGTCAAGTTAAGGGACAAACCGCAAAGAGACTTGCTTACCTTCAAGAGGGGAGGATGTAACCCTGTATAAAGAAATAAATTAAGTTTATAAAAAGGAAATGTTAAAATAATAAACTAACTAGAAATGAGTAAAACATGTAAGAAAAATTCTGAAATCAAAGCGAAATGCATGTCAGTGTGATGATTGACATCTTAATGATTGTCCAATTACGTGAGATTTACATTGAAGGCCCCGCCCCACCACGCTAGTTGCTGGATGGGAGAAGCCATTTTCTTTTCTGTGCGATTGGTGAAACGAGCAGAAGCATAACTTTGTGTAAAAGTTTACAAATGTGCAGAGAGGATTAGAAGAGAGACGTTTATGTTCAATTTTCTTTGGATTTGGTGAGTACACATTTTGAGATGTGTAAACTGTCATAAATGTGATTAAATGATTAATGATGTGTTCAATTGAGAGAGAATGAAAACGTATTTCTTTGTCAGAATGAAATGCTGATAAGAGCTGATGTTTAACAAGGTAAAAGAGATGTAATGGTTAAAAGACAGTGTGTATATGAGTTCCTAATGTTCATATTTTGTTGTTGATGGTGATGAACGAGTCGTTTTATGTTAGTTGAGCAGTGTAATGTTACCTAAGCTGTCGAATTACAATGGAAATATAACTGTTATATGTTAAATAAGGTAACAAGTGATACTATGTCCTGTTGTTAAGCTAGAAGCAGTGCATTTAATGTGTGTTGTGAACTAAAAACTGCCTGTTGCACATGCAGGTCGGGTTTTTTGCCTACGCTGGAACTGTTAGATTCCGCGTGATCGTGACGATTCATTCGAGATGGCGAGCCTTTCCCAGTGAGATGAACATGGTGAACTGTGAGATTTGAGTTCAAACAAACACCTGAGGAATTGGGTAGGAAAGATCTGATTGCCTGTTTGATTTTTCCTCGTGAACTGATGAATCATTTTCAGCGAATCTACGGATTTTTGATTCTTTGAACCGAGTCTTTGAACTGAATCTTTGAACCGAATCTTTGATTCGAATCTTTGAAACGAATCTTTCAGCGGAACTTTTTGAACTGGACTTTTTGAATTGAACCCTCTGAACTGATCCTTTCAATGAATCTTTTCAGTGATTCATTGAACTCTTTTTTTCCTTCTGAACCATTATTTTTGCATTGTGTTCAATACCAAGGATTTAATTTTTGAATATTTGAGTGAACTGTCCACCTTTACAATTGTGAATGTTTGTAATTGATATTGAAGGTGTGTTATTCTAGGAGATATTCATAGTTAGAGGGTGCACCCAAATCAAAAGGAGTCAAGTGAACTTGTTAAATTACTGTCAATTTAATTGAAAATTCATGTAACTGTGATTTATTATTGAACAAGTATTGTGACATGGATTGAGTTTTATTTTATTTTCCTAATTTTATTTTATTTTCCTTTTAAAAAGAAATTTCAATTTCACTAAAGATTTACTTTTAATTCAACAGTGTTGTTTTTATTACACCTCCATAGTCGAACCTATTGGCCTATGATTAATACTAGCTGCAAGTGCAATATTAATTGACACGTGTGCTACACAAGCACAAGCCTAAGTCACTATGTGTCATACAGGTCAACTTGCAGCATGTGTTGTCCACTATATGCGAAGAACGAATAAGGAATCATTTTTACAGAGGTAACGTTAGGCTACTGTCTCAAATACGTTTTCACATTGCCATAATGGGCGTGCTAATGTGGTTTTCCTCAGCGTCTCAACATAATGACAGAGAAACGGGCTCTGATAATGCATTACTAATGTTAGCAATGATGACTAGCCGTTTTTTTCCCCCAAACAATTCCTTAACGTTACCTTTTAAATTCAATGACCCACCTCCTCCATATGCGCTAACCTAACGTTACTTTGCACGAACATGCATAACTTTGTTCGACTGTCATAAATATTTGAAATGTCCATTTACATTTAGTACAAGTTAGCCAAAAAAACAGATATACCTTACCTGTCCAGGAAAAAAAAAATTAACACCGTTGGCGTCTGTCTTCAAATTCTTCTCCGTTTTCAGCCATCTCCATCTTTCAAAGGCATCTCCTATATAAATCTTTGTTTTATTTCGGACATTGTCATGACGTTTTTCTGATTCATAATGAGGTCTTTTAGGTTTCGTAAAGTTAGACATTTTTATCCAAAAAGTTTGTAGCTGCGGTAACTAGAGCAGAGCTGGCAACCCAGATGCTGAAACACTACGGACTTTGTGATTGGTAGACAGGTGACGGGTGGCGCTTCAGGCCAAAACACAACATGTCAACATCAACATCAGTTGAGGGCTGCAACTTCACTTTTAAAATGACAATATCCTGGCCGGACTACTGTTGTCAGTGATATAAGTATTTGAAATTAATATGAGTTCTTAATGTCTAGTGACATATCAGGGCCATTTTATGATTAATTGAAATACATTTCTTACATACAGTTCCTTTAAGTGATGATTGTGCATTTGTGATGAACACCTGCTGTTAACAAGCAACGCACATATTGACCTGCAGTGTAACATCTTCATCCATTTGATGTTTCTCTCCTTCAGCTCTTTGTGTCCAGTATTCCAGAGAAACATGTCACAAGACATAATGGGCAAATATAAAGTTGCAATAAAATTATAACAACAATTTGCTTAATGTTATATCAGCAAAATCAGTCTTTGAATGACACATGTTTCTGATGCTCCACCACTGCTTTTATTCACATCCAAGCTGTAAAGCAGTGTGAGAATAATGAACAAACTGATTCATGAATCTTCATTTGTTTTTCTTAAAGTGAACACAAGACTCGTCTTTGTCAATCAGATGATGAAGTGGAGAGACGCTCAGAGTTACTGCAGACAGAATCACACTGATCTGGTCAGTGTGAGGAACCAGAATGAGAATCAGCAGATTCAGAAGTTCATCAGTGATAGTCACATATCTAATGATGTCTGGATCGGTCTGTTCAGAGACTCATGGCAGTGGTCAGATCAGAGTGACTCCTCATTCAGATACTGGGCTCCTAATAAACCTGATAATACAAGAGGTGTTGAAAACTGTACAGTGATTAGGCAGTACTCTCTGGGAGAATGGGGTGACATCAGTTGCAAAAACCAATATTCATTTGTGTGTCATGAAGGTGAGCAGATCCTCACAAAACACACACAATCCATCACCTCCAGATATCTTAAAGTTCACACTACATGTCTGACATGATTCCTCTACAGTGTTTTTTTCTGCATGTTGTTTTTGATCAGACTCTCTCTATTGTTTTTTGTCCAGATAAACTGATTTTGATCAAAGAGAACCAGACGTGGCCTGAAGCTCTGAGATACTGCAGACAGAATCATGTGGATTTGGTCTCAGTTCATTCAGACGAGATGCAGCGTGAGGTGAATTGTGTGGTTAAACGTGCGTCTACTGCGGCCGTGTGGTTGGGTTTACACAACTACTGCGCCATGAACATGTGGCTCTGGCTGAGCGGAGAGAACATGTGCTATCAAAACTGGGCACCCGGGAACAGAACGACACCGGAAGACTGCCGCCTCGAGAGGAGAAAAGGAGCAGTTCAGTCTGGAGGAGATCAGCGCTGGATCAGCCTTCCTGAATCTCACAAACTCAACTTCATCTGCACAAATTATGAGTGAAAACACATGTGAATGTGTTCACTTACATTCACTGTTTTCATTCTTCATTATTTTTCTTATTTACTTTCATATGTTTGATTTGTTCTTTAGTAATTTCTGAGTGAAGCTACTAATTGTTGTATTTTTGTATGTTAATTACCATGACACAATGTGATCTTATCAAGGTTTTCTAACACAAATAGCCGCGTTTCCACTGTCGTGCCAGTGCAAGCCAGCTTTCAACATACCGTTGGGTATTTACCATTATTTCACGAAAGAAAGATGACATGCGTACTTATTCAGTCACGTCTGTTTTTGTTTATTGTAGTCACAGGACAGAAGAACGATCATTTCCACAAATTTTCTAACAAAATACGACCTGAGCAGCTTTAGCACTCTCTCCAGTGACAGTCCCAATACGGTTATATATATTTTCAGTCAGAGAAAAAAGAGTTGCTTTATTGTATGACATATGCAGAGCTAAATAAGGATATCAGACAGTCCTGTATAAGAAGATGAGACGTACTGACAGATAAAATAAATACACGATTGCGATAGCCTATATGATTTGTCTGATTTCTTCAAGCAGTCGTATTTACCATGTTTACTATGATAATGGTTTGCACACATAGTCTTTTGAGTCGCTATTTCTGCCTTATACGGTGATCAGAATCCACATCGGATCACAAACAGAAGTTATTTAAAACACACTTGTGGCTGTCTGAAAGTGAGTTTCGAGCTAAAATGGTTTTAAAATGACTTTATTGGTGATGTTAGCTGGTGTATGAAATCATCATCGTCTCCAGACTCAGATAAAATCCGCCTTTGTTCGTAACCACTCCTCTAGCCCGAGCTGGCCTGCTTTGGACCAAGGTATTCGGCGGGCCAAAAAACCCTGGCCATTGGCCCTGAGGAAGCCCCTACGAGGCCCGATCAAGCCCCGGAAGTGACAATGAAAACACCATTGACTGGCCCTAGTGGCTAATGATTACTGTCCTTTAGATGTCTAAAATACTAACACAATATATGTGTTTTAAGAATCTCTTTGCATATCTTGTGTTTATATATCTTTGTTTCTCACTAATTGTATCTGTTGCAATAGCTGGTTGAATATGATTCTGTAAGCAGCTCTTAAGAAAAATATTATTTGTGTAATATTAATGTTCATGAGTTTCCTGTTTCGCGTTAAAGCGCCACTGAAAATAGTGCACGCTCCTCACAGGAATTGTTTTCGGTAATGTAACTGCATTTCAGCGTTGAATGAAGTTAAGCTTCTTTTTTGATAGCCAACTGTTTATGTATGCTTAATAGTTTGTTCACAGCAATATAATTTAATTATTACAGCCATTGATTTGTCAGTGGCCTGTCGTTAGTAAATGGCCGGGAACTAATGTTTGTTTGTTTTAATTATAGGCTACTTCTGTTTTGCTTTGATTGTCTTTTAGTTGTTTTATTTGATAACTTGAATGTATCTGTGTTGGCATAATAAAGTTTCAGTTGTGATTATTTTGTCATTCCCTCTTCTCAATTTATAGTCTGCATAACTGCATATTAAAACAATGAGAAATGTTTATGTTTTTGACATGCAAAAACAGACTGAGATGACTCCATATTTAATCTACAACAGATTTTGTGGCTCAGATAAAATACATATCTTCTTACACATCTTCCTATTGCTCTTCCATTTTCAGTTTACATGTAACACATTTCTGCAAAAATGAATGTACTGTATAAATACAAATGAGTAAGTACAAATATGTAAAAAAAAAAAAAAAAAAAAAGTACTGATGCTGTTCAGAATTGTGATCTGACAGCAAACTCCATTGCAACACACATACTATATGTATATACCCAGTCAACATTTTGAACTCACAGTGATCTTACCATGTGGTCACAATCAGAGGTGGAAAGTCCAGGGGTCAGAAAATAAAAGTCCTGCCATATTTTTTTTCAACTCATGAACTCAGTCAGCTGATTTCACTAATTAATTCTACCTCCTGGCTGAAAAACTGAGCTACTTAGCAAATCCAGGTGTAGGACTTATTATCTTCTGAACCTGGACTTTCCACCTCTGTTCACATTTCAAAGTCTCTGCTGCCCAGTGGTGGACAACTTGAGACGTTCACCATCACAAAATCTCATCAGAGGAGGATTAAACAACTCCACAAACAGCATTACCAGCTTTGCACATTACTAGCCAGACTGACTGACTAGTCAGACGTCTACAGAATCTCTTATTGAGAATCAACAGAGGTTTAGATGTTGATGTTTTATTGAAAATAACAAAGTCACCATTATGGTGATCAGTGTTTGCGTTGGGCTCCTGACCCTTGAATTTTTAACATTAGATCTTCTCTGGTTGCTGTAGCTGTGTTTGTTATGGTGAGAACAGCAAGAGAAAACTTGGTCAGATGATTTTGGCTATTTGTTGATGATACAGATGTAATCATCATGTAGTAGTATTGTATGCGTTTGCTGATCTCACGAAAATCATTGATTTAAGTAACCATGTGACTTTCAGCATGATATCCAGCAATGTTTTAATCAGATAAACTGAATGATTAAAAATAATTTATGTTAAAAAAAAAATTGCACTACTGTTTGTAAACACTTTTCAAACTCTAAGTTTTAGATCATCTAAAGGTAGATCAGGCGAGGAGACTTGCACTGGCTTATGTTTATGCCCCAGATCCTTTCACTCAAGCTATACGGGCCCTGGGTGAGCATTATGGTCAACCTAGACAGCTTGCTTTGAAGGAGCTCCAAGCTATAATGGAGATGCCTGCTATCTGCATAGGTGATGGTAGAGGCCTAGACCAATTTTCCCTCCGAGTTCAGGCACTTGTGGGTCTCCTTCAGTCCATGGGCTCTGAAGGTCTCTCTGAGCTTACCTGTGGTTCACATGTTGAGCGGCTTCTAGAGAAGCTACCTCCTGAGCAATTCTGCCAGTTCAAGAGATGCAAGAGTTTGAGTAGACCAGGTCCCCTCTCCTATAACCTCCTGGATTTTTCCAACTGGCTACGAGAGGAAGCTCGCTGCCAGCCCATAAGGGAAGAACACCTCAGCCTATCCGGCAAAGGCCACCACCTCCTCACCCATTAAGATGTACAACCATACTCCATGGTGCCAAAAGAAAACTAGAAAACTAGCTGGATCAAGGAACAGAGATGTTGTTGGTGATGTGCATGAGATCACTTTGCAACCCAATGTGACCTGAAGGGACGATGCAGTCAGTGAAATGGGAAACATCTACACATCCTATGCAACATTAATCAGAAGCAAGCAGAAAACCTCTATCTTGACCACAGTAGTGATTGCAATGAGGTGCTGTTGAAGGTAGTGACCCTGCGTAATGGAAACCGATCCGTAGACACTAACGCTATACTGGATGATGGGTCTGAAAGAACAGTCCTCCTGCATCCTGCCCAAACACTTCAGTTAGAAGGGAAATCAGAGCGTCTGCATCTGAGAACTGTGAGACAGGAGGTTCAGACTCTTAAAGGAGCCACTGTATCCTTCACCCTTATTCCAAAAGCGCATCCTAATAAGTCCTATTACATCAGTCAAGCCTTCACTGCTAAACAGCTATCCTTGTCAGAACATTCTCACCCTGTGAAATCCCTCCAGGGCGCTATTCACACCTCTGTCGGCTTCCTCTTAAACAGCTTGATAAAGTAAGATCCCTGCTCCTTCTAGGGGCTGATCATACACACCTTATCATCCCAACACAACCTGTGAAAGTGTCTTCTCCTGGAGCCCCTGTGGCAATCAAGACCCAACTTGGCTGGGTCCTGCAAGAGACCTCTCTAGCTATTCTTCATCTTGTTCTTACATTTCCTTTAAATGCCCACATTATGATATCTACCATAATGTACAGAAGCTGTGGCAGCTGGATGCATTACCCCAGAGAAGCGTGAAAGCTGTGGTTCAATCAAAACAGGAACGACCACTAGAAACGTGGCTTTCAAACAAAAGATTGGTATCAAAGAGCACACCCAGGTTCCTCACTGACGACGAGGACTTGACAGAGCAACCATCAAGTGTTAGACAGTATTATAGGCTACTACTTGTGGAGCTTTTTGTCCAATAATTAAAAATTCTTTTTTTTTTTTTTTTTCTGAATTAAGTTGCAGGAAATTACTGGTCATCCAATTCTTTATATCAGCTATGCATTCTGTTAATCTTGTGAATTGGTAAGTTTGTCAGGGCGTGAAGAAATATAGAGCTGAGTATCGTCAGCATAACAGTGAAAACTAACGCCATGCTTCCTAATGATATCTCCCAGTGGTAGCATGTACAGGGTGAAGAGCAATGGTCCTAGCACTGAGCCCTGCGGTACTCCATACTGAACTTGTGATCGGTGTGACATCTCTTCATTTACTGCTACAAACTGATAACGGTCACATAGGTATAATTTAAACCATGACAATTCCACTAATGCCTACATAATTGTCGAGTCTATTGTTACAACCCTGTCTCCTATTGCTTTCTGACGGTGTGATTGGCTGCAGACAATCATGCCTAATTGATTAAATTATGGGCGGAGGGTATAAAAGCTGTTTCCACCTGCTCATCAGTACTTCCTCTGGGGGAACATCTCCAGAGAAGTCATTTTTGCTCCACTTTGTTGCTTTCTGTTTTAGTTATCATTTAGCAACATTCCTTGTAGGTGGCGTAATAGACGGAAGTAGTTCCGCTTCGAAGCAGTGGCTTATGGGAGTTGTAGTTCTCGTTAACACGTCCATCTCATGTGTGTGAACGGGTTGTTTTGTTTGTGTTTATGTAGTATAGGTGTATGTACGAGCGAGGATTTCTTTGCTTGTCCCTCAGAAACTTTACTTGAGAGATGTACAAAGGAGCAGTTGTTACAAATCGCTGAACGCTTCAGTATCGATCTCATTACTTAGGATAAGCGACTGAAGGAAACACTTGTGTCTACTTTGAGGTGATCACTCGTAGAGAGAGGAGTTTTGGAGATAAACGTTGAGTTGATTGCTCCTAGTGAGTCTTTTGTGTTTTCTCCTTGTGAGGTTGACAGTGAATCAAAATTTCTAGATATGTCCCTGCAAGAGAAACAGCTGTATTTAGACTCTGTGATCCGTGCTGAGCGTGAGGATTGCGCTATGAAAGAGAGAGCGGTAGAACGAGAATTTGTTGTGCGAAAACTGGAACTTGAGTTGGAGAGAGAACGGGATGATCGAGCGTTTCAGTTAAGGAAGTTGGAGTTAGAGTTGTCAGTTAAAGAGGCAGAAGCTGCCCGAGTTGACGTGCCTCCTGTTGTACCGCGGCCGGTTGAATCATCATTAGTTCCGCCATTTTATGAAAAGGAAATAGAGAAATATTTGTATCACTTTGAACGTGTTACTCTATCCTTGTGTGGCAGCTTGGACTAGAGGTACACTAAAGATTTAAAGAAAAGTTACCGACTACGCCACCCCGGGGCCTATTTCCGGGGACATGCCCTTTAACCACGAGCAAGGCTCAGAGGTTCGTTATATCAGAGTCAGGTATCAGACATGGGTTGAGTATAAACAATAAAACACTTTATTGTTCTCAGTAATAGAAAGATATCATTTTATTTAACATGACAACACCTATAATTCAAAACGAATCTATGCACAAAATGACACACATACGCTCACTTCAGAATGGGGCGCTGGCTCTCCTTGACAGAATTGATACAGCAATCATGCGTGCACACTCACTGCACACTCACGCCCAGTGGCGCGGGAAGTGGGGGTGCTGAGGGTGCTGCAGCACCCCCTGTCTGTGGGCTACTGTTTAACTGCTGGAAAAAAATATATATATTATTATTATATACTGTATATTTATACTGGAATATATGAGATTTTTCTATGAAAAGAGACTGTGCAGATATATGTTTGAGTTGAGTTGAGTTGAATTTATTCAAATAAAATCAAGATGTGTATTAACCAATCAAATGTAGACTATCGTTGCCGTGCAACGTGAATGAGGGACGTAATTTCAGTTAGACACACGGAGCGCTGTGTGAATTTAAGCATGTCGCAAAAGAGAATTTCTGAGTTTTTTAAAAACCCTAAAAAAATAAAAGTTTCAAGGACGAGCGTGGATGATTCAACTGCCACCAACTCCGTGTCCAACTCAACCGCTGGCGACTCCGTCAACGTTAGCCCTTCTTCGGATAAACCCGCCTGCGCTGACACAGCGCCAACAGAAGAGGCAGCTGCTAACACTGCTGTCAGCATATGCCTACTTGTGGAGCCTTTTCAGCCAAAGGATTTTAACTTTCCATCCAGACGTTTTGGGACTGAAAACTTTGCGAGATCATTCAACTCAGGTTGGTTTCAGCGATGGAAATGGCTTCATTATGTGAAAGAGACGGATAAAGCATTGTGCTTCACATGTTGCTCTGCTGTTGCAAAGAAGCTAATTATTGAGGACCGGACAAGATCTGACGCGACATTTGTGAAAGGAGGTTTTACAAATTGGCGAAAGGCTGTGGAAAAATTTAGAGTGCATGAAAAATCTTCTTTTCATCTTGAATCTCTAAACAAAATTGCAGCATTAAGCAGCACACCAATTAATGCTCTGATGTCTGATATTGTGGCAAAGGAACAAAAAACTGCTCGGATGGTTCTGGAGCTGGCTTTCAGGTCAATCAAATTTTTAGCCCGCGAAGGGCTTCCTCTGAGAGGCCACTCTCATCGGGATGGAGTGTTATGGCAACTTATGCTGGAGCGCACATATTCACTACCTGCAGCCCGCGACTGGCTGCTCAGAAAGGGGAATTGGATGTCAGATACAGTGCAAAACGAAATACTGGAACGATTTGCACATGCTGTTCAGCGCAAGATAGTAGCTGGGGCATCTGACTCTCATTACTATGGGCTGACTGCCGACGGAACAACGGACATTGCGTCATCTGAGCAGTTCTCTTGTCATTTGTACTATGTGGATCCAAACCTTTCCCAGCAGAGTGTATTTTTGGGATTTTATAACGCACCTGACACAACATCTGAAACCCTCTTTCTCTGCATCAAGGACATCTTCTGTCGGCTGAACCTTCCTTTGGAAAAACTCCAAGGCTACTGTTTTGATGGTGCCAGTAACATGTCTGGTCGATTCTCTGGAGTACAAGCACGTCTTAAGGAGGTTTGCCCTGGCTCACTATTTGTACACTGCTGCAACCATGCTCTTGACCTGGCGCTGCAAGAGGTAGCACGGGATGTGCGTCTTATAGCAGATGTACTTAACTTTGTGCAGAGCGTCGCCACACTCATCAGAGAGTCAGCCAAACGCCAAAATGTCTACCAGTCTTTTTTTGGTGATGAAGATGTTGTGTGCAACATTCTTGGGCTGTGTCCAACACGGTGGTGTGTGAGGGCAAAAGCAATATCCAGGATTTGCCATGCCTATGGCCCACTTTTGGAAACACTACGCACACTCCAGCATGATTCAGGTGTTCGTGGTGAGATACGGGCAAAAGTAGCTGGGCTTCTCAAGCAAGCTATGAAGGGGAGAACTGTTTTTGGTCTTCTCTGTTGTGAGGCAGTCTTTGGGCCTTGCGAGGCCGTAGCAAGAAGTCTGCAGAGTGCACAAGCAAGTGTTTCTGGTGTGCTCCAGTGCATACATGCGCTCAAAGAACGCATATGCGCATTAAGAGAGGAGAAAGCTGTGGAGGAGATTTTTGCAAAAACAAAGGCCTGTGCATCAGCGAACAACCTCAAATTGCCGCCTGGCTCTAGCAGGACAAGCAGGACGCCAGCTCGTTTTCGCAGCACGACAGCGGTGGAGGATGTTGTGTTAGAAAAGGGCGAGTCACTGTGGCGACGTGAATACCATGAGGCACTTGATCTAGTGACATCAGAAATCAATCGCAGGTTTGACCAAGCTGGGATGACTACTGCTGCACAGAGGGAGCAAATTCTCATGGATTCCGCAAAGGGGACAGTGTGCACAGAGGCCGACCTGAATTCCCTTCAGCTTCCCAGTAACATGGACAGACCATCTCTACATCTGCAACTGAGGATGCTGGGCGACCTCACTAAAAAAGAAACACTCCGCACAGTCCAGGAACTTGGACTTTATATGTCAAACCTTCATCCACAAAAAAGAGGACTCTTTACGGAGGTGGAGAAGCTGCTCCAGTTGTGTTTTTGTTTACCTGTGTCTACTGCTTCCTCTGAGAGATCCTTCTCTGCACTTCGCCGTCTGAAAACTTGGCTGCGTAATTCTGTCACTCAGAAGAGATTGACTCATATGGCATTACTACATGTCCACAGAGACATTTTGGATCACATTAATGTTCAGGACCTCATGAGGGACTTTATCAGCATTACTCCAGAGCGCAAATCCACGTTTGGAGTGCCAAAATTGTCATAAGGTAAAATGCTGTTTTTTTCCGCATATGACAACGTGTCAGCTTGCCATGCAGAATATTTGTATAATATTTAGTCTCTCTGGTTGTGATTTGTGGCCAGTTGCGTTAAGTCTGCTTTAGTGGTTGGCGTGGTTTAGCCTGTCAGCTTTTGTTGCATTGAGACTCTCTCTCTCTCTCTCGCTCTCTCTCTCTCTCTCTCTCTCTCTCTCTCGCTCTCTCTCTCTCGCTCTCTCTCTCTCTCTCGCTCTCTCTCTCGGTGCGTAATTTCTGTAGTTGCTCTGATGTTTATAATATTTAGTTTAAGTTGGCTATTTTTCTATCTATTTCTGCTCTTTGAAATATTTACCATCACCCATTAATTCAGCAGTTGTGTGAATTAAAGTTATTAAACTGGTCTATACTTGTTAATGCTGCTTTTTCAATTGCGTATCATGGGTTTGTCTATTCTTTTTGTGTGCATTTTACAGCTATATCATCGTTATGGCTTTCTGCTTGTGTGGGGTTCTTATAAGGGCCTCATTTATTAATTTTGCCTGGGCAATGTTGGTTCTTGTCAAGAGACAAACAGTCTGACTCTCATGACCTCCGCCGAGTGAACGTTGTGTATCGGTATCCAGATACATTTGTGATCTGTACAGTATGAAGTGCTTGTATCAGAACTGTCATTCGTATAAACTATAATAACCTGGACGTGAGTCACATCTCTCACCCGCATCCATGCATTTGCCGTTTTTATGCATTAGTTCAGTGTTGTTTGCTGCTGTGGCTGCTTCGACAAAAAGTGTGTTAGTATTCAAGTTTGCCGCCTGTTGTAGTTTACAACGTTCAAAATTGAGTATAAAATATTGTCAATAACTTAAATCTAAATTATCTGGGCCATTCAAATTAATTCTAAAAAATGAATATCGCTTAGAATAGAGCTTTTAGTGTGATGTCACTATATAGACTGACTTTCTCTCAGCACCCCCAGCTGTGACTGACTTCCAGCGCCTCTGCTCACGCCACACCTCACTGTGCCACAGTAAATTTGCTAAAAAGGTCAGTCATTATCAACACGTTCTCCTGGCCGGCCTGAGATGGCTCCAAAACTGTAAAATCGATAGCCACTATTTCATTAGGGCGAGAAGCCAATAAATGCCCCATGTAGCTTCGGGCAACTGGTGCCACATCTTTGGCTTGCTGACAGCGTTCGCACCGCTGAATCCAGCGGGCCACATCAGCGGACATACCCGGCCAGTAGCACCGCTGCCGTGCCAGCTCAAGGGTGCGTTCAACGCCCTGATGTCCATGATGCTGATGTAATGATGTTAAAATCTCTGACTGCAAAATCTCTGGATCTCTACCACCTGAAGCACCACTTCCCCTCCGTCAGGACGGAAAGCCTTGCGATACAATAGGCCCTCCTGCTGCACAAACCGATCCCATTGGCGAAGGAGCATAGTCACCGGTTTAGGAAAAAGTCTCCGCTCTTGCGACCCTGGGCATTGCCCTTTCCTCCAAAACCCTAAGACTTTCCCTATAACAGGGTCTGCCTCCTGTAAGGCCACCAGGTCAAGTGCTGAACGGCTCGGCAAGACCTGAATTGCACTCAAAGTGGTAGCCTGCACTGTGTCACAGGGTGTTTGGTGTTGGTTCATGTTCCTTGTTCATGTTTTAGTTTATCATGTTCTTGCTTTGTTTTAGTGTCATGTTCACAGTCTTGTCATGCACTTCCTGGTTTTGTCATGTTTCAGTGTCATGTGAATCCCATGCCCTCATGTGATCTTGTGTCTTGTCCTGTCATTGGTTCATTGTCTCATCACTGTTCACAGGTGTCACTTGTCTTGTCATTAGTCTGTGTGTATTTAAGCCCTCATGTTTGCCATGTGTCTTTGTCTGTTATTAACGTTGTACCCGTTGGTGGTGAGTGTTCTCAAGTCTGTTATGTTTAATCAAGCCAAGTTTATTGTCAAGCCAAGTTTTGTTTGTTGTTTTGCCAAGTTTTGAGTTATGTTAGGATTTATGTTTGGATAAATAAATGCTGCACATGGGTTCTGAACATTTGCCTCCAGTGGATCTATATGTTACAGAATAACAGACCGCCATTATGAACCCAGCAGTTACCATTGCCCACCCTTGTCAAGGCCAGCGTCCCATAGGGGACTATGTCAGAGACTTTATTCGGTTCATGGATTTGTTGCCCTGGAATGAGACCTTACTTAAGAGGTGCTTTTGTTCCGGTTTGGACTCTGACATTGCAGCCCTCATGCCATCAGAGGAACACCCCTGCAGCTTCTGGCAATGCATTGATTTTATTTTGTTTCTAAGTGGCTCAGATTGGACGGTAGGAGAGGCAAAGGACTATTATAGCCACGTCCATGCTCCAGCCCACGTCCATGCTCCAGCCCACGGCCCCGTCCAGGCTCCAGCCCACGGCCCCGTCCAGGCTCCAGCCCACGGCCCCGTCCAGGCTCCAGCCCACGGCCCCGTCCAGGCTCCAGCCCACGGCCCCGTCCAGGCTCCAGCCCACGGCCCCGTCCAGGCTCCAGCCCACGGCCCCGTCCAGGCTCCAGCCCACGGCCCCGTCCAGGCTCCAGCCCACGGCCCCGTCCAGGCTCCAGCCCACGGCCCCGTCCAGGCTCCAGCCCAAGGCCCCGTCCAGGCTCCAGCCCACGGCCCCGTCCAGGCTCCAGCCCACGGCCCCGTCCAGGCTCCAGCCCACGGCCCCGTCCAGGCTCCAGCCCACGGCCCCACTGTCCCGCCCAAGAAAATTTTGGGGGGGGGCAAGGGGTACATGGAGGCCATGAAGGCCACGCCTCTGTGGCCCCCTGAACCGCCATTACTGCCATGGCCTGTAGAACTGCCGTTGCCGCCATGGCCGCCCACGCCACAGGGTCCAGGTCCGCCCACGCCACAGGGTCCAGGTCCGCCTACGCCACAGGGTCCAGGTCCGCCCACGCCACAGGGTCCAGGTCCGCCCACGCCACAGGGTCCAGGTCCGCCCACGCCACAGGGTCCAGGTCCGCCCACGCCACAGGGTCCAGGTCCGCCCACGCCACAGGGTCCAGGTCCGCCCACGCCACAGGGTCCAGGTCCGCCCACGCTCCCAGGCCCGGCCGTGTCATGTCTGGGTCCGATGCCCCTGCACGGGCCTGGCCCACCATCCCTCCCCCAAGACCGCCCCCCAAGACTTTTTGTTAAGACTCTTTGTTAGGTTATTGATGTGTTGGTGTTGTTTGGGCGTCAGGGGCCGCCCATAGAGGGGGGGATCTGTCACAGGGTGTTTGGTGTTGGTTCATGTTCCTTGTTCATGTTTTAGTTTATCATGTTCTTGCTTTGTTTTAGTGTCATGTTCACAGTCTTGTCATGCACTTCCTGGTTTTGTCATGTTTCAGTGTCATGTGAATCCCATGCCCTCATGTGATCTTGTGTCTTGTCCTGTCATTGGTTCATTGTCTCATCACTGTTCACAGGTGTCACTTGTCTTGTCATTAGTCTGTGTGTATTTAAGCCCTCATGTTTGCCATGTGTCTTTGTCTGTTATTAACGTTGTACCCGTTGGTGGTGAGTGTTCTCAAGTCTGTTATGTTTAATCAAGCCAAGTTTATTGTCAAGCCAAGTTTTGTTTGTTGTTTTGCCAAGTTTTGAGTTATGTTAGGATTTATGTTTGGATAAATAAATGCTGCACATGGGTTCTGAACATTTGCCTCCAGTGGATCTATATGTTACACACTGGTTCTATACTCACAACTCGCCTCAATAGCTCTGGCACAACCAACCCCAAGGAATCACTACTGTCAATTGTCTGCACTGCTGAAGGCAGCCGCGACAGTGCATCAGCATTCTGGTTAGTTCTACCTGCCCGGTACTGAATTTCAAAGTCAAATGCGGCCAATTCAGCTGCCCACCTCTGCTCTGTAGCACCCAGCTTGGCCGTAGCCAGGTGACTCAACGGGTTGTTATCAGTACGTACAACGCATTTATGCCCTAACAGGTATTCTCTGTATTTTTCGGCCATGGCCCACTTAAGGGCCAAAAACTCAAGCCTCATAGAGCTATATGTGGCAGTGTTTCGCTCAGCCGGACGAAGGCCACGGCTAGCATAGGCAACTGGTCTAACCTTCCCATTAACCTCCTGCGACAACACCGCTCCCAGCCCGGCATAGCTGGCATCGACTTCCAATATGAAAGGTTGCGTAAAATCTGCATACGCCAAGACTGGTGCAGTCGTAAGTTTACGTTTCAAAGTCTGAAATGCCTCCTCACACTCTAAGGACCACACAGCTGTCAATTCCTGACTACGCTTACCTGACTTACCTCGAGTTAGTTCGGCCACTATTTTGTGTAATGGGGCCGCTAATTTAGCGAACCCCTCTACAAAACGCCTATAGTAGCTGACAAAACCCAAGAAGGTTCGCAACTCTGCCACAGTTGTAGGACAAGGCCACTGAGCTACAGCCTCAACCTTACTTGGGTCCGTCGCTACTCCCTGGGCCGAAATAACATGCCCCAAATACCTTACCTTCTCACGAAAAAATGCGCATTTCTCAAGCTTTACTTTGAGGCCTTCGGCTCTCAAACGATCCAGCACCATCCTTAGTCTCTGCAGATGTTGTTGCACCGATGAAGAAAACACTATAATATCGTCAAGATATAACAGGACGGATTGGTGCCGCTGGTCGCCAAAGAGCCGCTCCATCAAGCGTTGGAACGTGCTTGGGGCGTTGCACAAACCAAAGGGCATCCGATTCCATTCGAATAGCCCAAAGGGCGTGCAGAAGGCAGTCTTAGGACGATCGGATTCAGAGACAGGGACCTGGTTGTACCCACTGGCCAGATCTAAAGTAGAAAACCAGTGGGCCCCTGCCAATGAATCCAATGTCTCCTCAATACGAGGCAATGGAAACGCATCCTTACGCGTCTTGGAGTTGAGCTGACGGTAGTCTACGCACATGCGCAGGCTACCGTCCTTCTTCCTCACCAAGACGACTGGAGAGGCATATGGGCTGCAACTCTCCCGAATTACCTGTGAGTTAAGCAACTGGCTAATGTGGGTCTTTACCAACTCGTACTCTGATGGCGAGATGCGTCTGTAACGCTGTCGGACCGGAGTGTCGTCTATCAAGGGGATTTCATGGGAGAGAAGGTTAGTACAACCTAAGTCTCCTTCGTGCATTGAGAACACATTTTGGTACTCATGAAGGAGAACCCTAACCTGCTCCTGTTCCTCAACCGATAACCCTCCTAAATCGACCAAATCTATAGGTTCTAACATAGCAGAAGCTTCGCAGGAAGCCACCTGAGCCGTCACCAATGAGACTTCAGTCAGACCACAGGGTAGACCCACTAAATGTACTTCTCCCAACTTTCCTATAACTGTAGTAGGATAAAGCACTACATCAATGGTGCCGACATTAACGACGGGGACCGAAACAGTACCAGCATTTACCTGCACTAAAGAGGGTGAGGCCAATAATCCCGCAGGCAAACCAGTCTCAAAGGGCTCAAATAGCACAGTTTTGCCTGCAAGGGAGGAGGAGCACGTTGCAGTCACAAACTTCAAAGTGCCGCCTGGAATGCGACACACGCTACGCCCTCTTACCTTAGCATTACTGCTGCGATCTGAAGCATGAGTGACCTGTTGGCAATCTTGAAATGCCCGGGTAATTTTAGAATCCTGAGCCACGAATGGTAGCTCAAATAAAGTGGCTCCATGACGGCCAAAAAGCTCCCGATAGCAGCGACCGAGCACATTCATTCCCAGAATGCCCGGGGTGTCAGTACCACCACCGGGGGGATCACGGACCACCAGCACACCACAATCAGGGACTGTACTACCGCACAATTCAATGTCTAATTCGAGGTAGCCGATATATGGAATTTCAAGTCCATTAGCTGCACGGAGCTGCAACCAGTGACATGACCGCAGGCGATCCTGGCCCCATGGCTCAAACCTCAACCGAAAACAAGTTTCTGTAATGGTTGACACCATGGAACCAGTATCTATTAAACAGGGTACCTGGACACCACCAATATTAACAATAAGGTGTGGACATGAGGAAACCAAGTGGGATGCCGATTCGTTACCATTAAAAACATTAGAGCCACGTGTGCTCCCTACCGAACTCTGGCTCCTAAGCCCGGAAGGAACTAGTTTTCCGAAGGATTAGGGCCAGACAATGACCTTGGTTGACTGGACAAGGGGGCAACAAGAGGGCGCGACGGGGGAAGAGGGGGACAACGTTCCCCGTCGCACTCTCGTGCAAAATGGCCTGGTTGTTGACACCTTCTACAGATCAATTGGGTTGAATGAGACGCACGACCACGTGAAAAGGAATTTTGGTTACGGGTCATAGTTTGAGTGAGCAGATTGATCTGCTGTTGCTGCTGACGCAGCATCTCTCGCAGCTCACCAAGTTCGGACAATTGACCTCCCCGAGCCGGGCCTGGACCTCCCCGAACCTCGAACTGGAACCCACCTATTAAAGGGACCAACTGAGTTCGACCCCTGGCCCCCCCTGGCATTCCCTCCCTTTCCCAACGGATTGCTTCTCCCCGGACCTCTAACAACGTTACAGTGGGCTCTCGTCTTATCAATTGTTTCAGCTCTCGACGAAGTGCATTATCAGACACACACTCAACAAATTGATCTCTCACAACGATATCGGCATTAGAAATAACGTGCGGCGACTGGCTTTTCACCCTCTCAAAAAGACTCAACAAGGCCAGGGAGAACTCTAACAACGTTTCTCCCTCATGCTGCCGCCGTGAAAAGAACGTTTCCTGTAGTGTGATATATGACTCCGCACAACCATATACTTCACGCAACGCAGAAATGATTTTGTCTGGGTCACCCCTGTCAGTACTTGACCGATATTTAATCTCGTCTCGGGCTTCTCCTTCAAGATGATCATACAGGAAAAAGGCCTGCTCGGCGGGTGTCATATTACGAATGCGCATGCACGCTCTAGCTTCTTCAACCCACTCGTCAATAGAGATACCAGACCTGCCATTAAAATTTGGACAGCGTCTGTCTCTCGGAATGAACACGAATCGTTCCACCATGCCAGCACCCACATCAGCTGACCGAGGCGTAGAAGGGCGCGTCGTGCTAGCAGAGGCTGCACCAGGATCGGGCTGCTCAAAAGTCGCCCTCTCCTGACGCAGTCTCTCATTATCTGCCCTTAACTGGGCTACTAAATCCCTCATTTCTTGTAGTTCGTTCTCCATAAGTCTGCTGAAAAGGGTACTCACCCAGTCAAAAAACCCCACTGCACAGTCACCAATGTTCTGCAAACATACAAAACAACAAAAAAACAAAAAAAAACTCCCCAAGTCTGAATCTGAACAACTGAATACACCCTGCCGACTATACGCCAAATGTGGCAGCTTGGACTAGAGGTACACTAAAGATTTAAAGAAAAGTTACCGACTACGCCACCCCGGGGCCTATTTCCGGGGACATGCCCTTTAACCACGAGCAAGGCTCAGAGGTTCGTTATATCAGAGTCAGGTATCAGACATGGGTTGAGTATAAACAATAAAACACTTTATTGTTCTCAGTAATAGAAAGATATCATTTTATTTAACACGACAACACCTATAATTCAAAACGAATCTATGCACAAAATGACACACATACGCTCACTTCAGAATGGGGCGCTGGCTCTCCTTGACAGAATTGATACAGCAATCATGCGTGCACACTCACTGCACACTCACTGCACACTCACGCCACACCTCACTGTGAGCACAGCACTCAGGCAAAAGAACCCACCACCACAACCGGAAAGAGACGCTAATCCTCTGTAACTGGCTGCCCCAATTCTGAAGAGAGAGAAAAAGAAAAAAAATAATAACACAAACACACACACAGTAAGCCAAGTATATCAAAAAACAAACAGAACAACAGGCAACAGCAATCTAAAACAATTTTAAAAGTTCGCCACAGCAATTTGGTTCATGGAATCGAGGCGCCGCGTCCGGTCACCCGACAATGCTGAAGTGGAAAGAAATGGGCAAAAAAAAACAACCAACACTGATCACGAAAAGAAACACATTCTATATGTTGCCCTTAGGCCACCAACACATAAGAAATAAACAAACCAAAAATAAACTTGAAAAAGATCATTCACAAAAAAAAGAATATATGTAATATACCCAACTTAAATCAAATTAAAAAAAACACACAACAACAATCAATTCACAAAAAAAACATAGGTTTACAGAAACACACTGCAGAAAATAATGGTGACAGTGAGGTGGCTTTATCTCATATTTAAATACCACTGGAGGCTTTTGATTCGGATTGGTTACTCACAATACACAATCGATGATAAAAGAATACCACACCAACGGCCCACAATCATCGGCCCAGCTGATGTAGCGCGTTCAACACCATGAACGATGGACAAGGAAATCAGACGCAGCGTATCAACAACACTCGATCTGAAACTGAGTAGATGAGTTAGTGATGCTCGTCTGGCGGTTCAATGGAACAGACAAACTCGTAGTCCCGTCCCTAAACACTGAAAACGGACTAGTCACTGTGACAAGTCCAATGATGCGAAACCGGAAGCAAAACAATGCAGACAGCAAAAGGAGCATCCGCTTTAGATGAACCCAGAGCCCACTGTAACGTCCCCTGCACGTTGGCCCGCACCTTAAATATAAAATATAATGCAAGATATTAATTTGGCCAGCCCAGCTACTAGCAATCATATGTTTTCGTCACTGTTAAACATACCTGTAGTGCGATTCACACGGCACCAAAGCTGTGATGTGTTAAACACGCATCAAATTGACGGCATCCGCTCGACAGCATCCCACAAAGTTCCCCTGTCCAACCTTTAACAAGAAAACCCCTGTAATCCCTGTGAGACAAACCCACGAGCAAACCATACTAGTCACCCAGCAGCTCTTACCGTACAAACAGTCATGCGTCCCTGCCGGAAAGCACGGTGTCTCGCTCAAATGACGCAGAGAGAACGCACACCCATAGCGACACCCTTATATACAGAAGGAACGCAATTAAAGGGGCACTCCCCCAGCATATTAAATAACCCGGCAGAAATAAACCGTACTGCTACACTTGAAATGGCCGAAACAGTTTTGGACTTTGCTGTTGCAGTGTGTTTTCACAGGTAAAGCACAGGAAGTGTATTCTGCTCTCACCCTGGAACAGAGTGGTGATTATGATGTGGTGAAATCTGCTGTGTTACACGCATATGAACTCGTGCCTGAGGCGTATAGCCAAAAATTTTGAAATTTTAGTAAAATTGACGAGTGTACTTATATTGAATTTGCAAGAGAAAAGGAACATTTGTTTGATCGATGGTGTAATTCTATGAAAGTCACAACTAAAGAGAAGTTAAGAGAATTGATGCTTTTGGAGGAGTTTAAGCACTGTGTTCCTCATGCTGTAGCTACATATCTCACTGAACACAAGGTGAATAAACTTTCTGAAGCTGCTATCATGGCTGATGAGTTTGTGTTAACCCATCGTGGGACATTCAGTTCAGTCAGTTTTAAAACTGACGCAAATAAGTCTGATGCGACGGAGTCTTATTTTACACCTTTCCACCTGGAAATCAAGCATGCACGAGAAAAGGATGATGTGATAGCTGACGTCCTTTCTAGAGTGTAACGTCATGATTTCTGTTGCATGTTTCTCTCGTCTCTCTCTTCTTGCATTTCTAGGGCCCAGAAGTGTTGGAAGATGGAGTGGAGTGGTAGATGCTTCATGATCGATTACTACTTGATGATTGTCTTTGTTCTCATGAATTGATTTAAATTAATTTTTCTTTTTGGATTCTTTGCAGAATCTTTTTGAGGAGGAAGGTGTTACGACCCTGTCTCCTATTGCTTTCTGATGGTGTGATTGGCTGCAGACAATCATGCCTAATTGATTAATTTATGGGCGGAGGGTATAAAAGCTGTTTCCACCTGCTCATCAGTACTTCCTCTGGGGGAACATCTCCAGAGAAGTCATTTTTGCTCCACTTTGTTGCTTTCTGTTTTAGTTATCACTTATCAACATTCCTCACCAATTGGATTATTTTCCCCCTGTATTGTTTAAATCCCTAGACTTTGTTATATTTCTGTAATGGATCACTATTTGTGTTTAATAAATAATCTTACAAGTCAAACTATTCGTTTTGCATGTGTGATCCTCTTTATGTAACGGTCGAGAACGAGCTGGCCGTGACACTATTCAAAAGAATGTTGTGGTCGATAGTTTCGAATGTAGCGCTAAGATCGAGTAACACTAATAGAGAGAGATACAACCACAATCAAACACCATACGACCACACATTCTGATGGCAAGACTGTTTGAGCTGGGTGTGAATACTAGATTCATTAGATGGCTTGAGTCTTTTCTGACTGATAGATTGCAGTGTGCAGGGTAAACTCTGCTTTGTCTTCCCCTGTTGTTACTAACACAGTGGCCCCACAGGGTAGTACTATCTCCCCAGTTATGTTAAATACGCAGATGATACAGCAATCGTTGGCTTGATCCCTGAAGATGAAGTCCAGTATCTATAGATGTGTGGACGAGTTTGTTGAATGGAGTCGATCCAGCTTCCTTCAGCTAAATACTAGTAAAACCAAATAAATGATTTTTGATTTTAGAGTAGGAGGTGATAGTTGAATTTGTAGATGAAAACAAGTATTTAGGAACAGTCGTTGATGCAAAACTATACCTGCCAATAAAGCTGTTTCTGATTCTGATTCTCAAAAAGCAATTACTGCTTCCATAAAGTAGCTGATAAATGTCTGAAAATGATTAAGTATGTCACATTAGCGTTGTTATACAGATTTATTTTAGCATGAAAATAGAAACAGGCCAAATTCCCATCTAAAATTTATATATTTTTAATAAAGCAAGTCTGCAGTTACACAATTCCGCCAGCAGAGGACCTCCTCACTCCACTACTAATGAAAGACAGATTCATTACAGCTGTACAGAGGAGACCGGGGATGTTGCCTTATAAGAAATATGATATTACTATTGACTAAAATGGCATTGAGATAAAGGTAATTAAATATTTAGTAGCCTGCTATGTAAAAATGTCAAACACTTCCTTTATTATTCCTTAATGTATATCAAAAGGATGTGATATTCTTGTTATTTGTTAAAGCAGCACTAGGTAACTTTTGCTCTCGGGCTCCCCCTACAGTTGGGAAACAGTATTGTTCTCTACTACTGTCGTAAACTGTCATCCTGCATCAGGGGATGCATTGCACGTGCATTTGTTGCATGACAACTATGATAGCCCTGAACACTGCAGGAGGAGTTCACATGCAGGTGTTCTGCTTGCATCGCGTGTGAAATGTCTTCATCCCAGGTACAGTGGCATATGTTTCAGCATGTCATATGAATATAATTTCATGGGTTTAATTTTTTTTTTCAAACGCCAAATGATCGCGATGCTCACGTTTACAAGCCAGCGTCATTATAGTAGTCTAGTCTATAGGGCTCGGGCGTATGACGTCATTACTTTGCGTGGCGGCCATGTTGATGGCCTTATTTGCTGCTTCTCGGACTACTGCGCACTGTTTATGCACTGTTTATAGACGTGCTCCCCCTCAGTCGTGTGTCTTAATTTGGCGTTATTATTGGAAACCATGGTAAACCGTTGCTGCATTGTGGGGTGTAACACTAGATCACATAATCGCCATGGGAAAATTTTCGAAAATGGATTAACTTTCCACCTCTTTCCTGCTTGGAGACGCAACCACGGAGACCAAGTATCCGAGGTAACAGAGTCGTCGGCTGTAAGACAAACTGTTACCTGGGGATATGGTGTTGGCTGATCGCGGCTTTGACATAAAGGACAGTGTGTGGGACTTATGTGTGCCGAGGTAAAGATCCCTGCTTTCACAAAAGAACGCTGTCAGCTGGATGCAAGAGATGTGGGGAGCACAAGAAAAAATGCCCACCTCCGAATTCACGTGGAAAGGGTGATTGTAACCGTCCGCAACAAGTACACTATTTTGTCAGATAAAGTACCGATTCACATGGTGTTGCCAAGCAAGGACGAAGACATGACATTCCTCTATAAGATTGTGTATGTATGTTGTGCTCTGACAAACATGAGCCCTAGCGTTGAAATAAAATAAATGTGCATTAAATACAGCCATAAGTGTCTGTTGCATCCATACCCACAATCTTCAAAATAAATATACTTAAATCAATATAATGTGCAAAAGCAAGAAGTGTCACACAATCAGATATTTTTCAGTGTTTATTTGCAAGTAGTGCAACCCGAGAACACAGAACGGTGCAGAATGCTTCAAGGTAAAAGGTTAACGTTACATAGGCTTCATGATCTGCAGCTCCTGAACCCATCCATTTGTGAACTGCAAATTTCATATGAATCCAAACCGTTAATAGTTCCGATTTTGTCCATATACCGGTCCCTGGCTTCCCTATTTAACGTATCCCGGTAAATTCCACATCCTTTTCGGGATTTTAACATAGTTTTTCTTTCTCCCAACTCTGCTTCTCCTCGTTCGATTTGCTGTATGTTTACATTCGCGAGGCCATCAACATGGCCGCCACGTCCCAGAATGCAACGCAGCGCCCGAGCCCTATAGGATACCGTTTTACAGAATCTATATGATACTTCAATTCAATGTTTGAGTGGTAGGTAATAACCATATATCGTCAATATAATATCAAGCTACCATAGATGAATCTTCAAATTTGAAAAGTCGATTTGCATTTTAGCTTGAGGCAAGACAAATAAACAAATATCACAGACATGTTAGGTATTGTAACGAGTAGGAAAATAGTGTGGCCCCTTTAAGAGCGTTCGCCCCGGTTGGAGCACCTGCGTTCTGTGTGTGTGTGTGTGTGTGTGTGTGTGTGTGTGTGTGTGTGTGTGTGTGTGTGTGTGTGTGTGTGTGTGTGTGTGTGTGTGTGAATGAACACTGTGCCTCGAGCTCCCATGTGTGCGGATTATTTTCTGCCTTCTGTTGCAAACAATCATTTATTTTTGTTTTGTTGGGTAATGCTGTGGATTGAAGTGAAGTTTGTGCCGGACTCTCGTGGGGGTTCCGCGGGGAATAAAGTGCGGGCTATTTGATGTCAATCGCCTCCGTGTTTGCATCGACTCAGTTGCGTTGAGTGAGCTATCTGTATTTTTCGCCCGGACACACGCGTTACAGTATCCTAAAATATGATTTTGTACGTCTTATGTATTTACTTGCGAGAATGTAGCCCCTACCAAACTTGTACACGCCGTTTATACATAGGCTAACACTCGCACGTCCGAATTTAAGGAAGTGGGGGTGATGGTGGAAGTGACGTATATGCCGTAAAGCAGTCGAATTTTGTAGTTCTTTTTTTTCTCGGGTTACTACCCGAAACCCGAAGTTTAAAAGTACGTTTAAAAACGATACAGACCCCGTCAGGCTATGGCAGACGTGTCATTCAACCTATTGTAAGTCGATGTATCATCACAAGAGTCTTGAAAATATATTATGAAGGTTGAAAAGTTACCTAGTGCTGCTTTAAATGAATGTGACACGTTATCCCTAGATTTTCGTGGTGTGTGACGTCGCCATCCCTATTTCCCAGTCACGTGATCTGTTCGCGCAGACGCGCACTGCAAAGACATAGGCCAGTGCTGCGGGGATGTTGCTGTAACTAACACCAAATCTTAATCATGTCGTCTTCAAGAACAACACCAGACCCAAAAGGTAACTAAGCGTAGTTTATTTGTAAAGCTATTAAGGCAAATTCTGTTTTTCTGATTCCTCGCATCCTACTATTTGTTTTACTTTCGTTTTGATGGGATTCATTGTTTACCCTTTTAATCTGAACTGGGTAGAACAGGGCTAAAGGCACACCTTAAGAAAACATGTGCTTTGCACTGCTCCTATAGGCTATAGTGTATGATTGCTGGAAAAAATCAGTATTATTTGTTTAAAAATCGTATAAATGTATAAGGGGTGCATTTTTACAGACACATGGGGCAAAACCTGCATGAGGCAAAAGACACAGATACAAATAATTTAGCTAAAATAAAATGATTTAAATAATGTCTAAGTCAATACTTGTTCAAAACAATCACTTAAGAAAAGTTTGTAAATATACTATCATTACAGTTAAAAATACAGAAACAAAATTATTATTTTAAATAGTAAACATTATGAAAGCATTGAAGGAGATCCCATAATAATTTAATATAGGTTTACAATAGTAACATTAAATGGTATTTTATTATATAATATGATTAATATCAATGATGCTTTCATTATAAATATGGTGATTATCTCTAAGGTGGGCACCCAACTTACTATATTATATTTACCATCTGAATTGTATTTGCAATTGAAGTTTCAATTTGCGCTAAAAATTATTTGCTTCTTGGTTCTCTCTCCAATGATTCTGGGTCAATTCTGAGAATTTGAGTTTTATGTTTTTGACGTTTATCTTTTTTGTTGTTGTTAGGCCTGTCACGATAACACATTTTTCTGGACGATAAATTGGCCAAGAAATTATTGCGATAAGTAATAATAAGTACATATAAGTAATAACTACCTAATGTTACTGAATTAAATTTTGAACCCATGAAGAGGAAACAACTGTGAAGCTTTGAAGGTGTTGATGAACTCGATTTACTCCATCTGTGTTTGATCATCATTCTGAATCTGATCCGGATGAAGTCTTTGACTAAAATGTTGCTTTTTTTAATGGAACTTACCCACATTCAAGTGTTGATAAAAAGGATGCATGAAGCGATAATAAAGTGTTTTTGAAATAGAAAGAGTTGAAGGTATCTCAAGTATAAAAATTAATACCTAAATAGGAACAAAGTAGTATACTTAAAGTGAAAAAAGAATATATACTGTACATAGTAAACTATAAGTATGATGTTATGTTCATGTAAAGAACTTACAAGTATACTTGCATTATAAAACTACTAAACTAGTAGTTTACTGAGAGTACAAATCATAGTGTACGTGTACTATTTCAATACTGCTTGGGACTAAATTGGCCCACTTTTAGTACATAAAAGTATACATTTAAGTGTACTATAAGTGTAACAGTAGTCAACTTTAAGTACACAATTAGTTTTCTCAATTGCACTGCATCTGTACTACAAGTGAGCATATTAATATACTAGTAGTTTACTATTTTACTACTTGTAGTACATTTTTATTATTATGATAGTTTACAAGTTTACTACTAGTACATTGATATTAGTATACCTACTACATAAAGTATACTTAAAAATATACTTGAACATTACTTAAGTAAACTTGATAAAATCTTTTTTGTAAGGGTACCCAGTTCAATTTACTGGTTACTTAATTTACTGGCCTGAAAGCTTGCCTTTTCTCTGAATACACCCATACAGTATCGTATCCTTTGTGAAGCAACTACCTTCTGTTTTACAGGCAGAGGTCCTACCCAACAGAGATCAGAGCCAGCCCTGTCCCGCTACAGGTAAGGGATGATGCTAAGGTAACGAGTTAAAGCTGCAGTCCGTAAGTTTTTGCTCTCTAGCGGTTAATAAACAGAACTGCATGCGTCTTGCGGAAGAACATTGCTGCCGGAGCTACTTCTCTCTGTTTATGTCTATGGTGAGCCATGCAGGGACTGTGCTCCTCCGCAGCGGTTCCTACCAGTCTGGCCTGAAATAGTCCCAATATAAACACTTATTATAAGTGTACCATGATTCAGGGTAAGACAAAAACCCATTTTGGAAAATGGATTCATGTTGTACATTCTCATTATATATTTTTTGTAAATCTTGAACACAAAAAAAGTTACGGACAGCAGCTTTAAGTTTAGAATTGATAAAAGTAAGTTATTACATGTCATCCCGGTGTTCGGAGGTCCCTGGTTGAAAATGTTGACTTTTGATCCTTTTTTCTTTTGGAAAAAAAAACATAAGTAAAGAAGAAAGCAAAAACTAAAATGCTATGGATGAATATTTCCTCCCTGGGCTATTTGCCCTGAGCTTTTGTGCCTTTAATTTGCCTTTTCTTTTTTGAATCCACCTTCAAAATAGTGGATTACTCAGTACACAATATATATATATATAAACAAAATTGTAAAAATTTGAGCTAGGGAATTTTTATTTCACATGGAATGACCCTAATTCAGTGTAAGTTTCTTTGGATAAAAGTGTCAAATGTAGACATGTAAGGACACCCGTATGTGCACTCTTACACTATTTGCATATATTTATTATTCTTCCAAAAAACTGGTGATGCATTTGATTAAAATATCCAATAATTACAAAGACATGACAAAGTGTGATGGGTTTCTGATATTGTTTTCCGTTTTGAACAGTTACAGGGACCACGTCCTCTGACCAGAACAACAATCTCGCTCATCGTAAGATATTGCTCCTAGGGAAGACTGGTGTTGGGAAAAGCGCAACAGGAAACACCATCTTCCGAAAAGAAGTATTCAGGTCTAAAAAAGATGTGAATGCTATTACTAAAGTAGTGTGGAACGCTCAAACATAGATGGGAGGATGGTGTCTGTGATTGACACGCCTGGATTTTTCGACACAAAACTTGAACAGGACACACTAGCTAAAGAGTTTGGAAGGAGTTTGCATCACTCTGAAGGAGGGCTTCATGCTTTCCTTTTAATCTTTGAGTATGGTCGGTTCACAGAGCAGGAGAAAAACATGTTGAAGTGTGTAGAGAAGGTTTTTGGGAAACATGTGACGAAGCACATTATCATCGTCTTCACCCATGGGGATGAATGCAATCGTAAGGAATTAGATTCAGGTATACAAAGGAACACATTACTGACTGGTGTAATAGACAGATGTGGGGGCCGATATCACGTCATTAACAATAGAGATATGAATAACATAGGGCAGGTCAGTGAGTTACTTCAGATGATTGACACAGTGGTAGAAGCAAATGAAGGAAGATGCTACACCAATGAGATGTTGAAAATTGCAAATATGGGTTCATTTGAATATGTGTGGCACATATTCAGTGAGTTTTTTAAAAGGGCAATACGAAAATTACAAAATGGACCAAAAGGTAAAAGGTCCAATAATGAATACACTAGGGTGCCTAATCCTGCTCCTACAGGGTGATATGCCCACATGGTTTAGCTCCATCTCATCCCACTGTAGACATGATGTTAATAAAGGATAACGTGTGTATGCAATTTTTAAAAATTTTTGTTCACATTTAACATTAAAATATGCTGCACTGACATATAGGTTGAGGTTTTCCCTGTTGTTCAACATTGATTATAACTGATGCTAACCTTCATCCCAGTGGTCTTGGACTTTATACTGACACATTAAATCATAACGCATCAATTTTTTTTCTTCTGTTTTATTGCAACCATGATTTGGGCTGCATTTCCCGATAACGTTGTCTCTTAGCGCGCTACGAAGACTCTAAAGGTATAACTTAACTAAAGGTATCCCATTTCTAGGCGTGTTCCCCGAACTATACCTTAGGAGGTTGCTTAAGGTATACCTTCTTAAGTGCGACGTTTGCAGGTGCTGTCCGTGGCGGCGGTGCTGAATTTGTTTATCAATGGCTCAAAAATCGATTACACAGGGGCTGTTTAACTGCCTTATGTGAGACAGCGGTGTTCATTAGCCTATAATAGAAGCACTTCAGAAGTTGAAATTGCATTTATCAGGACTCGTGAGATCTCGTGAGATTAAATATAATCCAAATTGCAAACTTAATTCAACACCGTGGATCATTTATAAAATTTTGAAATGATTGTGCGAACCTGCAACCTCGTATGCCATTTATATTATCATAATATAGCCTACCTATTTTGCCATAGCCTTCATTTACTCCACAAGCAGAGTTGATTTCCCGCATCACATTATTGGTGTAAATCACTAATTTCTGTTACTGGATGACCTACTCAATAAAGGCGCAACACGTGAAACATAATCAACAGCTACTATAGCGGAGAAGAAAGAAAGAAAGAGAAGAGTGGCGGCAGCTGATTTTCGGGGCGCTCCGACAAGTTGGTCTAAACAAGATCTAAAAGCTGCTGAATTTGCTGTCGTGGCAGGCGAAATTCATTTTGAATTGCAGCTTTGGACATGGTAGGCAGGGGACTAAAGTTTTCACGGATGAAATAGTGCACATAGAAATGGCTCCGCGGACGGCGGCGTCTTTGATTTAGCACAACTATTTACTGTATCGCTGCCATAGTTTGACCAAACTCCCCTCCACAATCATTCCCTTTAAATACACTCCATAATGGTTTGCCAGCTGATGTACCTTTGGATAATATAATTAAAAAGCTAACAACCATTAGTGTAATGACAATTTTAATCCTTGCATACAAAAAAACTAAAACAAAAAACAATTAAATTAGCCTAATTGAACACTGGGTGTGTATATTACAACTTCAGAATTATATTCGTATAGACTGACATGTAAAGAAGCTTTTTGCACAGTGGTGGCCACTAGTGGAATGAACTGTCAATAGTGATAAGGTATATCTAAGAGTGGTCCAGTCCAACCTTACGAAAGTATGACTTACAGAAGGTATTCTTAAATAAGATCGTTTCGGGAAACACGTATTAATGTTAAGGTACACCTTAAGGTATAACTTAAGAACGACCTAGTGTTAAGAAGGTTTCGGGAAATCCAGCCCTTTTTTGTAAATACTGTGTAGTTTGTAATAAAAAAACCCTCACAATTATATTTTTTGTTTTGCTATACTGTTTTGTGTACTATAATGCTTTATATACTTCCTAAATAAAGCTCTAATTGAGTATTTTGTCCATTATTGCTTTCTTAAAATAAAAAATAAAATAAAAAAAAAACTAAAAAATTATTTAAATCATTAAATAATTATATTTTTGTCATGTTTCACAGTGAAACACCAACTAGCACCACAATCCATTGATATTACTGATGTTTACGATGTTGGTAATTTCCTGGAATATTATATAATTGAGGATACAATCATTTTTGTATTTTATAAGTTAGTGTGCACCCAAGTTGCACCAGTGAAATGGCACATTTTGTCAACATCTGAACATCTCATTCATGAAATTAAATAAAAAATGACCCTTATGATCTCTTAAAGGAATACGGTTATAGAATTTCCATCTTCAAATTTTGTCACTGTTTGTATTTGCCAAATATTTTGAAGTTTCATTATCATATAAGTGGATTAGAAGTTGATATCATAGATACCGAATATCATAGAAGTTTGAGCTAAACTCTACAGGACAGCAGTCCTCCAGGACAGAATTTGGACACCCCTGGTTTAACAGGTTGTCAGCACATATATTGCATTTTGATGAAGATCCAGCAAGTTTAAGTCCATCAAGAACATCCATCCAAGCTTCTTCAACAGAACATAAGTCAATACAGTTCAGAAAATTGCTCTTTTATTAATAAGTTACAGGTTTTATGTGGAAAACTGCTTGTAATGTTATTCCTTTGTAGCTCACTAAAAGCATCTACTAAAAGAAAATGGAAATTAAAGTGAAATGGTGTTGCTCAGAGATTAGACCAAACAACATTTCTGCTAAAAAAAGACTTTTATAAAGAATGTTAAATAGACAAACAAACACATCGGCATCACAGCAAAACTTATATCTATGCAGTACCTCTAAATCTTTCTATAATAAGTTTTAAGACCAACTGGGAAGACTAGGTTGCTGCTGGTAGAGGTGTTAGTGAGGCCAGCAGGGGGCGCTCACCCTGTGGTCTGTGTGTGTCCTAACACCCCAGTGTAGTGATGGGGACACTATACTGTAACAAGCACCGTCCTTCGGGTGAGACGTTAAACCGAGGTCCTGACTCTCTGTGGTCATTAAAAATCCCAGGATGCCCATCGATAAAGAGTAGGGGTGTAACCCCGGCATTCTGGCCAAATTTGCCCATTGGCCCCTGTCCATCATGGCCTCCTAATCATCAGTTGGATGCTGCACATTGGTGGTGGTTGAGGAGATTCCCCCCTTCTATGTAAAGCGCTTTGAGTGCCTAGAAAGTGCTATATTAATGTAACAAATTATTAATTATTATTAATGCCACACAACATTAATTACAAACTTTTACATAAAAGCAATTCTCAAACCATTTACATTTCTGACTTACAAAAGGTTTCAGTTCCGAATATCTTGATATTATTGCTTTAAAAATCATTATTCTTTTGTTTGTTATATTATTATTATTATTATTATTTCACTATTAAAGCAAAGATCTTTATAACCACAGTTGTCACAAATGAGACCTATTTCTGATGGTTTCAATAGCATCTCAAAACACTGAACAGACTCAAATCATTATATTATAACAAAATGTTTTTATTTTATATGAATTTGTCACACAAACATTAAACAGTATAACAAATGATCAACTGAGAATTGAGGAATAAGGAAATCCCCATAGGCACATTTGAACAGCTGCATCCCATGAGCTTACTTTCCACATGATTTGTATTATTGATAATAATGTTGTTAATAACATTGATATGAAATACTAAAGTTTGTAGCCCTATACTGAGAATGACACACATCATAACTATGTGCAATGGTTGATGATTGTGGTATAAGCCACAACAGCCCCCTCTATTCCTCTCAGTAAAGCAGCTGATAAACCGGCCGGTCCCC
Source organism: Gobio gobio (assembly GCF_949357685.1). Lineage (NCBI taxonomy): Eukaryota > Metazoa > Chordata > Actinopteri > Cypriniformes > Gobionidae > Gobio > Gobio gobio. The sequence continues at coordinate 79,196,247 of NC_137097.1, forward strand.
CCAAACACCCACTGATCCCTCCAGCAGCGCAGCCACTCATGACTCCCAGCACACGCACATTTTTCAGGTGTTGTTTTGTACATTTCCCAATACTCTGACACTGATTTTTCCATATCTTTGCCCAGATGTGTCCTGATGCGGCTCCTGAAACTGCAGCGAAGATGCCACTGACACAACCGTGTAGAAATGATTTAAAATCCCAAGAACCGTCCTTCTCCATATTCACACAACCCACCGTTAACACAAGGACAACACTGACTGCATACAGATATTTTAGCTTCAGATGTACTTTGATTTGTGACTGAGTCTCAAACATCTGTATAGTGTAGCATCTGTTCTGATTTCCACACAGCATTTGTTGGATCTTGATCAGGAGTTTGGTGACCTGATCTCTGTTGTTCAGATCTTTGTTGTTCAGCAGGTGGAATCTCCCTCCACACGCCTCTGTGAGTTTGGACAGCTCTGCGTTTCGTCTTATTAGCTGATCAAGAGATTTATTTTGAAGCTCGTCTCCGTGTGTGAAGAGGACTAATGTGTGTTTCATGGCCTTCTCTCCAAACATCTGCTTGAATAAGAGCAGGGTATCTGCGTCTTGCTGAGTGAAAGTGTGTAAAGGAAGAACCAGAAGGATGGCATGAAGTCCTGGAGAGCACATGTTCAGTCCTCTCTTTAACTCCACACTCAGATCAATGTCAGATGAATTAAAGAAGTTCGGGGTGTCCAGTACTGTCACTCTTGTGTTTGACACTGTGTGTGTTTGGCATCTGTCAGTGATGGAGGTCAGGCTCCGTCCGGACGGAAACACATTCTGACCCAGGATAGTGTTTCCACAAGAGCTCACTCCTGAACCGGTTTTACCGATCAGCAGAAGATGAAGATGGTCCACAGTTCCCTCCATCACTGAAAAACACAGAAATGTTGCGCATTATACTCAGCAAACATTGGTCCGATGGCAACAAAAATAGTCCTGTAGCAAAAAATAGTCAGGGATGACGGCATAAATCAGTAAAAATATGTAACACAGAACATTTCCTACGTTTTAACCAAGTGGCAACCTCTCCCAGTTTCTCTTGAAGCCAATACAGAAGTGACTTAAACTGCAGTTCATGGACTGGCCACTAGAGACAGACTCCATAAGGAGCAGAATCTCATTGAGCTCATGTTAAAATGCCCAACTTTACAGCAGAAGAACACATGTTTACAGTCCGGGACAAATTGTGGTTTTGGTCTATACGGCTAATTTTGCCCTTCATGACGACTGTGAGGGGGGTGAATTTATTTGTAACTCATTTTCATTATATAAAGCGTTAAAGTTCTACATAATTAAGAGCGTGGCCACTTTGAGTGACAGGTTGATAGCCGTTTGTCTGCTGTCTGTTATTCATCGCGTCACCTCAGCTCCACCCACGTCCCGCCTCTTTGCCCATTTTCTGTTATCCGGGAGTGACGCGCGATGACACTGACAAGATGGCGATGGCCAGCTCAACCTGACTTTACGCTTCAAATCTGCTCTTCAGAATCCTATGGGTGACGTCACGGACACTACGCCCATATTTTTTTACAGTCTATTGTATGGTTTGCAGTAGTGGAAAGAGTACTGAAAAAGCAAGTAAAAGTTAAAGTACTGTTACTTGTCAAAAAATGCAGTGCAAGTAGAGTAAAAGTACCTGTCCTAAATACTACTCAAAGTATGAAAAGTAGCCCTTTACTCAAGTACTCAAGAGTAGTGAGTAGTGAGTATTATGCTATGAATGTTATTCCACCTTATACCCTGCAAATTAAAAATGTAGCTTACTCTTTTATGGATGATTCTCAGTAAGAACAAAAAAAAATTAGATCAACAGTATTTCAATATTTCTCCAAGTTTTTTTTTTGTGACTGCTAGCACTAAAAATACAGCCATGTAATATTTGAGAAAACAACCAATAATCTGGTAACATTTATGACAACCAGTCTGTAGAAGTTTTCTTGCGGTTAATTAAAAAAGGTTGCAAAGTGTTGTACATGAACAATTTTATGTTAAAAAAGCACTTATTTCTTTTCAAGACGCATTCATTGTACTGCTTTAATTTCAATGGATGCTTTCTCTGTTAAAAGAATAGGCTACACTTCAGAAATCAGAATCGAGTAACTCACAATTTTCACCACTGATTATTTTTGCTTGTAATTAAAAACATAAGCCTGATTTAAATATAAATCTGATGTTTTATGAAAGTTATTTGCTAAATACATGGACTACAATTTTAAATCGCCATGTGAGAACACATTACATTAAAATATGCACTTGTAATGAGTGTAAAATCTACATTATAATTTTCACTCAAAATCTATTCTTTATTATTAAAAACTCTGATTCTCTTATTTTGAATATATTTTTTTGATTTTCATTGGATTGTCTTTTGATTTAATTATGCTGGTATGTATATTTTTGGAGTTTTATATATGATTTGTAATGAAGTGTACCGCCCCTTTAAGAAACACTTAAAGGGACACTTCACCCAAAAATGAAAATTCTGTCATAATTTGCTCACCCTCAAGTTGTTCCAAACCTGTATGAGTTTCTTTGTTCTGTTGAACACAAGAGAAGATATTTAGAAGAATGTTTGTAACAAAGCAGAAAGAGCAACCACTTTGGTAGTCAATAGTTGCTCTATCTGCTTTGTTACAAACATTCTTCAAAATATCTTCTGTTTGATCCCGAGGTTTACTGCAGTCAGCCGGATCCGGGCCGTATCCAGATCAGATGGTGGACCTACGCCCAGAGAAGACCAACGCATGACCCTGAAGTGTCTGCAGAGACTGTGTCAATTAGACTCCCCTGAAATTGCATCGTCGACACGACATCCTCAATAAACCCATCTCCGGTGTGATGACTCCGATTGTTCGAATATTACAATTTAATAATTCTTACATCGATATGTCATCCTCAATAAACCCGTCTCCGGTGTGATGACTCCGATTGTTCGAATATTACAATTTAATAATTCTTACATCGATATGTCATCCTCAATAAACCCGTCTCCGGCGTGATGACTCAGATTGTTTGAATATTACAATTTAATAATACTTAAATCGATATGTCATCCTCAATAAACCCGTCTCCGGCGTGTTGCCTTCGATCTTTCGAATATTCCGATCTATTATGACCTCTGACCTGTAAACTTGCCAGAATAATAATAATACGCTGTTTGTTAATTGGCCAAAGGAGAACTGGCACCCCGACTGAGCCTGGTTTCTCCCAAGGTTTATTTTTCTCCATTAGGTCTCCTGATGGGGTTTTGGTTTCCTTGCCACTGTTGCCTCTGGCTTGGCGTGCTCAGTTGGGGACACAAAATTTTTCTACATTTTTCAACTAAATATCCAAAATATATCTAATTATTAAACTAAATGAACCATATAAACTAAATTACTGATCTAATTACTGATCTAAAGCCCACACTGTCACTGTATGATAATTGAAATGAACTGATGACATCACCGTTTTCTCTAGAACGGTTATACGGCTGAATAAAATTGTTGCATTATTTTCCTGTTTAACACTGTAAAGCTGCTTTGAAACAATCTGCATTGTTAAAAGCGCTATATAAATAAGATTGACTTGACTTGACTTATGCTGAGATGAGGATGTATGTTGGCTCACGGAGCAATTTCACGATTTAAGTCATCATACAGTAACCAGCAACCCCCTTTCATAAAGCGCGCGTGCATCTCACTCTAGGCTGGTCGCGACTCCCTAATCCTATGGTTGATATGACGGGAGTCACATGCGTGACGCATGGAGACAGGACTTATTATTCGCCTTGGTCAATCACATTGACAGGACAAAAATAAACATAATGTAGCGACTGCAAGTTTAGGGAAAATAGCGCAGTAAAAGTACCGATACAGCACTTAAAATGTACTCAAGTAAAAGTGCACTGTTTTTAAACTACTTAATAAAGTACAATTCCTGAGAAAAACTACTCAATTACAGTAACGAGAGTATTTGTAATGTGTTACTTTACACCACTGATGGTTTGTACATGTCCGCTCAACGTTCATTTTGGAACTATTTTTCAACCATGAAGGGACGTGTTGGAGGGACATGTTCAATGGTCATTAAACGTCCAAATGTTTGCTGGGTAGAAAATATTCTTTGTAAAGTTTAAGCGATATGTTCTGGGATAGCCTATTTCATTCTCAAAACATAATCTGCAAAATATTCAGTAGCGTCTGTTTTATCTGTTAAAGGGGTGGTAAACCACGATTTCACTATTCTAACTTTAGCTAACGTGTAATGTTGCTGCTTGAGCATAAACAATATCTGCAAAGTTACAACGTTCAAAGTTTAAAGCAAAGGGAGATATTTGCTTTTAAAGAAATCAGTTTCTAAGAACTACAGCAAACGGCCAGTAGGCGACTACACACATTCCTCCAGGGTTGGTGACATCCCCAGGCTCAATATTTACATAAACCCCTCCTCCGAGAATATTAAATAAGGGGGGGTGGGGCCATTTTGTATCGCGGTGCTGTTGTGGTATAGTTAGGCTGGAGTGTTGTTGCCGCGATGCCGAGGAAACGCTGTTATTTTCATCCGGATTGCAGGTCTGGGGTACTTGCTCTGTTCAGCCTTCCTTGGGACGGGGGTGCGTTGCAGAGCGTTTAACATACAGCATGCTATATGCACGTGTGTTTGAGTCAGCGGGGAATCAGGCGCGCGCAGGGCTCCCTGCAGCACATCTAACAGAGGAAAACATCCACCGTCTTCGCGATTTCAATGCCGGATTTGCACAACGTCAGCTGCGTGAAAAAAACACTGCCGGTGCGTGGATGCACGACGCGCGCGCTGCACATTTCACGGAGGACAACACAAACTTCCACAAACTTCGCGAGTTCAATACAGGATATGCACAACGGCTTGTCCTGAAAGCTGGATTTACAAACAGAAGCTGTTCACGGGCCACAACCTGTAAGTCTGATTTATTTTTCATCGATGTGTTTTCCTGTAATAGGTTGTAGCAAGGAAGTAAACAGATGACAGCGCTGTTCTGCAAACCAGTCTGTTAAATGCTCATTCATACTTAACGTTATCCGACGAACACCTAACATTACAAACACTAACGTTAAAATCTCAACAGCGAACCTGGCATTAGTGTAAATGATTCTTTTATTAGAGCTTTTATGTATTGTTTATCTACAGGCATGCTAAACATGGTTCTTAGTGTGATTTGGCTAACTTACTAGTTAAAGCCAGTGCTTAGTGTTTGTTTTGGGTTAGTTCTTGCGACAGATATTTGGCTATAATCGTTCTAAAAATACAAAAGTTAAAGTGCCATTCAGTAGCGATCATTATAGACCCGCAGTGTTTACTCTTGAGGACTGAACAGGTTGTGCTCGATCATCTTCACTCAAATGTTCTGGCCTGGGTCTGATTCGGGCTCAGATTGGTATGGTTTTATTGACGCCGTTGTTTCTAATACTGACCAGAGCACAGCCTCCGGTAAGGGGCGTGACGTTTCCGACATACGTGCACTAGGCGTTTAGCGAATCACAACACACTGGGCCAGCTAACCAATCTGAGCCCACTGCGTATTTTTGAGGGACTGGCTTCATACAACCCGGAAAGCATCAGACCGTTTTACAAGGAGGGACAGAGCAGTGTAGAATAAAGGTCAAATATATGAAAAATAAGGCAATTTTTTTTAAAACGAAGCATGAACACATGTTACAGTGCACCCCACAAACACAGTCAAGCCTTCAAAAGAATGTGTTTTACCACCCCTTTAAGCTGACAGCTGCGTCTTTATCGCATATCAGAGGCGTTTAAAAAACAAATAGGGCACAGCGCGGCTAAAGGCACACTGGGGTAAAGGGCGCATTTGACTTTATTCTCCTTCAAAACACTAGATGGCACAGCACTTTTCTTCAAACCCGCTTTTCAAGATAATTTGAACTAATATATTCTTATAAATGTTATAGATTTAAGTAGCAAATGATAATCACTAATATTAATGTTGATATTTTGAGACAAATGGTTTCATAATGATGTTTTGTTCAAGTTTTTCAATAACAGAAGAATGTGTAAAAGTATGTATTTGGGGTAAAATGCACCATATTTAACATAATAATAAATAGTTTTCCGTTTGTTGACATTTGTTGAGATTCAGATAGTAAATATAACGTTTGATGTCACCTTAGAGATAATCACCATATTTGAAAAATATGATATTAATCATATCTAATAAATGTTAATGTTATCTGTAAATCTATAGCCTGTTACATTATTATGGGATCTCATTCAATATCTTCAGAATCTTACATTTTAAAAAATAATTTTGTTTATGTATTTTTTAATATATTTTTATTTTAACATATTTTAATGGCAGTATATTTATTTAACAAAATTAGTATTTTGCCCCGTTTTGCCTCGCCAGTCGCCACCTCATACATTTCTAAAAGTTTAGACACAAAATCTGTTGCTCCATAAATGTTCAATACAAACATACGCTCTGGGAATGGTGAAGAGCTTTTTTTTTCTTAAAGTGTGCCTTTATCCCCGTTGTACCCCACCAGCTCGTCGTGATGTTATCGCTATGGGGCGTTTATAAACAAATACAGATCAAGTCATACGAGTTACAAATAAGATCCGTAAAGATACACAAAATAACTTACCGTTGGTTGTTCTGTCTCGGCTGTTGGTCCAAACAGGTCAATATCTGCAGGACAGGTTATGCTCAGGTTTGTGTGATCAGATTCACAGCACGGAGGATAAAATGGTTCACAGCGGCTTCATCAAAATGGCGTCGGTACTTTCACTTTCGATTGACCCGCCCACCTCGGATCTCCACGGCTCATTGTTCTTCATCAAGTAAATCTTTTTAGTTTTTCATGCCTTCTTTTTTACGACCACAGACGAGAGTATGGGATTAAGATTTTATTGCCGTGTGTTGTTTATTTATTGTAGACTAATGAGAAAACATTAAGCTTTGAGTCTGAACGAGTCGCCGCTGAAAATTATTCACTCTTTCAACACAACAGAGACATCTACTGGACATACGTGACATCTACTGGACATATGTGTGTCAAGTGACGGGGCAAAACCAAAACACGACCACGGGACAAAAAAAAACACGAAGAAACCAGACGATTACATCCAAACAGATTTCGATTAGGCCTACTTGTTTCTGAAGCAAATTGTTGTATTGTCTGTGTCTAATGGTGAAGGTTCATGAGTCACATCATGAGGTTTGAACAATCTTGCACTGTCCAGAGCTTCAACCAAGTACAACCTTGACTTTGATCATTCACTATTTAGTCTACCTAAACTTCGTGTCCTCTTCACAACTCCATCATTTATGTTTATTCATGTTTATTTCAAGTGGATATTGTATCATACGTCTTCTTCATAAATGCAGAAATCTACATCAGCCCAGAACACGAGACACATTCATCAGCTGATCGTTTACAGAAAAGTAAAAGCATTATATTGATAATAATATTTAATATTTGGCCTCACACAAAGGTTAATATGATGTTAAAGCTGTGATCAGTGAGGATTCACACAAAAGTGATTTGAAGGAACTGTTGTATAAGTGATGAAATTGACCCACAAAAAAATGTATATCAATATAGTTTTAATAAAAATATATATTTTGTCTGCAATAATACACTTATGGAATAGTGAAAAGCAATTTTTT